>NC_141534.1:25885000-26195000 GCF_021556685.1 Rattus norvegicus | reverse complement strand
TGATCACTTCCTATTATATTACAAAGCAATGAAATATTAAAAAGGACTCCTTGGGGAGATATTAATGTATATTGATAAAGTTGATAGCCTGGGGAGTTGTATACTAACCAAAGTAGAATATAGTATTAGAAAAATTGTAGGCCAACTCTTTTCATCAAAATTATGTAGAATGTGAGTAATACAGTTGAGCTAGAATACATACTAGAATATGTATTCTGAAAGTAGGCAACTCTGAGAAGAAAATCTATATTCTGCCATATTTACTACAACCATGTAGACTTTACTTTTACTTTTTGCATTTATTTGTTTTATTTTATGTATATTAATGTTCATCTAAATGAATGTATTGTACCATGTGCCAGCCAAGAGGTGGTTGTGAGAACATACAAGTGCTGGAAGCTGAACTGTGTTCCTTGGCAAGAAAAATACTTGTAATCATGCAAATTGTTAAAGATTATCTATGTATCTATGTATCTATGTATCTATGTATCTATCTATCTATCTATTCTACCTATCATATATATTAGCAAATTATATGTATATACATATATACATATTTATATGTGTGTTATAGTAATACAATGAGTGGCTAATAA
Source organism: Rattus norvegicus (assembly GCF_021556685.1). Classification (NCBI taxonomy): domain Eukaryota; kingdom Metazoa; phylum Chordata; class Mammalia; order Rodentia; family Muridae; genus Rattus; species Rattus norvegicus. The sequence goes on along the minus strand of NC_141534.1, from coordinate 26,194,404 downwards.
CACAAGTGATGTACAAAAATGTTATATGACAGCAATAAGCCTGATATGGGCTCAGAATTTATCACAGGATTCCATGAGCAACTCAGTCTCAGTTCTAACCTGTATGGATATTGTTCATGAATACATACTTGAAACAGAGAAACCTCTAATTTTTAAAGAAAATATAGGTCAAATTAATATGCGAGTACTGTACTTTGAATGAGAATGTCCCTCCTAGGGCCATATGTTTCAGTGCCTGGTCCCCAGTTAGTGGAACTTTTAGGATGGATTAGGAGGTTTGGCCTTGTGGAGTAACAGTGGACTTGTTAGAAAAGGTATGTCACAGGGTGTGGTATTTGAGGTTCCAAAAGCTCATGATAGGCCCACTATGTCTTTATGCTGCATCCAAATTAAGAGTTAGTACAACTCTTAGCCATTTCTCTAAGAACATGCCTTCCTACCTACCACTATACTCCCTCACCTCTGAAACTGTAAGCAAGTACCCAAGTAACTGTTTTCTCTTAAAAGTTGTCTTGGTCATAGTGTCTTCCTTTCACAATAGAGCAGAACCAAAGACAGTCAGTGGGAAGATATCTGAGAAGCTGTAAAGTCTAAACTTATATAACAGGTAAGTTATTCTTCAGGTAAATTCTGTTACTCATAATTTAACAGACCTGTTTAGATGAATTGACATCATATAGCTTAGCAACTTTGAACCATAATGATTACCAAAGATGATCCCCTAAATAGTCTGAAAATGTATAGCACTACTGAACAATTAATTTAATCAACTGGTTTCAAATAGTGTAATTTCATAGATGATGAGTGAAAATTTATAAAAGTAACTTGTTATAACTATATTAATAATGTCATGAACACAACTTAAAGAACACATATTTAGATAATTAAAATGTGCATTATTGCAGAATAGCTCTTTATAATAAATGTAACAGGATGTCCAGATATAGGACTGAGAAGATAATAAGAATTTTTCATTGTTGCTTAGAAAGGATCACTGTCTGTGACACAAATTTGGCCTAGAACTTACTATCTAGTATAAGCTGATCTGGAAAATGTGGTGATTATCTGTCTACTCCCAGCATGTGCTGAGGTGACATGGTATATACATTCTATCACAGTGTGACAGGACTTAAAACTCTAACAAAGCAAAACCTTTATCTTCTATCTTCCATACCCCCCATCTCCCATCCTTATTCTTCATAGTGAGCAAAAGAGAACATCAAACATATCTATTCCTATAGATTTGCATTCTGTAACCAGTTTTAGAACTAATATACAGACAATATTTCTAAGAAACATGAGCCTACTGAATATATCAACTACCTCAACTTTGTACATCACATTGTAAAAAATCTTTCTGAATTTGGTAAGAAATATAAAACCTGTAAAGGAAAAAAATGACAAAAATCTAAAACTCAAATAATTTCGATCTGTAAGTAGAAATGGATAATAAATACTGAAATGCTTAGGGAATACCTCCCTAAGTTCTCTGTTTGACATCTTGTTACATTTATTATGTAAGAGCTCTTCTGCAATAACGCCCAATTTTTATTATCTAAATATGTGCACTTAAAGTTGTGTTCATGTAGCATTATCAATGTAGCTGTGATTTCCCATGTCATGTCGCACACTGACAATGACTTCGATCATGATAACAACAATAATAATACCAACTAACATTTCATTGAGGTTGACTATAGTCCAAGTACTATTTTAGTTACTTTATACCAACCACATTATTTAATGGTCATAATCATCTTATGAAATAGAAGTTAAGCATTTACTCTGGGTACATAGCTAGGAATATGAATCCTAGATATGAACTATACTGAGAGGATTTAGAGTTAATTCTTGTAAATATTATATTGCTATGTTTATTTTGACTACCTCAGCAGCATGATTACAAGAAAAGGTGATCATCTATACAGGAAACAAAAATCCCTTTTGCCTGGGACTATATGTTCTTATAGTTATATGTACACACTCTTCATGTAGATAGGCATTAGGCAGACAAGCAGGCAGGCAGACAGAGGGATAGACAGAAAGAATATTCAATCAAATATGGATTAGTGAATTTAGTTAGGGAGGGGGAAACTCAACAACTTCAAGTGAAGTTTAAAATTGCCCAGAGGGAATCCTGCAGCTAAGAACTAAACAACATTTATAACATTTAAGCAGATGAGAATTAGGGACTATAAGACTTTAGAATTCATACTGGCAGGAAGCCTCAAGCCGTGATGATAAAAGAAAACAAAATGATGCAAATTTAAGTGGGTTAAATAGAGAGAAAATCAGTAGGGGGGAATCTTTAATCAAGCCAAAACTTGGAGGAGAATAGAGGTTGATGATGTGTAAATGGTTAACAATTTTATATCTACTGAGATCAGCTCTATTCGGGTGAATTTTTTTTCTCAGTTTTTAAACTCTTGGTAGCTCAATCTGTTAAAGTAAGAATGTGTAGGCTTGTAGGAATCATTCTCTCTCCACATGAAGAAATAAGTTGATTTAAAACACTCACGATTTAAAAAGCTAAAGGGAAATTTAAATATCATCATTAGGCCACATCAGATGAAAATCAAAAGAGGAACAAAAAGAGGTTAATTAAGCTTGCTTTCATCACTCTAAATGTCACTGACATGAGCTTGAACAAGATAATTATTTAGAGACAGAATGTGAAGTGCAACATAGAAGTCTAATTTGGAATGTCCCCTAGAGGAAAGGACATCAGAAAATAATGCGTCTTTAGGCTTTCCCTTTAGAGAAACAAACACAAAAGAGACTGGTAATGATGATGAACTATGTTCGTTGCTAAAACATTTCACAAAAAAATAACTTATCACATATATTCAGAACCTTTGATCATCTCTGTATGTTCTCATTAGATTTGGAGATAAGGCCAATCACAAACATAATCTTCTCAATTTAACACCCCTGGAGAAAGCCACAGAATATGGCTAATTAGAATTTCAAGTCTTTGAATTGTTAGGCATCTGATAAAGACACCATTGTCACCGTTGTCATTTGTTGGAAGGTACCTTGGAGGCAGTAGATTTTTGTGTTCTGCGGGAAGACAAAGTAGGAGGAGTAGGCAGACATGGCACACAAACGTGGCGAACATTAAAACGTGTTAAATAAAACATTCTAAAGTAGAGTTTAAGGCAAATGAGTGCTGGGGGAAATGAAAATGCAGAAAATATGAGCTGTTAAGTAAACATGCGTTAGAAACCCTGGAAGAATCTGAATGTGAGATGACTGGTGGTAAGGGTTGAGATAAGAAGGGATGAGAGATGTGGATCATACAGGAAAGACAAAGTAAAGGGTTAAGCACATGCAAAAAGATTTAGATTGGCAGATCTGCTTGGAAAAATTGCTTAAGTGTATTTGTCAATGGAAAGGTGACAACAATGATTCTGAAGGCGGAGATTTAGTGCAAGGAAACCAGTCGCCAGTCTCGTGCTCTAGAGTAACAGAGAGCATGCTGGATGGTTTTGAATGATTTAGAAGTGTGACACAGAACTATTTCAAACAATCAAATAACTTCCATAATCTTTGCTGTCTAATAGAGATGAAATGTGGACTCGTTACTTTATTTAAATACAGTTTTGTTATAAGAATATAAATATTTGTATGTCTAAACAGAACTTTCCATAAAAGAATCTCAAATGGCTGACTTAAAGACCTAAAGAAATGCTGAACATCCTTACCCGTTATGGAAATGCAAATCAAAACTATTTCAGGATTTCATCTTACCTCAGTCAGAAAGGATAAGGTTAAAAACCCAAGTGACAGCAAATGCTAGTGAGGATGTTGAGAAAGGGGAACAGGCCTCCATTGCTGGTGGAAGTACAAACTTCTGTAGACAGTGTGGAAATCAATATGGTAGTTCCTTAAACTGGGAATCAATATACCTGAAGAACCAGCCATACAACTTTTGGGCATATACCCAAAGGATATATTCTACCATAAGGACAGGTGCCCAGATTTATTTATTATGACTTTCTTTTTTCTTTTCTTTTATTGAATATTTTCTTTATTTACACTTCAAATATTAACCCCCTTCCCGATTTCCCCTCTGAAAACCCCCTATTCCATTCCCCTCCCCTGCTTCTATGAGGGTGCTCCCCAACCCATCCCCTTATTCCCCCCCACTTCCCTGCTCTCACATTCCCCTACACTGGGGCATAGAGCCTTCACAGGACCATGAGCCTCTCCTCCCATTGATGCCTGACAAAACCATCCTCTTCTATATGCAGCTGGAGCTGAGGGTGCCCTCATGTGTACCCTTTGGTTGGTGGTTTAGTCCCTGGGAGTTCTGGGGGTCTGGTTAGTAGATATTGTTTTCTTCCTATCAGATTGCAAACCCCTTTAGCTCCTTCAGTCCTTTCTCTAACCCCTCCATTGGAGACTCGTATTTATAATTATGAGAAAAAGGAAACAACTTAAATGTCCTTTAATAAAGGATAGGATAAAAAGCCCTTGGTCCTGCCAAGATTGGACCCCCAGTGCAGAGGAATATGGGGGCTCAGTAAGGGGGATGTATGGGGGGAATACCCATATGGGGGAGGGGGAGGGAAGGGGAGGAGACTAATGGACAAGAAATTGGGAAGGGGAATAATATTTGAAATATAAGTAAAGAAATATATCTAATAAAACAAAACAACAAAAAAACTTTTCTCCTTATAAGAATCTGTCCAGCAAACACCTAGATTCCTTTTCACATAAATGAAGCATTCCCCAGCACCTAAGTACTAGCCAATAACATGTATCCACCCACAAAACCCGTACCAACTCCCCAAGGTTTATATAGAACTCGTTCCGTTGTTCCCCCCAAATAAGGAGAGCTGTCTCAATGAAAACTAAAAAAAAAAAAAAAAAAAAAAAGAATGGATAAAGGAAATGTCAGACATTTACACAGTATTTTCAGGTAAATGGATGGAACTAGAAAACAAATCCAATGTGAGGTAACCCCAGATTAGAAAAATAAAGTTGGTGGTATTAGCTTATGAGTGGATTTTAGCCATTAAGTAAATGATAACTAAGCTACAACCCATAGACCCAGAGAAGTTAGGTAAAAGGACAGGGCTTGGTGGGGGTCAGGGATCTCCCTAGGAGAGAGAAATTGAATAGATTTTATGAACAATTTGAGGTTAGGTAGGAATGGGAGCAGAGGTATTAGGTAGGGGTAGGAAATGGTGTGGAGGGAGAGAGGTCATGAATCAGGAGGCCTATGGGAAGTGATGTGGAAACTAAGAGCAGTGGAAACTTTCTGGAATGTTTGAAAGGTATACCAATGAGAAGGCCAAGTAAAGAGAAATAGAGTACCAACTGGCCATTTCTTGTCACCAGTCAATGTTTCCAGATAGAACCAGATTGTCTTCAACTGAGTTGTTAGCCAAGGACATCCCATTGAAGTTCTCAACTAACCCAGGATGTGACTAAAACAAAGGGTTGTTTTCAACAAACTAATAGTGTGCAGAGACTGCATGGAAGGCTTGACACTGCTGAGGACAATCCCTACCCAATTCATTGAACACAGAGAGGTAGAGCTGGTATTTACATGGAGCCTCCCCCATCCCTACATGTTAGTTTGGGGGTGTGAGACAGTAGTCTTCAGGCTACTGAAAAGAGAAATATAGATACTAATCCAGTCTCTAAACCTTTGATGTACAATCTGTCCTGCATGCAAAATACGCTAGGGCAATGTGGTACAAAAGATGTGGGATTATCTAACCAATATCTGATTTGACTTAAGGCCCACTCCATAAGCTAAAATACACAAATGACACTACTTGGGTAAGCAAGAACCAAGGACTAGATAACCCAGATATCTAGGGTAAATTCAAGAAGTACATGTATAAAATTTAAAAATGACTCATGATAGTATTCTGCTATGTTCATAGATTAGTGCCTTATCCAGTCATCATTAAAGGGGCATTTCCTAGCAGCAGATTGGAATAGATGCAGGGAGCACAGTCAAATATTATGTGGAAAGAGTCTAAATGGAATCAAATTCCTCTCCTCAGACTCCAGAGAATCCCACTGAAGAGGAGACTGAAAGAGTGTAAAGGCCAGAAGTGATGGAGATCACTAGAAAAACAAGGCCCTCTGAGTCAACTAGACAAGGCATATATGTGCTCATAAACACTTAAGCAGCACACAAGGGCCTACACTAGTCTCTATCAGGTCCGCTGTGTATTTGTTACTGTTACTAGCTTAACATTTTGTGAAACTTCTGAACATGATAGACGTAGGTATCTGACTCTTATGCATGCTCTTTGGACTCTCCTCCTCCTCCTGTATTGCTATGTTCAACTTTATATGATACTTTTTCCTTCAGCTTACTGTATTTTATTTTTTCATGCTTGATTTTTATCTCTTAGAAGCCTGTTCTATCTAATAAGAGGCAGTGGATTCTGAGAGGGGATGAGTTAAGGAGGTTCTTGGAGGAGTAGAGAGAGGTGAAACTATAATCAAGATGTATTATGATTAAAATCTATCTTCAATAAAAGAAAAAATTAAAAAGGGAGGGAAGACAGATTACATGATATAAATGTACACAACATACAGAAGACTGTGTGTGTGTGTGTGTGTGTGTGTGTGTGTGTGTGTGTGTGTGTGTGTGCTTTCCATCAAGCTGTTAAAGAAAGGAGACTTTGGATATAAAAGATTTTGTTATAATCATCACTTTCCAAATTTACTATTTGTGTGAGACTAGGATAATTACATAAACTATATACTTTAAATATCTCGCTTATATAGTGGGATAAACCTGTTACTATCTAAAGTCATATCAAGAAGTATTTTTAAATGCTAATGTGTAACAATCACTCAGTAGTTTGATTGTCATAAGTTTTGCTTGATATACATGAACCTGTATGAACCTAGAAAATGGTCAACCCCTTCTTAGAGAAGAAGGCAACAAGTATCATGGACACTTTGAAGATCTCTGCGTCAGCTCTGGGTCTTGATTTGGCTGTGTGGTGAAGGAGAAGGAAACACAACCTAGACAGATGCTGAGGTAGCATATACTTGTAAACACTTAGAAGGCTGGCTTTGGATGACCTATTGAGACCAGAAATATAAGAAAAGCCCATACAACAAAACATACTCTGTTGGAGTAGTATGAGGAAGACCAGGAGGACTACAAGGATGAGGAGTAGGACAAGGTGGATGAAGACAAGGAGGATAAGGACTAGGACAAGGACAATAAGGGGCATCAGGAGGACCTGAAGGAGGAAAGAAAGATGATGTCAACCCAAAAAGATAAAAGAAAGTCAGTGGCAGCAAGGAGAAGAAGCAAAAGTAAAAAGAGTGAAAGAGGGATTCTTTTTAAAAGCTACTGGGGAATGGAATAAAGGCACAGGGAACTGGAAATGTGCAGTAATGTCCTGGTTTTACTCTATAGCGCTTGAGGCTAGCATGGTGTGTATCTTGCTTTTAGATTGACCTGAAAGTTTTGATTCTCCTGCTTAGATCTTTCAAGTGCTGGGATTAAGTGTAAGCAAATGGAATTCTCAGCTTTTATTTAAGTCACTTGGAAAAGTTCACAATTCTAGAATGAGCACATGAATTAGTCCCTCCTTCAAATCACCATTGATGGGTTCTGGGTCTATTCATTTGTTTGTTTTCAAGTAAGTTCATTTGAGGAGGATTTATGAGGGCATGGGATGGGGAGCATAAGAAAAGTCGAGAGTCATATAAGAAGAGTTGGAAGTAGCAGAAGGAGTAGGAAATGATGTAAATTTTGTACTCATGAATGAAATTCTTGTTATGCTGATTAGACTATATTTTAAACTAGTTGATTTCTCGCTACTAATTTGCTGTATAACACTAGTTTCTTCAGAAAATCAGGGTACCATTCTGGACTTATAGATCCAGAAACTGTAATCTAACCCTGATACTCAAATTTACCTGTGTGGTACAATGCAATGACTTTACCAAAAAGTTTTTAATTGTATTTTACATGTGAACTTCAGTTCATTGTCTTATCATAAGCTTTTACATAAACTAGTGCCAGAGAGGGTTAAGGCAGTACCTAGTATAATAGTGGGAGTATTTAGGATAGTTAGTAGTTGTGTCAAATCTAAGCCTTCTGACAGTATTTTTTTCCTTAAATTTGTAGTGGCCCATAAGAGACTAATGGCCTGTAAGACTGGAAATCACCATAGGTAAAAGAGTTCTAATATAAAATTCATTTTACATTTCAGAAACAATAGCACTGAGTCTGTTGAGTGGATTCAGATAAACAAGGAGGGAGATGAGAGTGACTTTAATTTTTATATGAATCTAGGACAAAATTAACTTTCTGGGAAATGAGTTTTTGAGATAACTTCCTCCCCTTATAATTAAGAACAGAATTGATAAGCTCTTTTAAATCCTTATTCACAATTATTATTTATTGAGCACAAAAAGAGAGCTACTTTACAGTTTAAACATGGCAAATTTCAAGGAAGGGAGATATTCTTGCTCTCTTTCAACAAATATTTAAAATGTTTCCTGGCCCCAAATTGTTGCTAAATTTATGATTTTTGGACAAACATTTTATTGTTTTTGTTTGAGATCCACATGTAGTGATATTATCTTTAGTTTGCATATGAAGAAATGGAAGCCAGTAAGAATGCTCTCCATGTCCAAATAGCCACACCAGAATTGAGCATGGGTTGTGTCTGCCAGTGAAGAAGGTCATCCCTTGATTATTTTTCAAATGTGTTTACTTTTTCACTCAGAAATCCAATAGAGACAGATACTCTGCTCTTAGTATCTGATAATAGGGGTTTATGACTTGTTATTAAATATATTTTTGTTAAATGCCAAATTTAGTGTCATTTCATTTAAATTTAATGGAAATTATGGGTCTCATAATCCTTAGAAATATATCTGTGGGAATTTGTTGGTTTGCAGGTCAGTACTTCAGTCGGGAAAAAAATTCTCATTGCCACATAGATGTGAATCCCAACTAATGAGCATAAAATAATTTTCTGAAATATAATCATACTGTGTTTTAATAAGACAAAATCTTCCTGTGTTTGCTTTCTTATCATTTACTATGACACATGTCAGCCTCTCTCTTCACAATACACTATTTTCAGCACTAGATATTTTCTTATAAAATACATGCAGAGATTCACAAGTATGAACCTGGTGTGAGCTACCCTGTAACAAATTTTAAAATCCTTGTAAGAATATTATCTTTCATTTTTGTGCCATGCTCTGCTTCTTGTTGGAGATGCTTAGCAAGATTAGCAAAATTTTAAGCATAGCAATTTTTTAAAATTGTTTTGTTCCATGCGGATAGGAAAGGATCATTGTACATTCTGCTCCGTTCTCCTCAAGCAAGCTTTCTTTAACAATCAAAAATCACCTTTTATGATTTCAGCACAATTACCTTGACTTCATTTCTAAATATTCCAGTTTATATTTGATATCTGTCCCCTGATTTCTATAAGTGGGTAGAGTGCTCACTCCTTTCCTCACAGGAATCACTGGATGAGATGAGACAGTCCATAGAAAAAACGTTCTGGAGTTTCTCAGGTGTTATGAAAATATAAGAATTGTGCCTAAGCAATTTTGACAGGGAAATAAGCTGTTTGGGCCTAAGATATTAGAACTAAGTACCTAAAGTTACGGGAGTTAATTTCCATAATCCATTCTTACTATTTTCCCTCTTTTGGAAAGGAATATCCCCATATTTATTCAAACTTGAGTATAAGATAACTCACTCCATTCAACCCCAGAAATTTAGGAAATTTAACTTGGTAGCCAGTTTCTACCTCTGACTGTACCTTTCTACCTCTGTAAGTTCATGTTGCTCATAAGAGCAAAAGGGTGTATATTTCTGCGAGGTTAGGTTTTTTAATTGTAAATAGTAAGCCAAATGTCTATAAAAACTTGTGATCTTATTTTAATGTAATTTTTGGATTCAATAGGAAAAACGGAACTCTAGTGAACAGGACAAGTTTAAATTGAATCAACTAATATACATTCTGACTCAATTTTACATCCTAAATTAGCCTTAAAAAGTCAGAGCCTAAATATTCAATAACCATCATAGTAAATTTTATTTACCTCTATATTATACCCACTAGATGATTCAATACAATCTTATTAAATTATACTATATTTTACACAAACTAAAAAACCTTTAATTTGTTTACTTATTTATTATCATTATTATTTTTTTCTTTATTAACTTGAGTATTTCTTATTTACATTTCGATTGTTATTCCCCTTCCCGGTTTCCAGGCCAACATCCCCCTAACCCCTCCCCCTCCCCTTTTATATGGGCTTCCCCTCCCCATCCTCCCCCATTACCACCCTCCCCCCCAACAATCACATTCACTGGGGGTTCAGTCTTAGCAGGACCCAGGGCTTCCCCTTCCACTGGTGCTCTTACTAGGATATTCATTGCTACCTATGAGGTCGGAGCCCAGGGTCAGTCCATGTATAGTCTTTGGGTAGTGCCTCAGTCCCTGGAAGCTCTGGTTGGTTGGCATTGTTGTTCATATGGGGTCTCGAGCCCCTTAAAGCTTTTACTTATTCACTTTACATACTACTCACTGTCTCCCTCCTGGCCATTCACTCTCACAATCCCGCCCCCATCCCCCTCTCCTCCTCTGAATAGATGAGGACCCATTGCATATCCCCTGACCCTGGCACATCAAGTCTCAATGAGGCTAGGCCCATCCTCTCCCACTAAGGCCTGACGAGGCAGGCCTACTAGAATAACATAGCCCACATACAGGCAACAGCTTTTGGGATAGCCTTTGGTCTTGTTCGGAACTCACATGAAGACCAAACTGCATATCTACTACATATCTGCAGGGAGGCTTAGGTCCAGTCTGTGTATGTTTTTGGTTGGTGATTCAGTCTCTGACAGCCCCATGGGACCAGATCAGTTGATTCTGTTGGTCTTCCTCTGGAGTTCCTGTCCCCTTTTGGGCCTGCAATCCTTCCTCCTATTCTTCTGTAGGAGTCCCCAAGCTCCATCCATTACTTGGCTGCGGGTGTCTGCATCTGTCTGAGTCAGCTCCTGGGTGGAGTTTCTCAGAGAACAACCATTCTAGATTGCTATTTGTGAGAATAGATATTATATTTTATATTCACTAGATGATTCAATATAGATTTATTAAATTATAGTATATTTTACTCAAAATACCTTGTAAAAGTAAAATTTAGTCAAGTACTTTTGTGCTCCCACTGTTTGTTTTTAAATCTATGGATAATTACAAAGTTTTATATATTAGGATTTTATTTATTCCTTCTAAAGATATCACAGTTCAATTCAACAAAATAATGGAAGCCTACATCATATAAAAATGTCACATTCTATGCAAAATCAAAGCCAATTAAATATGAATATTTTGGTAAGCTATTAATAACAACTTAAAAATTACTTCCTTTGTTTTATCAACCATCTATAAAGCTGATCTAATCATTATACAGAACTATAATCCTTCTTCTTTCTTATGTTTTGATAAATCTGGCCAACCGAGCTTTCTAGGAATGACAAAAATTGAGTAGAGAGTAAGATTATGTATTTCACACTCAGTATGGAATACAGATAGTGCAATATAAGATCAAGTTGTTTATTAAGCTCTACAAACTTATGTCTCCTGTATGCTTTTGCATCTGTGACAAGCGAATCTTTGAAAGCACCTGTTGTAAAATTAAACTTCATTATTATAGTAATTAAACCCAAATAGGTACATTTTGATTAATTACTAACAATTTCCTGTACCATAGCTCTTGATTTCGTCTCAATTTCTACCAAATTAGCAATGTACTAGTTAAATTATTAATACAAAGTAGGGCTACAGTGTAGCACTGAGGTAGACTGCAAACTTAGCATGTATCAAACTTTGAGCTGGATGTCAAGAAAGGGAAGAAAGGAAAAGAGGGATGGACAGAGGAAGGAGATGGAGGTGGATGGAAAGAAGCACAGGGAAGTAATGAAGAAGAAGACATGATTTATGTCTGGGACAAAAGACACAACAGAAGTTGCTTATGGAAGAATTTACTCAGGACATAGTTCTAAGGTATAATCAATTACAACAGGGATATCGTAGGAGGCGTTTGAGGTAACAGATTGCATGGCTCTTAGTCTGAAACAATATGAATACTGGTACTCTACTCGACGACTTCTCATTTTAATTAAGTCCATGAGCCCCACCCTGACCAGGAAATGAGGTTGCCAATAGTTAGGGACTGTCTTACCGCCTCAACTTATCAAGTGAAAAAATTTCTCATACACAAGTCAAGAGGCTTGCTTTCTTGGTGTTTTCTACATCTTGTTACTTTGTCAATCAAGAATTATCATAACAATGAGGGGGAGGAAAGGATGGAAAGAAAGGGAGGGAAAAGAATTTCTTACAAAGTATAACAAACATTTTCCTAAGCAGTTTCATGTTCCTACACACAGCGAAATTGAATCAATAAAGGTCATTCAATCAACAGACTAATTGTTCTGTTGATTTTCCTCCTTCACTTTCATTTTTACTACTTTTGACCTAATATAAGCTTAATGAGAATAACTTAATAGATATTTGAAGATTATCATAAAGGCAATGGCATTGCTCCATCTTCACACTTCATATAATAGAGAAATTAATAACTTGAAAGTGGAACACGAAGGCTTTCAACTCAAAAGAATTAGAGGGAACTCCAAAAGACCCACTGGTGTAGACCCTCGCTAGAGACAAGGCTGGTTTTAGAATGAGATAGGAAGGACTTAGAAAATACCTACTATAGGTCTCAAACATCTTCAGTTTACAGGAGAGCTCCAAGGAAAGATGAGAAAGAACACAAGCATAGGCTGTCTGAGATAAGACCCCAGCATTAACAAACCTCCCTGGAATTCAGATGCTCGGTCCTGCCTCACATTTCTGTCACAGGCTGCCACTGACCCTCAATCTGGTTTGCTCTTCTGAGGTCCTCAGAACTAAAAGCTCCCATTCTCAACTCTGTTATCTAGTTCATTCCATTATTTTTTCTGAGGACAAGGCTTGATTCATGTAGTCATTATTCTTTATTTTCTCTGGCCAATGCTTTAATTCTTCCTCAAGAATGTTCTTCCCCTAAGAGCAACACAAGCAAAGAAGTCCTCCTGTGTTGGAAGAACGTCGCTGTAGGGATTATGTTTTTGGCAAAGCTTCCTAGCATTACGGGCATACTGAAGGATTTTTTTTAAATGTAAGTTCTTCTGAGGTTGATCTAAACTAGATAATTTAGAACACGGTCACTGCCTGTGCTCTGGAAAGCATACTGGCTTAAGACATGGATCAGTAATGAGAAAGAGTGACTTGGGTAGAAGATGAAGGAGCAAAAGAACCAGGATAAGTATAGTAAGGTTAGGAAATGGAATCATAATTACAATAGGATTATAACACTTGAATCTATAATTGATTTCAAACGAACAAATACTTGTTTAACTTATAAAGTGGATATATACACACATATGACAAAATATAAAAATTTCATTCAGTTATTTAAGTAAAAGAAAATCTGATTTGAAAACTGGTGAAAATATTCAATACCATGGCAATTTAAAAAGAAAAAAGTGGATTTTAATATTGAGATAATGATGTGTGGAAACTTTTAGGTCTTTAATTTGCCATTCCGTAAAGATAATTCAACAGTTTCTTTAAGAACGTGAACTCTGGTCTTACAGGACTGCTATTCAAGTTCACATTTGTTATTTATTAACTCTGTGACCATGAGCAAATTGATTGGTTTTTTCTTGTTGCAATTCCCTTATGAATAACATGAACTAAACATAAGCCTTTCAAAGAGTTATTGTAAGATCCAGAGAGATAATTTTATAAATTATTAAAAGCACATGCAGTACATAGATGATATTTTTCTTGTTATTCTTTATATTATTTTGAGTCATAATCTATATAACCCATGTTACCCTAAAACTCAAACTCTCCCTCTCAAGCAGCCACAGTGCTAGAACTAGAGATGTATATCATCATCCAATATTTCATTGCAAGTACCTGTTAATAAAAAATAAGCTAGGCAGGGGAGTACATGGATGCTCATAAACTCAGGATTAAGGAAATCAAAGCATACATTTGAGAGCATTGGGATTACTTAGACTGCATCAGAGAGGTTTTGAGATTATTTTCAGGTAGTCTACGTATTAGGTCAATATGCATACAGTCTAAAATTGCAGAAAACTCTTTTCATCAATGAAATGAATAATATAAATCATTAGCTTTATCTAGAACTCTTGGTAAATCCATATCTCTAAGATCTGCTTTAGATCTTTTAAACTGCTGTTAACTTGACAAACCTTACAAATCAACCAATTCCTCTTCATCAACACATGTTAAGTGAAATTGAAACTAAGAGGACTGAAGCAAAATTAATTTTTTTGTCCTATGAATAATAAAAAGCAAGATGGAAGACGAGTCAGTACTAATATGTTATCTGTAACTCAGTAAGTGTTCATTATTTTACATAAGAATTTAAGAATTTGAAATACTTGCTGCATTGCAGTGCCAGCTAAACATGTCTTAAACTTTCCGTTCTCTGCCTCTCACAGTGATGAATCTTCCGGAAGCTTCCAAAGCAGTTATTTTAATAGGTTACAGAGAAGATATCGTGGGCCATGCACCACATCTTTCCTGAGAAATTAATTTGTTCATCTACCTTTTTCTTTTTTTCTGATCAGCATCTTATTCATTGAATAAGATGAATTCAGAAATGGCAACCCACTCCTAGGGCATTTAGTGGTGAAACATTGTCACCATCTGTCTTTCATAAGGTTCATTCACATGCACAGATCACCAGAGAACAGAGATGGAAACTCCAGGAGCCACGTGCTCTGTCTTGCTCACACTCCTGGAGGCAAAAGGCTTTCTGAGACCACTTTGATAGAAACTCACCATGGATTTCCTATAAAGAATTCTCCTGGGCTGTTCCCACTTTATTTACTAAAAGTACAGAATTGAAAGTTTCTCTCCACTTTAGTGCTCTCCACGATGGGTAACAGAAGAATCAGTCCCGAAAGCTACAAAAGGTGTTTATCATTTTAGCATGGAGCCCTCACTGACACTGCCTTGCTGATCATCGACCATGCAGAGACCTAAGGAGTCACCAATACATAAGGAAGCCAGTCAGAGGGCGCTATGATAGATGGAGGGGCTAAATGCTAGTGAAAGCACAGAGTAGAGAATCCCAAGAAAGTTTTGGTGCCATTTCCATTTAATGGGTCATAGTATAACAAACAAACAAACAAACAAAAAGACTTAATTAAAAGGAGGATGAGCTCATTAAATGGAAATGGCTCATCTACCTTTTAATTAAGTCTTTTTGTTTGTTTGTTTCTTAACTAATGACAGCTTATATACACTTGAATAGAGGAAGAATAAAATATGCAAATGAAAAAAATACAAAAAGGAAATGCATCTTTAACACAGAGAAACCAATGACTTGTTTAAGGATTCACAATGCACTAGTTATACATGGGGAAGTGCTTATTTGTACGCTAATCTAGAAAATTCCTTAATGTACTCCAGCTATGATGAAGACTCCTAAGAGTGTTTCAACCCATATCAGTGACTGATACTCAGAATGAATATCAGAAGTGTTCAAAAAGAAGTTTCAAGTATATTTAACAATTACTGAAATATAGCATTTATTACAGATGCTATATGCAAAGTGTTTTATATCCAGTCATATAACAAGTAACTATAGTGTAATTCCACCACTCTTATTTGCTTTAGTCCTCACATTTGTGAGGAGAAAACACTGCGTAAGTTAAAGGAGACCAATGAGAGCTCACAAGGCTGGCAGCCAGTAGAAATTTAGTGTGACTAAATCCTTAGACTACCAATTTGTGCTGTTAATACTTGCTGAGATTTTCCAGGACATAATCGTAAACATGTAAGGCTCAGTTTCATTGGCCACCAACTCAGAAGACTACTTTAAAAATGAGAATAATTCCATATAACCGGAAGGTATTCATGCATTTTGAGAAAATTTGATAATGGGAAAATCATTTTAAACCGATATTACAGACATCAACTCCACTCAGTGACCCAATTTGCACTTCAGACCCTACATGTGCAGTGTTATATTATTCTGGGGATTACTACACCCCCTTGTTTCTTTAAATATTGATCATAGTGTTCAGATAAAAGACATAGAAACCTTTAGATTTGTGATAAGTTTAAAAGCACTAGAGCTGGGCAGATATTATGCTTCTATGCTATTTTGTCTACTTACCTGGGGTGATCCCTGAGATATTATTTGCTGTGTTTTCTCTGGGCAGCTCGTACTCCATCAGGCCGGCCCTCATAGCCATGCACTCATCATCCACTTACTCCATGCCCACTTTCTTTTTTCCCCTCTATCCCTCTCCTTCTGGTCCATGCCTGAAACCCCAAAGCTCAGGGAATTGCTCTCTGTTCTCTCTTCTGCCCAGCCCAGGATGTAGACATTTTTATAAATCAATCAGGGATAACTTGGGGGACAAGAATTACATAGCATCATTTTGTGTACATGACAATCTCCTTCTAGGGGTTGTCAGGGCAGTGGGGGAAAGCAGGTCATGGGTTCCAGCATTTACCGTTTAAATACTTGGTAGCACCAGAAAACCCCTCTGTAGTGCAACACATAGCAGGTTCCAGGAAATCATTTCCCTCCACATTCTCTTGCCTTTTGTGTACTAATCTGTTCACAAATGGCCTATCAAGACCTTCAATTCAATAATTATTGATGCCATCAGAGAAAGTGGTCGATGCAAACACAAATAAAGAGAGACCTGGGGGATTGTCAATCACCTAAACCCCTCCTCCACTCCTCTTGGGGTGGGCAGCTTATTATCCATTAACCGTGAGATGATCTAGCTCAGACCCTTGACGACCTAAATGTCCCTTTTAGTACTTTTTGTCCTGGGTATCTTTCTTGCCATTGTGAATCTCCCTTCTACCTTCACCTCAGTTATTTCACCTCACGATACACCCCAAAAAGAAAGTATAATCATGAGGCTTGATAAGTATGTATGCTTTGCAATATCTGTTGATAGCACAAGGCAGTTGCAGATATCAAATCTTAGAATGGTTTCAGTTTAAACTTACATAGAGCGTGACTGTGGGTACATGATTAATATATTGCCGATCTTCTCTCCTCCACCTCAGCATATATGACTGAAGCACACAGGTGTATATGATTTCCCACATATCAAGAGCAGCAGTTTCATAGCTCCCTAAAATTACACAGAGCATGCCTGCATAAAGCCAGATAATGCTCACTGGAATGGCAAGAGCTTACCAGATACTGAGACTTGCATCATGAAGTAAGTCTCCTTAAATGAAAAGACAATGGGTACAATACATGAATTTTCCTACTAAAACAACAAAAGTCAGAAAGTCTGCCTTAACAGGTTTCAGGGCTATCTCAGAAGAATAATAAGAATGTAACCTTGGTATCAATTAAGATACTAGTCATTAAGATAACTGTTGATAGCACATGGCAGTCGCAGATATCGAATCTTAGAATGGTTTCAGTTTAAACTTACATAGAGCGTGACTGTGGACTGACAACTAGATTGGGCAGATTCACTACACTATTCCCCAGCTATGAGATCCCTTGCTCCTTGCCACTTCTCCAGGCCATGTGCTTCTGCTCCATCTTCCTTCCTCCTATACTTACTCCATCCCTTCTCCTCTTCCTGTTGCTTATCTTGACCTATACATTCCTGAACCTTTAGTTCTAGTGTTCCATCTAGACCATGCTGCCCTGTCTTAAGCTTATCTCTCTGTTGCTCAGACTCATCTAAGAGACTTTCTGCATGTTTTTTCCACCATTTCTTCCAGCTCCTGTCTCCAACCTTTTTCTGTTGCTTATTTTGACTTATCAAATCCTGAACCTTTAGATCTATTGTTCAGAATATATATTTTTAAAGAACAAAGAAGCAAACATACAAAAACCAGAACACTAGCTGTGTGTGTGTGTGTGTGTGTGTGTGTGTGTGTGTGTGTGTGTGTGTGTGTGTGTGTGTAAGGGACAGTGTGCCTATGAACACACAAGAATACAGTTGTTGAGGAGTGGGGATGTTGAGGAACTAGAAGTTTGGGTCAACACTGATGCCTATATAAGCAGAGGCCAAAGAAAGACATCAGGTGTCATCTATCAGTTTTCCACTTAAATCACATGACAAAGTGTTCTGAACCCAAGACTCACTGTTCGACTTTTATTAGCAAGGACAACCCAGGCAGAAATACCACCACCTTTCCCCTACAACACCATGGATGCTGGTGAGTGAAGCTCAGGTCGATAGGCTTACACAGTGCTTTTAACTCCTGAACCATATACTTGCCTAACACCAA
Source organism: Rattus norvegicus (assembly GCF_021556685.1). Lineage (NCBI taxonomy): Eukaryota > Metazoa > Chordata > Mammalia > Rodentia > Muridae > Rattus > Rattus norvegicus. The sequence goes on along the minus strand of NC_141534.1, from coordinate 26,176,069 downwards.
GTATTTCTATGAATCTTTCTTGTGGGCACTATTTCCAAATGTTACAGTTTGTGACTTGAAGAAGTGGAGAAGGTACATTTCCCAGGACACCCCAAATAAGAATCTGAGGAGTTGCTACCTAGTTCTGGCTGGACCTTTCCCTTGGATGCTGCTGCCTGGTATCATTTAAATCTTGAATTCACACAGCTAAGATGCTAGGTCCAACTAACTCCTGACTCTTATGTCTTTCTAATATAGCACCAAATCTAGAGGCCCTCAATACTCCCATTACTGTATATTTCATAGAATTTTCAAAAGTACCACAGTTTCATTTTTCTTTTGTTGAATTAGGATCCTAATATTCTGTCCCTTTCCATCAAAAACTACATCTTTATCTGAGTAGCAAAAAGCAAATCACAGGTATCAGATTTCTGTAAAAGGGCGTGCAGAGGAAATTAGTCGGGGAGATACTTCAAAACGTAAGTAACATAGAAAAATCATAGTGACTCTAATTTACAAAATGTAGGCACTCCAGTACTATTGTGGAAGATTAAAGCTTATGCACTCTAGAAGGTTGTTTAGTGTGGCCCCTAACTACTAGGGGAAACAGGAGGTTCTGTGGAGAATTCTCATGGAAGGCCACTCTGAGAAGTAAAGTCAGCACAGAAAACTGTTCCTTGTGCTAATTAGATGCATCAACAATTCTCCAATAGTTTAGGAATTTGGGATTCTTTATTAATATTATAAGGCATGCATGACTCGCTTTATTAATAAATGAAGAACTGCAAATGTTTATGAGGCTTACACTATGAGTCAGGATCTTTTTTCTCTTAACTAAGGCTTTAGCGTGCTCTGTCTTTCCTCCTTGAGGGCAAACCAACTCATTGTTTGGTTGTAAAAAGTGTTGGCTGCTGCTACATAATGCTGCTCTTGGGCATTGCCTAGGCTAGAGGGATATGCGCTCCTTCTCCATCTGCAGTGTCTGTTGCATCCAGCGTTCCAGATAGTTGTAGAAAACTCTAACTGTGAAACAGGAGGTGTCCTTCAAGCTTCAGAGCTCCATGTAAGAGCAGCTAAACCACTAAGGCAGGTTCATAACTGCTTGACTCTTCTTCCCACAGTCTTTCATAACTGAGGTGCCCATGTGATGTGAACAACTCCAAAATAAGAAATTTCTCTTAAGAAAACCTCCAATTAAGACCTATTTCTCAGGGGAAAACAATATAACAGAACAAATACATGTGCTACACAAATGATAAAGAGATCATTCTACTTCTTGTGGATCCATCAACTTGACTGGGAATTGAGGTAAAACAAGATTATATGTTCTATTAAAGCAGGATCCACAATTACATTTGAATAATAAAAATCTGTGAATTCTACAGTTGAGGTATCAAGAGTAGGAACAGTGTTCTCTCATATGTACAGCAGATGGAGGGGAAAGGGCTTATATAGAGGTCTCCTATATGGGGTAGAAAGAGGAAAGAAGAAGTCTAATGTGGCTAAAAAAGAATGCAGTGGCCAAATGATAAGGCTTATTGACATCAGGAAAAATGATATTTCTATCAGACAACTGGAGTCATTCATAGGCGTGTGGACATTATTAGTATGTTACATTCATATTATAATGGAGAACTGGAAAAGTCATGAAGACAAACTCCATTAGTCTAATTCCTCAGTTTAGTCCAGTTTAAATTCACTCTAGGAGTGCATCTCAGCATAAGAACCCAAGTGCCCCCTGCCCGGGATTCTTAGTATTTCCAATGCCAGCATAGACAAAGGTATGAAAAAGACCCCATCCAGGATAGCTGGCAATGTTTGTATCCATTTATACCCAGGTCTGAGCTGAAAAAATAAAGAGGCAGAATAAATGACACACAGATTGTGGCTTTGTCAGAAGCCAAACAACTTCAGAAAGAAAATAATGACAAGAAGAGACTGAAAGAGATGAAGGACTACACGTTATGCTCTGGACACACAGGTTCATTAATTATGTGTGTGAGGTCAATAGCGGAGAATATCACATCGCCAAACTGAAGAAAAGCTAAGTTTTGAAGCTATGATCAGTAAGAAAATATAAAGGAGAGAAAAATTCATCCACAAAGGAAAGACGTATGCTGACAGTATGTTTGAAAGTAAGCTGTAGATTCAATTACCCTATTATACTAAAACTGTAAGACAATGACAGTTTCCCTGATTCCTCAACCAACTCTAAAATGCCAATTTGTACCAAGAAATTATCAACCTCCAAACTGTACAAAATGTCATAAATGACGGGCACAATCATGACTAGTCACAGCTTACTCCTGCATGGAAACTGAAGTCAGTGTTTATAAGATGATCTGGAATTTGATATGAGTCACAGAAGGGGACAGCTGCCTCTAGGGTTGGCTGCTGAGGCATGGCAGTCATTGGTGATGACCTGGGTTGAAGCAGGTGGCACCTGCTAGCAGGATTCTGCGAGTAAAAATAGCTACATTACCTCTGTGTATGTCCCTCATTAATTTACCTATACTTGAGCCATGTCTCCACAGGAAAACTGGGGCAGTGTATGAAACAAAGCCCATCTGGAATGCAAGGCAGGTCATCTAATCAGATCCAAGAATCCACCTCTGTGCTCCAGCCAGCTTTCCTCCTGGGTTCCTTTGGACTGCACAATTGAAAATTCACACCTAATTATAAAATCCAAATGAGCCTCCTTTGCTAAATGACTTGAATCTAGCCCTATTTTGCATGTTTTTGACTGCAGTAACTGCCACAGCCAGGATAACTGTCCAATTGATCGGAGTAGATGGCACTCAGAACTGAAGCAACCAGTATGCCAAATTCCTGTTCAGGGTTCCACAGCACTCTGGGGATTTTAGCTGACAATTGTTGTGAAGAATTTGACTATAAACAACTTATAAGAGACGATGTTAAATCGGGATAATAAAGTTTAACAGAAGCTAAACAATGGAGATGTGGTGCCATAAGCAATAAAACTCAGACACACGATGGATGTGAAGGTCAACTGTAGATTTGAATGTTACATTGGATACTCAAATTGATGGCAACAAACAATGCAGTAAATCTTTAAAATGGAGTGTTACTAGAATATTATAGAAGGAGATTGGCAGGAAAGGTGTGGTCTCTGATGGCAGTATTAAAGCAAATCACTGAAATAATAAACTATGACTAACCATTAGAAATTCTAGTTCTCTAAGGCCAGTGGGGAAAAAAATAACCTGATTGCAGAAGTCTACCATTTGCATTTTTTCCCTAAGAAGGTTTTTGCTCAAGAATGTTACCTCCTCATTTTACCCCTCGAATCCCAGGCACATTGTTCCCCCAAAAAACAATGACTCAGTTATGGTACTTCACTGCTCAAGGATTTTATATTTAAATGAAGTATCCTTCGAACTAATATCAGAAATGGTGAGAAAGAAAATACCTTTCTGATCCTGAAAAATATTCTTTTCCATATCCTGCAAACAATTGCACTGCTCAGGAGCTCAGCGTGCCTTGGCTCCACCCAAAGACAGCACAGGAGGGGTATGGGAGTGCTTGGAGCACATTAATGAAATTTGAAATATGCTCACTAAAAAGATAAAAAGTCAAACTCATCCCAGAAATTAACTACTGTCATTGACATGAAAATATTTACCTAAAGTTTACCTTATTTCGTTCACTAGAAATACTTCATATAGTCTTGATTTCAGAGACTAATACGTATTAACATTCTATTTCTTGTGAGCGGTGTCATCTTCCTTACCTTCAATTCCACCACAGCGTAGTTCATTATTGTTCTTCCACAGTCAAGATGTCACAACAAAATTATTATTTTTAGTCTGAAGAGAGATAGTTTAGACTTTAATCCTAGATTGTCCACTTAATATATAACTTTCTAAAATTTCATATGCCTACTTTCCTGCATAAAAGTTGAGAAAAATAAGTTTGTTTCAATATTGTCAATCCCATAATAGAATATATATGAAGCTTGTAGAACAGTATGGATGGCCCAGAGCTGGGGTTGCCCAGCTGCCCTCCTTGTCTGGATCCTGCCTAGAGAGAACTGGTCTCCCAGGAATGCTTTCCCTCCTAAAACCACAGGTGAGACTCCACTTTCGCAGACTCACAGTGAAACTAACAAAAGTTATGAACCAGATGGATTTTACAGATATCTATACAGCATTTAATCCTAAAACAAAAGTACGCACCTTCTTCTCAGCACCTCATGGTACCTTCTCCAATATTGACCAAATAATTGGTAACAAAACAGGTCTCAACAGAAACAAGATTGAAATAATACCATATATCCTATAAGATCATCATGGACTAAAGCTGTTCTTCAATAACAACAAAAATGACAGAAAGCCCATATACAAATGGAAGCTGACCAACAATCTATTCATGATAATGTGGTCAAGGAAGAATTAAAGAAAGGAGTTCCAGACTTTTTATAATTTAATGATGATGAAGACACAACATACCCAGACTTATGGGACAAATTGAAAGCAGTGCTAGGAGGAAAATTCATAGCTCTGAGTGCCTCCAAAACAAAACTGGAGAAAGCATACACTAACAATTTGACAGCACACCTGAGAGCTCTAGAACAAAAAGAAGGAAACACACCCAAGAGGAGTAGATAGCAGGAAATATCAAACTCAAGGCTGAAATCAAGCAACTAGAAACCATAAAAACAACAATACTAACTAACCAGAGACTAAACCACCCAAAGAGTACACATGGACAGACCCTTGGCTCCAGCTACATATGTAGCAGAGGATGGCCTTGTTGGGCACTAATGGGAGGGGAAGCCCTTGGTCCTGCCAAGGCTTGACCCCCAGTTTAGGAAAATGTCAGAGCGAGAGGCAGGAAGAGGAGGGTGGTTCAGGAGGGGGAATATCCTCATAGAAGAAGGGGGATAGGTGATGGGATTGGGGCTTATGGGTGTGAAACCAGGAAAGGGAATAACTTTTGAAATGTAAATAAAACCTATCCAATTAAAAAAAAAGGAACAAAGAACTTTTTATAAGAACCAACAAAACCAGGAGATGGTTCTTTGAGAAAAGCAACAAGATAGATAAACCCTTAGCCAAACTAACCAGAGGGTACAGAGAGTGTATCCAAATTAACAAAATCAGAATGAAAATGGAGACATAACAGAAACTGAGAAAATTAAAAAAAAATAATTGAATCCTAGTACAAAAACCTATACTCAACAAAACTGTAAAATCTCAAGGATATGGACAATTTTCTAGACAAATACCAGGTAATAATGTTAAATCAGGATCAGATAAACTATCTAAACAGTCCCATGACCCTTAATGAAATGAAGCACTCATTAAAAGTCTCCCATCCCAAACAAAGCCCAGGATTAGATGGGTTTGGTGCAGAAATCTACCAGCTCTTCAAAGAAGACCTAACATTAATACTCTTCAAACTATTCCACAAAATAGAAACAGAAGGAACACTATCCAGTTTCTCTATGAAGCCACAATTACTCTTATAGACAAACTACAAAAAGACCCTATAGACTGTATCCCTTATGAATATCAATGCAAAAATACTCAATAAAATTCTCAAAAACCGAATCGAAGGACACATTAAAATGATCATTCACCATGATCAAGAAGGCTTCATCCCAGGGATTCAAAAATGGTTGACTATATGGAAATTCAACAATGTAATCTACTGTATAAACAAACTCAAAGTAAAACACCCACAAGATCATCTCATTAGATGCTGAGAGAACATTTGACAAAATTCAACACCCATTCACAGTAAAAGTTCCAGAAAGATTGGGAAATCAAGACCCATACCTAAATATAGTAAAAGCAATATAAAGAAAACAGTAGCCAACATCAAACTAAATGGAAGGAAACTTGAAGCAATTGCACTAAAATCAGAGACTATGCAAGACTGCCCACTCTTTCCCTACCTATTCGATATAGTACTCAAATTCCTAGACAGAGCAATTATACAACAAAAGTAGGTCAAAGAGATAGAAATTGGAAAGGAAGAAGTCAAAATATCACTATTTGCAAATGATGTGATAGTATACCACCACAGAGTTCCTAAACCTGATAAACAAGTGCAGTAAAGTGGTTGGATATAAAATTAACACAAACAAATTAAAAGCATTCCTCTACTCATAGGGTAAAGAGGCTGGGCAAGAAATTAGGGGAAAACACCCTTCATAGTAGTCACAAATAAAATAAAATACCTTGGGGTGACTCTAACCATGCAAGATCTGTATGTCAAGAATGTCAAGTCTCTGCAGAAAGAAATCCAATATCTTAAAAGATGAAAAGACCTCCCATAGTCATGTATTGGCAGGATTAATATCATAAAAATGGCATCTTGCCAAAATCAATGTACAGATTCAATGAAATCCCCTTCAAAATTACAAGTAAATTTTTCATTGAGTTAGAAAGAGGAATTTGCAAATTCATTTGAAATAATAAAAATCTCAGGACAGCAAAACCTCTTCTCAACAATAAAAGAACTTTTGGGGGAATCATCATCCCTGACTTCAAGCTGTACTACAGAACAATCATAATAAAAACTGTATGGCATGGTACAGAGACAGGCAGGTAGGTCAATAGAATAGAATTGAAGACCCAGAAATGAATCCACACACCTATGATTACTTGATTTTTGATAAAGAAGCTAAAACCATCCTGTGTCAGTGAAGGAGACATCATTTTCAAAAAACAGTGCTGTTTCAACTGGCAGTCAACAGGTACATAAGGCAAATCCATCCATTCTTACCTCTTTGTTAAAGTTCAAGTCCAAGTGAATCAAGAACCTCCACATAAATCCAGATACACTGAAACTTATAGAAGAAAAAGTGGGGAAGAGCCTCAGACACGTAGGCACAGGGAAAAATTTACTGAACAGAACACCAGTGGCTTATGCCCTAAGATCAAGAATTGGCAAATGAGACCTTATAAAAAATGCAAAACTTCTGTAAGTCAAAGGACACTGTCAATAGGACAAAAGGGCAACCAGCAGATTAGGAAAAGACTTTTACCATCCTTACATCTGATAGAAAGTTAAGCCAATATATATACAGAATTCAAGAAGTTAGGTTCCAGAGAACCAAATAACCTTATTAAAAATGAGGTACAGAGCTAAACAAAGAATTCTCAACTGAGGAACACTGAATGTTCGAGAAGCACATGAAATGTTCAACATCTTTAGTCATCAGGGAAATGTAAATCAAAACAACCCTGAGATTCCACCTCATGACTTCCAGAATGGCTACAATAAAAAATTCACATGCCAGCAGATGCTGGGGAGGATGTGGAGAAGTAGGAACACTCCTCCATTGTTGGTGGGATTGCAAGCTGGTGCAACTACTCTGGAAATCAGTTTGACTGTTCCTCAGAAAATTGAGGACCTAGCTTTACCACTCTTGGGCATATACCTAAAAGATGCTCCAACATACAACAAGGACACATGCTCTTTTTTCATAGCAGCCTTATTTATAATAGCCAGAAACTGGAAGGAAAACAGATGTCCTTCAACAGAGAAATGGATGAAAAATGTGGCACATTTACACAGTGGAGTACTATTAAAACAATGACTTTATGAAATCTTTAGGCAAATGAATGGAACTAGAAAATTACATCCTGAGTGAGGTAGTGCAGTCACAAAAGAACACACATGGCATGCACTCACTGATAAGTGGATATTAGCTCTAAAACTCAGAACATCCAAGATACAATTCACAGAAAATATGAAGCTCAAGAAAAAGGAAGACCAAAATGTGGATGCCTCAGTTCTTCTTATACTCATGGGAAGAAATACAGGGACAAAGAGTAGAGCAGAGACTAAACGAAAGACCATCTAGAGATTACCCCACATGGGGATCCATTCCATATGCTGTCATCAAACCCAGTCCCTACTCCTGATGCCAAGAAATGCTTGCTGACAGGAGCCTGATATGGATGTCTCCTGAAAGGCTCTGCCAGAACAGATTGATACAGAGTAAGATGCTTGCTTACCATCAGACTGAGCACAGGGACCCCTATTGAGGAGTTAGAGAAAGGACTGAAGGAACTGAAGGTGTTTGTACCCCTATAGGAAGAACAACAATATCAACCAACCAGACACCCTGAGCTCCTAGGGACTAAACCACCAACCAAAGAGTACACATGGGGGTACTCAGGGTTCCAGCTGCATATGTAGCCAAGGATGGTATTGTCTGGAATCAATAGGAGGACTAGTCCTGTGAAAACTCATTTCCCTAGTTTAGAGTAGTGCCTGGGTCTTGATGTAGGAGTGGGTGGGTGGAAGTGGGAGCCTCCTCACAGAAGTAGGGGGATGAGGGTTGGGAAAAAAGAGGAACAGGGAATAGGGATACATTTGAAAAGTAAATACATAAAATATCTCATAAGAAAAAGAACAGTGTGGACACACATCGCTATTCTCTTTATGTCCCCTTCTCCATTTATCCAGTTATAATTCCCCATTTTTAACCTCCAGAGTGTATATGCCATTGTTCTGTAAATATTTGCTAAGTAGGTGGATGTCATTTACTATAGACATTAGTCCTACAAAAACAATGATACCCTTACTCTTTCTTTGGAACCAAGCAAGGCACTTCTCCAGGAAGAGCTTCAGGTAATCAGTCATGGAGCAGAGATTTGAAATCATGAGTGGGTGATGCGAATAAATGCTTTCCCACAGCCCCATTAAGGAAGTGAAAATACTTAGGACTCCACTATTCAAAAGTCAACCACAGAAAGGATTCACTGGCAGAAATCTCAATAAGACAGCCCAGCACAATGTGTTTTTATGCTCTGTTTCATTTCACAGATTCTTATTGTAATTCGATAATTAGATATCTCATGCTTGGACTTCTATTTCTAGCATTTGTTCTTTTGCCATAATGAGAGCATCTCTGCGAAGTGCAGTAGGCACTCCTGTCTCTCATAATGGATTGTGGTTTAAAAAATAAAAGAATGTGGAATGAAAAGGAAGCAGGAACAAAGGGGGAATTAAATATGAATTGACTTAATATCAAGCTACTCACTCCAATGATTTTTTTTCTTTGAAAAAGTTGAGGGAGAGAGATATGATTGGAAAATAATAGTATCCTTGCTCAGTCTGTCCTAGGAAGAATGCCCAGCTGTCACACTAATGTCCCACCTGCCCTGTAGGTCTGCTTCAGACTCCAGAGAAAAGAACTTGGAAGAGGCTGAAAGGAGTTGAATAGCTGACAAGAAAGCAGATTAGAACATTGAGGAGCAACTTGCCATAAGATGTTCATGGAAAATACCCAATACCAGACACTGTTGTCAAATTGCACACATTAGCCAAAGGAAAAATATTCTCTCCTTGTCTAAGAAAGCTGGCTTTGACTGGCAAACAGGAAGGAGTACAGTGCAGTTAAACCGTCTTATGCTGGGAGATGGAGAATTTGCTGCTTCAAAAGCACATGCAAAAAAAAATGCAGTGTTGCTGAAATATATTTTCAAGCTGCATCAGTGTGTTTGAGATAGCATACTTACAATATGCTCTGTTCACAAGGATGCCAGGCTTTCCTGGTTATTAAAGAGCTTACAGAGGTATAGGAAGTGTATTCTAGATAACAAGGTTTACATAGAAACACATATGGCCAAGTCATACGTTATTACTTTATTTTCACAATTAAATCCTGCTGCTTCTAATGAGACAAATTATAATGGTCCCAAGACCTGTTTATTGCTGAAAGGTCATTATCATACTATTTCTAAAGAGTCCATTCTAATTTAATGTGTGAGTATGAATAAAGATTCATAACTCTTAGTAATTCTATACTGCCTGCTGGAAGGGCACTCTAGGTAAGTAAACTGTAGTGCTATACCAAAGCAATTAATTAGCTAAAGTGGTATATATTCCTGCCAGCATAATCAGGAGCCTCAATGAGGGGAGATACAACAATGGCAGAGAGAACAAAATATGTATCACACTTAATAACATGACTCACGAAATGGAAAGATAAACGTGATTTTTTTTTTTGGTTCTTTTTTTCGGAGCTGGGGATCGAGTGATTTTTTTTAAAACTCAAACTGAATTTGTTGTTTGGGGAAAGTATTATGACAAACATAATACTACTGTGTTGGGGTCAGATTTAAAGGCCACACTTCTGTACTTAACTTGCCAATGGAACACAACACATTCCCAGATGTTGGAATTTGAAGATGAACTTCTGACAGTGGTGTGTTGCAGAGGTACCTGTCATGCATACCTGAGGTTTCTAAGGTTTGAGATGTGGTCTTTTACTCTTCCTAGTCTTACATTTCCTACCTCCATCATTATGCAACCTTAAGGAGTATAGTCACTTAAATACAAATATAGCTGCATATCGTCTGTATACACACACACACACACCCACACACACGTGCGCACACACACACACACACACACACACACACACACACACACATTTGAAGCATTATATCCATAAAAGCTACAGAAGTTGTTTCAATGGTACATTTTTAATTCCAAACTTTAAGTGTGGGAGTCTCAAACGGGTAATAAGTAACTATGTGTAACATAACTTAAGAATGTATGCAGTGAAGATGAGCTAGTTGGCTTATGTTTAATACAATGAAAATATCCTACATTCTGCTAGTTCTTGAACAATAGAAACTTCATATAGTTCTAAACCTGGAATGCAAGGAAAAGGTACACAACTGGATCTGCCCTGGTTAATGTTCCTTTCTTCATCCCCACATGTTGGGGGGAGGCAAGAAATGTTGAGTACTGTTCTAAGACAGCAGACAGGCGTGTGAAGGAAATGACCTCTTTCACAATCCATTTACTTAGGCATCAATTACGTTCATGAGAAATCAACCACTGAGGTAAAATACTTTCTAAAGGCCCAAATTCCTTATCCCAACTACAAACTGTTAAATTTTAACATGAAAGTTTGGAGTACATATAAGACAATGTAGACTAAGCAATCAGTAGGCTGACATACATGCTAATAGTATTTGAGAAGGCAGGTAATGAATTCTTATTCCCAATGATATGGGACACAGAAGAGTATCTCAGTTTCTTAAATGTGTGTGCAAATGTGAGTGCATTTTTGTGATTGATGAGAATAGAGGGAAGAGGTCATTAATAACAGGCTGGGGTAATGGAATAAAAACGGAAGGCAATGTTGTGAAGATTTTTTACTTCTTCCAAAATAATGTATCTCTACATAAAACTGTGAACAAGTGTATTGACAGCCTGGTAGAAAATAAGAAAAAAATGAAAAAAAATTCTAGATGGTTTTCATGGTTTAATTTTTGCTCATTGATAAAAGAACAGCCATTGTAAGACTGGGCAGGAGGACTTCCACATTAAAACCTGGAGATTACTGTTAAGGATGAACAGAAGACACATATTAGAAAATAATCAACCACTCATGGGTAGGCATTGTACTTTTCAGTTGAGAGTTTAGCCTTTAAAGGTTTAGCAATCTCTCTAGCCTGGGTTGTCATTGTATAAACCCAGGAACATAAGTCTATAAAACCAGAAAGGGAGACAGTAGGTGAGCTACAACAACTCAAGAAGCACACAAAAGGTGTAATTTTCTTCCTAGGCAATCAATACTAGACTTTATTGAAATAATAGTTCATTTAATAACACTAATGGTGAACATGTGATGATTACCATGTAAATTGCTCTTCCAAGTACACAAATATAGCAACTAACTGGATTTTATCCTCATAACAATCTTGTAAACTAATTTTTTATAATTACTGTTTTATAGGTGAATTATGGAACACTTATGAGATATGTGTGGTAAAATGTGTTTGATTGTTGAAAATAAGAAATCATATTAAGTTTATAATACTGTTTTATTTTAGAAAGTATACTCAGAGAAGGGTTTGCCTGGCTTTCATTTCCAATTATATATATATATATATATGAATTATATACTGTAATTCATTAAATAATACTATTTTCACTGTTCATCAATGAAGATAGGCATGGCAGGGACTCATATAGAGCAGGAACCTGGAGGTAGGAGTTAATGCAGAGGCCATAGTGAGCTGCTGTTTACTGGCTTGCTCACTTTGGCTTGTTCAGCCTGATTTCTTATAGAACTCGGGACTACCAGGCTACTCGAAGTTTCTGGAACCTAGATTTTGACAGCAAAAGTTACAGATAGCAGACGCAGAGTTTCAAGATTTGATTTTGCTATGCCAGGTTTCAGTCATGCATTGGTCCTATCTGTCCTTGCCATGTTCCCCACTCCTCTCTTTTTGAATGAGAATTTTTGTTGATACCATTTATATATTGTACAATGGTTAATATTATCAACTTGACAAGTTCTAGAATTACCTAGAAGACAATTGTGTGAGTAAGTCTGTAAGGAATTATCTAGGCTAGGTGCATCTTAATTGTATCCCATCTCATAGGCTGGGTTTTTACATTAAGTAAAGTTAAGAAAGTGAATTTTTTTCTCTCAAGTATTTGATCACAGTGATAAAAAAGTAAATAGTCAACCTATCTTAATAATAGTAATTCATCAAACAATATTATTCTCAAATGACTCAGGGTAACAATAGAAACCAGTTCAAGTTTTTGTTTCCTTTATTTATGCTTTTTTTGGGGGGGGTGTGCATGTGCGTGTTTCTTTTCACTTTTCTGTTCTTCTCCATCATTATTTTAAAATGTTTTTGGAGACAGAATCTCTCAAGCTAGCACTCTCTATCCTGGAACTCACCATGGTGACCAGGCTCCCTTGAACTTAAAGAGATTGATCTCTCTGCTTCTACTTGCCAAGTGCTTGGTTTAAAGGCATTTGCTACTACACCCTGCTGGAGTAGGTTTTCTTAGCTGAAGAAGTGTATTATCTTTGGAAATTTGTTCTCTAAAGTGTACTTATTGTCTTGCTTCCAAGATTCTCATGTCTTGCCATCCAATACTAAGTGTTGTGATTTGCTATCCAATACAAACACTGTGAACCCTATACATAGTTGGTAATGTTTGGACATCATATATCCCTAACTGTAAAAACAATCAGTATAATAAAACATTATTGAGGCATGAAAAGGTTTTGAAAAGAAAAAGAGGAGGGAGTATTTGAACAGTTCTCAGCTTGTTATTTTTGAATCAAAGTCTTCCTGCCTTTGGTAAAAGACACAAACAGTACAAAAAGGTCTCTATTGTTAACAGTGCACCTCATATATGGAATCTCCTTGAAAATATCACTGCAATATCTAATATCTGACAAGCATATGAAGAAAAGTGCAGTCCTTTTGAGACACTATTGAAGATACCCCATCCTCGTGAAACAGCTGAGGAGACTAATGAAAAAGGCTATGGAATAACATTCTAAACACTAGAAGCCAATAACGCTAAACACCCACAAGAATGCTGACCATTATCATTGTTTTCTCCTGTCTCTAACTCAGATACATACTTGGCTGCCTACTTGTCTTTAAAACGAAAGTGTCATCCAGATTGACTGTTTTCAACATTAAATTGTGTGACAATTTGCAAGGAATCTTAGTCAATCAAAGAAATAAACATTTGTGCCATTTTCTAAACACTTTATTCTTTACCATCTCTCAAAGATTTGAACTTTGATCAAATCAAAGAACTTGTTTTCAACATGTTATGCATACATGTTATACAATGCTTTTCTGCAATGCATACACTTACTATAAAAGCAATATTTTTCCTAGCCAATCTTTTTCAATATTGTGCTATTTTTCCATTAAATACTTTTCATTTTAATGCAAGAATATTGTCATTCCAAACATTTAACAAAAAACTCCCTGGATACAACCATGCTTCCTAATTCTAATATTAAGTCCTCCATTTTGAAAACAATACTTTGAAGATTTTTATAATTAAACATTAAAAATAAAAATGTTTTCCTTACCTGCAAATTTGTTGAACAGCAGTTTACTGGGTGAGTATTGAAGTTAAAAATAAATGAATGTAAACAATACTGGTTGTATAGCAAATAATATATTAACCAAGGCAAATATATTTCCAGTTACATAATTCATACTGTCCCCTTCTGTTGGATGATTTTTCTGGTATTTCTGTTTGGTTGTTTTGTTGTTGCTGCTGATGTTGTTGTTGTTGTTGTTTGTGTTGCTGTTATATGGTTTGTCTAATAAGAAGCCCTGAAGCTGAATTTCCAAACACATTAAACAAAACACAAGCAACCCCCCCATTATTGATAGAAGAGCTTTATTAGTCTAAGCTTTATTTCTTTGATCCGCTCTTTGTCCCTTTTATAGTGGCCACAGTGCAGTTGCACTAGTGAAAGGTTTGGAGCGGGAAGGTCCTTTCCTCTTCCTTATACTTGGAAGTTCATTGCTAAGAACTACATAAAGACTCACATGATCAGATGATTTTCCATGTGACTTGAGATCACTCAATAATCTAACAGAAACATAAAGAAAGTATTCCTGCAAACAGAACCAGCCCATGAGATGGGGTCAGCTGACATGACCAACTGGTTTTAATTTTAAGACATTCCTATTATGATTGTGTTTCTTGATGCTTATAGTCCTTTATACAGAATAATACACAGCTATCTATATTCTATACTCAGGGTCATTTCTAGAAAAGATTTCCTTACTTGACACTATTCTAGAATCAAAAGGATTCTGTCAAAGGTATGATCTTAGGAAATACATTAATCTTTGAGGACTTTAGATTCAGGGTAAAAACAATCCAATGTTGGTGGAAAAGAGACTCCATGTTAAAGTGCTGGGCCCCTATCTGTTCTGTGAAAAGTGTCAATAATAAGGCTCATGATATGAGATGGTAGTTTAGGATCTGCACCCAGAGCCAGGACTATTCAACAGCCCTCAGACACAAAACCTACCTGTAGAGAGCTGGTCTGCCAGGAGCACTCTTCCTCCTAAGCATACAGACCACAGGTGGGACCCCATTTTCTCTCCACTGAAGGTCCAAGGAGAGACACACAAGAAGCCCACAGGGAGTTGGAGCCATGGGCAGGGTCAGACTTCCAGTCTCCATTGGCACCCAGAGCTAGGGCTTTCCCACAGCCCTCAGAAACAAAACGTATGCGGAGAGAGCTGGTCTGCCAGTAGTGCTCTCACTCCAAAGATCACATCTCACATGCTCATAGGAACACAACAGAGAAAAGCTCTAGCCACAGACAGAAGGAACAAGTAACATCAGAGACAAACAGATGGCTAGAGGCAAGCACAAGAAACTAAGCAACAGAAACCAAGTCTACTTGGTATCATCAGAACCCAGTTCTCCCACCACAGAAAATACAGGATATCCCAACACACCAGGAAGCAAGATTTGAATTTAAAACTACATCTCATGATGATGATAGACAACTTTAATAAGGACACAAATAACTCCCTAAAAGAAATACAGAAGAATACAGGTAAACAAGTAGAAGACATTAGAGAGGAAACACAAAAATCCCTAAAAAATTATAGGAAAACACAAATGAACAGGTGAGGGAATTGAACAAAACCATCCAGGAAATAAAAATGGAAAGAGAAACAATAAAGAAATCACAGAGGGAGACAGCCCTGCAGATAGAAAACCTAGGAAAGAGATCAGGAGTCGTAGATGCTAGCATCACCAAAGAATACTAGAGATTGAAGAGAGAATCTCAGGGGCAGAAGATACCATAAAAAACATTGACACAATAGTCAAAGAAAATGCAAAAAGCAAAAACCTCCTAACCCAAAATATCCAGTAAATCCAGGACACAATGAGAAAAACCTAAGAATAATAGGTATAGAAGAGAGTAAAGATTCCCAACTTAAAGAGCCAGTAAATATCTTCCCCAAAATTATAGAATAAAACTTTCCTAACCTAAGGAAAGAAATGCCCATAATCACACAAGAGGTCTACAGAACTCCAAATAATATGGACAAGAAAAGAAATTCCTCCTGTCAAAACATCAAACACACACAAAAAGAAAGAATATTAAAAGCATTAAGGGAAAAAGATCCAGTAAAATATAAAGGTGGACCTATCAGAATTACACCAGACTTCTCAACAGAGACTATGAAAGTTAGGCGAATCTGGACAGATGTCATACAAACCCTAAGAGAAGAAAAATGCCAGCCCAGGCTATTATCTCCAGCAAAACTCTCAATTACTATAGATGGAGAAACCAATTTATTCCATGACAAAACCAAATTTACACAATATTTTTCTACAAATTCAGGCCTACAAAGGATAATAGAAGGAAAACTCCAACAAAAGAATTATTATACCTAAACATAATAAAAGCAATATTCAGCAAACAGTTGTCAACATCAAACAAAATGGAGAGAAACTTGAAGAAATCCCACTAAAATCAGGGACTAGACAAGGCTGTCCACTCTTCCCCTACTTACTCAATATAATCCCCAAATTCCTAGCCAGAGCAAACAGACAGGAAAAAGAGTTCAAAAAGATACATATTGGAAAGGAAAAGTCAAAATATCATGATTTGTAGATGATATCATAGTATAGTTAAGTGACCCCAACTAGAGAACTACTATGCCTGATAATCAATTACAGCAAAATGGCTAGATATATAATTAACTCAAACAAATCAGTTGCCTTTCTCTACTTAAAGGATAAACAGGCTGAGATTTTGAAAATAACATCCTTCACAATAGCCACAAATAATATAAAATGCCTTGGTGTGACACAACCAAATCAGTGAAAAATCTGTACAACAAGAACGTCAATCCTCTGAAGAATTGAAGAAGATCTTAGAAGATGAAAAGACCCTCCATGCTCATGGATTGCCAGGATTAATATAGTAAAAATGACCATCTTGTGGAAAACAATCTGCAGATTCAAAGCAATCCCTATCAAAATTCCAACTCAATTCTTCATAGCATTAAAAAGCACAATTCGCACATTCGTTTGGAAAAGCAAAAATCCCAGGATAGTGAAAACTATTCTCAACAATAAAAGAACTTCTGGGGGAAATCACAATCCACGACCTCAGGCTGTATTACAAAGCAATCATGATTAAAAAAAGAAAGAAAAAAAAGTATGGTATTGGTACAGAGAAAGGCAGGGAGATCGATGGATTTGAATTGAAGACTCAGAAATGAACCAACAGACGTATAGTCACTTGATCTTTGACAAAAGAGCTAAAACTAGCCAATGAAAAGTTAGAGCATTGTCAATAACTGGTGCTGATTGAACTGGAGGTCAGCATGTAAAAGAATTCAAATTGACCCATTCCGTTCTTATCTCCTTGAAGAAAGCTTAAGTCCAAGTATATCTAAGACTTCCAGATAAAAGCAGATACACTGAAACTAAAGAAGAGAAAGTATGGAAGAGCCTTGAACGCATAGATTAGGGGAAATTTCACTGAACAGAACACCAATGGCTTATGCTCTAAGATCAAGAATCGGCAAATGAGCCCTCATGAAATTGCAAAGCTTCTGTAAGGCAAAGGACACAGTCATTAAGACAAAACTGCAACCAACAGATTGGGAAGAATTCTTTATCAATCCTATATCTATAGAAGACTAATATCTAATATATATGAAGAACTTAAACTCCAGAGAAATCAAATAGACCTATTAAAAAAGCGAGGTACAGAGCTAAAAAAAAGAATTCTCAACTAAGGAATAGTGAATGGGTGAAAAGCACCTAAAGAAATGTTCAACATCCTTAGTCATCATGGAATGGCAAACAAAAACAACCCTGAGATTCCACCTCACATCAGTCAGAATGGCTAAGATTAAAACTCAGATGACAGCAGATGCTGGCAAGGATGTAGAGAAAGAGGAGTACTACTCCACTGTTGGTGGGATTGTAAGCTTGTAATACCACTCTGGAAATCTGTCTGGTGGTTGCTCAGAAAAATTGGACATATGCTACTTGAAGAACCAGCTATACCACTCCTGGGCATATACCCAAAAGATGTTCTAACATATAGCAAAGAAACATGTTCCACTATGTCCATATCACCCTTATTTAGAATAGCCAGAAGCTGGAAACAACCCAGATATCCTTCAACAGAGGAATGGATACAAAAAAATGTGGTACATTTATACAATGGAGTACTACTCTGCTATTAAAAACAATGACTGCATGAAATTCTTAGGCAAATGGATGGAACTAGAAAGTATCTTCTTGAGTGAGTTAACCCAGTCACAAAAGAACAAATGGCACTTACTGATAAGTGTATATTAGCCCCAAAGCTTGGTATACCTAAGAAGAAATTCAGATAACATATGAAGCCCAAGAAGAAGGAATACCAAAATGTGGATGCTTCAGTCCTTCTTAGAAAAGAGAACAAAATACTCCCAGGAGGAAATCCAGGGACAGAGAGTAGAGCAGGGACTGAAGCAAAGTTCATCCAGAGACTTCCCCACCTGGGAATCCCTCCAATATGCAGTAACCAAACCGAGTCACTATTGCAAATGCCAAGAAATGCTGGCTGCCAGGAGCCAGATATGGGTGTCTTCTGAGAGGCTCTGTTAGAGCCCTACTGATATAGATAAGGCCAGTTGCAGCTAACTATTGGACTGAACAAGGGGACCCCAATGGAAGAGTTAGAGAAAAGACTGAAGGAGCTGAAGGGGTTTGTAACACCATAAGAAGAACCACTACATCATCTAACCAGACCCCACCACTGCTCCCAGGGACTAAACCACCTACCAATGAAAACACATGGAAGGACCCATGAGTTCAGTCAGTTATGTCTCAAGATGGCATTGTCCCACATCTATGGGAGGAAAAACACTTGGTCCTGTGAAGGCTTGTATCCCAGTGTAGGGTAATTGAGGTTGGAGTGGGAGGTAGGAATTGGAGCATCCTCACAGAGGCAGAAGTGGGTATGGAAAAGGAGGGAAAGGGTATAACATTTGAAATGTAAATACATACATATGCAAGAAACATAAAATTATAATAGAAAGGTAGCCTAGATATGCACACAAATAAGCATCAATAATAGAAGCGAATTACAAAGTTGTGAGAAACAAAGCTATCAGGAGTATTTCATGCCCAGCTGACCTATCCATGGTGGAGACAAACATTAGAACTAATGTTTCTGTCATCTGGAGACAATGATGTTCTGGAAGGACAGAATGAGAATAATAGAGGTAAGAATATATCAGTCTTCAATACATAAGAAGTGGCAATTGGGCAATAATCAGGAAGCTGCCAATGCTCACTTATACTGGCCTTTCCTCTGTGCCGGGAAGCATGTTAGGCACCACAGATACTAAAACAAGAGGGAAAGGTAACTTTCTACCACGCATATTGTATTCTAGATTTCTGAAACAGAGTTCCTATGAGGAAATACTAGAATGCTAGAATTCAGGAGGACACTAGGTGTAAGGTCAGTTAAGAGGCAAGTATCAGATGGCGAGTCTGGTGTTGATCTTTAGACTGAGAGTATGTGAACAAATGTTTACTCACCCAAATAGGACCAGTGCAGACATAATAAATTACCCTCATAAAACAAGCCCTGTGAACCAAGGAGTTTATTTTGGGTTACTTACAGAGGGTCAGGTGGTGGGTTACCTATCAAGCATGGGCAATTAACACACAGTTACACCCCGAAAAACAGAGCCACACCCCTAAAAAACAGTCTTTCTCAGGCAAAGTCAACTGTTTTTAAAACCTTTGGCAGGGAGGAACCGTTAATGTATGGCCTGTTTGCTTCCCTCTAAAAAGCACTGTCTCTTTTTCTTCCTTCTTCCTTCTCTCTCCTTCAGCAAAGAGTTTTAATAGGCACACTTTTAAATAACTAAAAGATAAAGCAGCCACACCAAGACCAAAGGACAGTAATCTTTAGCTTCAGGTCTGAGTGTTTTTCTAAGGTGCTGTGTAGCTGTTTCCTCCAAGGTTAAAACTTCCCATCTGGGAAAGAAACTTCTGAAGACACACGATGTAAAACAAAAACAAAAACAAAACAGTGAAATAACAAGATATTACAGGGCAGGGTGTTTACAAGGAGGTAAAACAACAGGATGTTCTAGGGGAGGTGAAACCACCCTGCAAGGCCTCCACCTTGGAGGCTCCATTAAGGTGGGTAGTGAATATCTCAAGATAGCTTCAGGAAGTTCCCAAAACTGACAGTATTCACTAGGACTCAACCCACTCCACAGAGTTATAAGCAGTAAAGCTTGCTGAGAATCTCAGGTAAGCCAAGCTGTAAAGAAGGCATCCAGACAACCCTAGCCTCTTGGAAGGAGTAGACACCAGCCTAGTGGCAAAGAAGAAAAAAATGCCAGCTAGCTGCCAGGAAGAGGTTCAGATCAACAGAAAAGGATATTCTTCTAAACTATTGAACTGCTTACAAGACGTGCCATGGACTCCAAGTCTCTAGCTTTTGTGAGCTGTCACTCATGTTGGGATGGCCTTTGACAATATAGCTATCCTTGAGTCATTGATGTTCCTGTAAGGAACCCCCACACTTACATTCCTATCACTAACCTTAATAAACCTCACAGGTTTGCCATTGGACTTTGGTTTTTCAATCATGGACAGAAACACAGTTGGTGATAGAGAAAGCGGCCTTCGATGCCCAGTGAGGTGGAGAAGCTTTCACAGAGGACCCACAGGAATCGGTTTGGGATTTGCTCCAGTGCTTCTCTTTAGAAAGGAGAACGTCAATAAATTATCCTACTTTTAACCATTTCCATAGATGCTTCTGCATTTCACCAGCTTTCCTCCACCATTCATAATCTACTATGTTTTTATACTCAATAAAATGAGGACTGCCTACATTCCTGGAAAATGAATCTATTCTTAGTTTTTTTCTTATTGTCCAGTCTTAAATAATAGAAACTTCAAAAACAATGACTTTATGAAATTCGTAGACAAATGGTCGGAACTGGAAAATATCATCCTGAGTGAGCTAACCCAATCACAGAAAGACACACATGGTATGCACTCATTGATAAGTGGCTATTAGCCCAAATGCTTGAATTACCCTAGATGCCTAGAACAAATGAAACTCAAGACGGATGATCAAAATGTGAATGCTTCACTCCTTCTTTAAATGAGGAAAAAGAATACCCTTGGCAGGGAAGGGAGAGGCAAAGATTAAAACAGAGACTGAAGGAACACCCATTCAGAGCCTGCCCCACATGTGGCCCATACATATACAGCCACCCAATTGGACAAGATGGATGAAGCAAAGAAGTGCAGACCGACAGGAGCCGGATGTAGATCGCTCCTGAGAGACACAGCCAGAATACAGAAAATACAGAGGAGAATGCCAGCAGCAAACCACTGAACTGAGAATAGGACCCCCGTTGAAGGAATCAGAGAAAGAACTGGAAGAGCTTGAAGGGGCTCGAGACCCCATATGAACAACAATGCCAAGCAACCAGAGCTTCCAGAGACTAAGCCACTACCTAAAGACTATACATGGACTGACCCTGGACTCTGACCTCATAGGTAGCAATGAATATCCTAGTAAGAGCACCAGTGGAAGGGGAAGCCCTGGGTCCTGCTAAGACTGAACCCCCAGTGAACTAGATTGTTGGGGGGAGGGCGGCAATGGGGGGAGGATGGGGAGGGGAACACCCATAAAGAAGGGAAAGGGAATAACATTCAAAATGTAAATAAGAAATACTCAAGTTAATAAAAAAAATTTAAAAAATGCAAAAAAATAATAATAGAAACTTTATTGAATCTCAAATATGTCCCAGATTAGAAATGGGATTATGAAACCTGTTTTTACAAAGGATTAGGGAGCAAATATGTAGCAAGATTTGAAGGGTAGAGAGACTAAACTTACCACTGTAGTAAAAAAGAAGCTATTAACGAATATGCAGATGAACAATCATGGCCTTGTTCACATATAATTTATTAGTGAATTCTGAAATTATGTTTCATATGTTTTGAAAGAACAAGCCTTTTTATATTTATTTGAAATATAAAGAGAATATTTGGATTATAGGCTATAAACAGTCTTCTACTATTGAGATAATAGGAGCTGAATGTGTTTCAAACAATGCGCACAGGAAGCCCCTATAGTGCATACTAGCCCTGGATTTATTTTCAGTAAAGAAACCTAAATATATCTATGGAATTCACCTAAAGTCAAGTTACTAAATGGCAGAAAGTAAGTGCTAGACTCTGTGTTCGATGTCTGTGCTAAAACATCCCAGTACACAAGTCCATTCTTCCTTTTTGTTTCTTGCTTCCCAATTTACTTTATTTTCTAATCTCTGTCTATTTTGAAAACTTCTTTCTTCCTCCACCTCATCCTCCTGGTTTTGTTTTAATAACCATCCTTTCCCACACTCTGTAAAAGTTATATGTCTAGAATAAATTTTAAATGGAAAGAACAATATGCCAGTGTTCTCAACTTTTATAATCATTAAAAAAATGATATTTCCTATTGAAGGCTGAGTGGTAGCTCTTCACTACATGATTTTGAATGAAGCCAGTTTAGGTTTTACTCATATATCTTCTGCTTCAAAGTATATTAGTTACCGATTTTATACCACACTATTCTCACAATTAATATCATAACAGTTCTCAAATGTGTCCACCAGAAAATTCTTAATTCTTTGACATCACTTCTTGACATAACAAATAGTGTTAATTATTGAAAGAGGTAAGTTGCTCTTCACTCTTAAAATTCAGATGCTCTACAAGGCCAGTGCATTGAAGGGGATAATTTCTCACAGCGTGTGGATTTTAGGTTCTATATTTCAAACATTTTACAAATGAAGGTTTTATTTGATTTTATTTTTTTAAATTGTGAGGTTTCAGCATATTCTACCAAAATCTTTCATGGTTACAAAACATGTTTTCTTAACAGTTCCTATCCATTTTGACAACACTGATGGATAAGAAAGGGGGAAATAGGGGTGTTTATTCCAAGACCACCTCCACTGTCGACACCTTTTGCCAGCAATAAAGCATCAGTAAATCACAAACAGCTTACAAATGTCAGAAAATCTTATGAGCAAATTACAACCTATATCATTTTATTAAGTTTATTTCACTTAAAAATATATAGTTTTAATGGGAAACAGTAAAGGATTGCATTTTATTATTGTTGGTGCACATAGCCATTTTTCACTTAAGCTACTGATTAAAAAAAAAAAAACAAGCTTCTGATTCAAGCTGCTTGCTCGCCATCCTAATTCCTGAAACTCTAAGAATAACATTAAAATCTGAGATGGATTTGGGACAACCACAGTTCCGAGGGATGAAAGAAATCAACCTGTTTGGCTTCTATTTAGCTTACAGATTTATCAACATTGGACCCACTAGGGAATGACAGAGCCAGAGTTTATGAGCTCTGTGAAAGGAATGATTTTTACAAGGCTCTGATTTAGCTGGAAGGGATGCCTATATATTTAGGTAGCACAAGGGTTAATGGATTCAACCTTCTGAAAAATGTACCCCTTTGCATGCAGCTAGCATGATGGATAGTTAACTGAATGCACATTGGTAAACATAGGTGAAAACAAATTAATTGAAAGTATAGAGCTTATTGTTTATTTTTTCTTGATAGATGGATCTCATTATTTTCCTTGGGCAGACAAAGCTATAACAGTTTCCAAAGAAAAAGGAAGTGGCAGCTTGAGGAAACTGCTTACAGATGGACAGTCAGCAGGCAAAAAATATTACTTGTGTCCACCACATCAATAAGCTGGCTCTACAAAGAATGACAATTATTCTTCTCCTGCTCGGGTTCCCATTTGAGAGGTGTGAAGGTGATTATTGATAACTGTGTATGTAGAACAAACCATATATAGAAACACAAACTCATAGCCTTTCATGCCATTATTTAAAGTGGTAAATATACCTGTTGTTGTCTTGGGGTACTGTGTTAATGCCAAGATCTGTTACAATTCTATTCATCCTTCTGATTATGAATGATGCATTCATATTCACCTACATTTGCACACTCTGTGTTATGTATTGCAAATAGAGAAGTCACTGATTTGAAAACATATGTTTTCAATTTTGTATGCATACAAATATACTAAGTATTAGCTTATCTCTTCATTCAATTATTCCTGTCCTAAAGATTTTATGAGTATTCTTCGATAACAATAGTATGAAGATTTTTTTAAAAGAAAATTTTTATAAGCAAAATCTGTGAATACTTAATGAAAATCATGAAAAGAGATACAAAGGTGTTTATTTTTAAATGAGGGGAAAATTGTACTAACAATTGGCATGCATCAACAACATCATCATCATCATCATCATTAAAGGCAAAAGAAAATAAATGACAGTTTCCAGTATCAGCTAAAAAAGATAAAGAGAACTCAATGGCCTCATTACATTTATTCTTTGTATTGCTCAGCCAAATTTAGAGCAAGCTCTCCAGCACCAGGTTGATACTGGTGCTTATATAAATGTAGGCAATGAGTCCACTCACCTAGAATGAGGAAATCACAGAAAAGTGCAGTTATTGTGTCTGGTGAAGAGAGATGAGGAGGGTTGGTCAGGAAAGAGTGTAATGTAAAGTGAATGACATCTTCAACCAGAATAGTCACTCTACCTACCACACAGTTTAAGATGGCTGAGACTCTTTCCAATTCCATTTCGTGGAATATACTGTCCTCTGGGTTTTGAGTTGTAAACCTGATGATGATATTAATTTCAACAAATGACAGACTGGCAATATGATGTTTGGAACTTCTGACTGAATTCAGTAATGTGCTCGACATTCTGCTAAAATGTTCTTCTGGGCTGGAAGTCATAGTGATTAACTGTGCTGCTGATTACAGAGCTGTACAATTATCCTGTAACCAGGGATTACACACAGAGCTGCAATGACTCCTCTAAGGAGCCCCAGGCTGCCCATTTTCCTAAATTTCTAATCTTTGAGGAGCAAGGGGAAGAGTTCATTGAAAGGTGAACTAAATTGTCAGGGGTTTTCGGTGTTGTTGCTGTTGTCATTGTTGTTTTTAAGGTAATACATAATTTTTAAAACAAAAGAACTAACATCCTTTTGGTAATTTTCAAATCACCTGATCATTTGAAAGAAATCCTTGCCCTTCCAGTCTGAACCAGTGCTCTGAATAGACATTGGGCACTGGTTCTGAACCCAGTTCTATAACACCCAGATGAAGCCCAACACCCAGAGGAAGCCCGACTCCCAGGAACTCTGACATGCCCAGAATCAGAGGTGAGGAGGCCACAACATCTGCCCTAACACCCAGAGTAAGTGCATCTGCCAGAATCCAGGAATGCAGGAATCCTCACCCAGCCAGGGGCATGGGTTCTATACCTATGAACCACTTCCCTAGCAGACCATGGGTACTAGCGCTGCACCCACACCTACAACACCTAGAGGGAGCCAGACTCCCAAGTGCTCTGAAACACCCAGGATCACAGGAGAGGCCACAACATCTGCCCAAACACCCACCCCAACACCTGGAGTAAGTTGTTCCTCCAGGATACAGGAACAAAGAAAACCTCACCCAGCCAGGGGCACAGAATCCCTCTGGTCTGAACCAGTGCTCTGAGTAGACTTTGGGCACTGACTCCACACCAAGCACCATAACGCCCAGGGAAACATGGACTCCCAGCCAAGCATTACACACCCAGGATCAGAGGTGCTCTGAAATGCCAAAATTCAAAGGATCCCAGGATCCCAGAGGAAGCTCAACTCCAGAGAGATAGGACTCAAGCAGGGGCTCAAAATTACAGGATCCCAGAATCACAGGATCACAGAGACAGCTGGACTCTGAAGAATACTGACACTGCCAGGATCACAGGAGAGAAATTCAGACCAAATTCCCTTATGAATATCAACTCACAAATATTCAATAAAAATCTCAAAAACCCAATCCAAGACCATATCAAAACAATCAAACATCATTATCAAGTAGGCTTCAACCCAGGGATGCAGGGATTGTTCAATATACAGAAATCCATCAATGTAATCCACTATGTAAACAAAATCAAAGAAAAAATACCACATGATCATTTCATTAGATACTGAGAATGCATTTGACAAAAATTCAACATCACTTCATGTTAAAAGACTTGGAAAAATCAGGAACTAAAGATTCATACCTGAACACAGTAAAACAGTATACAACAAATCAGTAGGCAACATCAAACTAAGTGGAGAGAAACTTGAAGCAATACCACTAAAATCAGGGACTAGCCAAGGCTGCCCACTCGCTCCCTACGCATTCAATATAGTACTCAAAGTCCTAGCCAAAGCAATCAGACAACAAAAGGAGTTCAAAAGGATACAAACTGGAAAGGAAGAACTCAAAATGTCACGATTTGCAGATGGTATGATAGTTTACTTAAGTGACCCCAAAAGTTCCACCAGAGAACTATTAAACCTGAAGAACAACTTCAGCAAAGTTGTTGTATATAAAATTAACCCAAACAAATCAGTAGCCTTCTTCTACTCAAAGGATAAACAGGGTGAGAAAGAAATTGGGGAAATGGCACCCTTCACAATAGGCATAAATAACACAAGAGACCCCAGTGTGACTTTAACCAAGCAGGTGAAAGATCTGAATGACAAGAACGTCAAGTTTCTAAAGAAAAAAATTAAATAAGTTCTCAGATGATGGAAAGATCTTCCATGCTCGTGGATTGGCAGGATT
The DNA here is from genome assembly GCF_021556685.1 of Rattus norvegicus. Classification (NCBI taxonomy): domain Eukaryota; kingdom Metazoa; phylum Chordata; class Mammalia; order Rodentia; family Muridae; genus Rattus; species Rattus norvegicus. The sequence continues at coordinate 26,149,589 of NC_141534.1, read as the reverse complement.
AATATAGAAAAATGGCGATCTTGCCAAAAGCAATCTAAGGATTCAATGCAATCTGCATCAAAATTCCAATGCAATTCTCCATAGAGTTAGGAAGAAAAATTTGCAAATTCATTTGAAAAAACAAAAAATCCAGGATAGAGAAAACTATCCTCAAAAATAAAAGAATTTCTGGGGGGAATCACTGTCCCTGACCTCAAGCTATATTACAGAGCAACAGTGATAAAAACTGTATGGTATTGCTACAGAGACAAGGTAGATCAACGGAAGAGAATTGAAGACCCAGAAATGAACCCACATATCTATGATCAGTAAATCTTTCACAAAGGAGTTAAAATCATCCAGTGGAAAAAAGATAGCATTTTCAACAAATTATGTGGGTTCAACTGATGGCGAGCATGGAGAAGAATTCAAATCAACCTATTCTTATCACCTTGTACAAAGAAAGTCTAAGTGGATCAAGGACCTCCAAATAAAACCAGATGAAATGAATATAATAGAAGAGAAAGTGGGGAAGAGCTTTGAACACATGGGCATAAGGGAAATTTTCCTGAACAGAACACCAATGGCTTATGCTCTAAGATCAAGAATCAACAAATGGGACTTCATAAAATTGCAAAGCTTCTGTAAGGCAAAGGACACTGACATTAGTACAAAATGGCAACCAACAGAATGGGAAAAGTTCTTTACCAATCCTATATCTGTGAGAGGGCTAATATACAATATATACAAAGAATTCAAGAGGGTAGACTCCAGAGAGACAAATAAGCTTATTAAAAAACATGGAGTACAGAGCTAAACAAAGAATTCTCAGCTTAGGAATATTGAATGGATGGCAAATACCTAAAGAAATGTTCCACATCCATAGTCATTGAGAAAATACAAATCAAACAACCCTGAGATTGCACCTCACATCAGTCAGAATGACTAAGACCAAAATCTCAGGTGACAACAGTTGCTAGGGAAGATGTACAGAAAGAAGAACACTCTTCCATTGTTGGTGGGATTGCAAACTGTACAATCACTCTCAAAATCAGAAAAGTGGAGGTAGTACTTTCTGAAGACCCAGTTATGCCACTCCTGGGCATATACTCAAATCATACTCCAACATATAATTAGGAAACATGTTCTACTATGTTCATAGCAGCCTTATTTATAATAGCTAGAAGCTGGAACGAATCCAGATACGCTTGAACGGAGAAATGGATACAGAAAATGTGGTATATCTACACAATGGAGTACTACTCAGCTATCAAAAACAATGACTTCATGAAACTCATAGGCCAATGGATGGAACTAAAATATATCCTGAGATAGGTAACCCAATCACACACACACACACACACACACACACACACACACACACACACGCGCGCGCGCGCGCGCGCACAAACATGGAACGCACACACTGATAAGTGGATATTAGCCTAAAAGCTCAAACTACCCAAGATACAATCCACAGACCACATGAAACTCAAGAAGCACGACCAAAGTGTGATGCTTCAGTCTTTCTTTCAAGGCAGAACAGAAATATTCATAGGAGAAGATATGGAGACAAAGTTTGGAACAGACTTAAGGAATAGCCATTCAGAGCCTGCCCCACCTGGGGATACAGCCCATATACATACAGCCACCAAACCTAGGCAATGTTGCTGAAGCTAAGGAGTGCATCCTGAGAGGCTCAGCCTGAGCACAACAAATACAGAAGCCACTGCTAGCAGCAAACCACTGAACTGAGAACAGGATCCTCATTGGAGGAGTTAGAGAAAGGATTGAAGGAGCTGAAGAGCTTGCAATTCCACAAGAACAACAATACCAACCAACCAGAGCTCCCAGGGACTAAACTGCTATCCAAAGAGGACACATGGAGAGACCCATGGCTCCAGCTACATACGTAGCAGAGGATGGCCTTGTTGGGCACCAATGGGAGGAGAAGCTATTGTTCCTGCCATGGGACTGTCAGGGCAGTGAGGCAGGAAGGGGTTGGTGGTTTGGCAGGCAGACCACCCTCATAGAATAAGGGGGAAGTGGAATGGGATAGGGTGTTTATGGACAGGACACTGGAAAAAGGGTGATATTTGAAATTTAAATATAAAATACCTAATAAAAAATGAAAAAGAAATGTCTCCAAAGGCATCGCCACCTAAAAGAAAACACTGCTCTTTTAACCACACAACTGTCATCTGAATCTCCACATTCTTACTGCACTTCCTTTGTAATTCCAAATGAAAGCAACTACATGCAATGATTTTTATTTTCAGTAGAAATTACCACTGAATTCCTCCTGCAAATCACTACATGAATTATTTTTCTCTCTTCCCCATGATAAGAAAATGAAAATTCAGTCCAGGCAAAAATAAAATCGCTATGATATGTAAGACCATCCAGATGAAAATATTTGAAATTCTTTACTTGTAGGCTAGAAACACCAGTGAGAAGCACATGACGGAAAATTTATAAAATTCAATTTCCTGTGAATTATGTTGAAATATTGTCATTTTTGTTAGTCAGATGATTTTGGATAGACCTACAGAAATAAAAGGGAAGGTCATTTCTCTGCTCAAGCCTTTTATGTTCTACCCTTTAACAAAGACATAAGTATCATTCCTTAAATATAGATTCTTTAATATGCTAGCCTAGCCCTCTACACAGTGACCTAAATCCTCAATTTGTATTTATGTTCCTATAAAAAATGATTAAACTATAAAAGGACCCCATCATACTATGAATCAACATACTTCCCTGCTATGCTATTCCTAAGGTTGGAATGAGGGATTCTATGTTATCATTAGCTGAGTACCTAGATGGTCACAAAACCCAGTGAAGTATTAAACAGTTTATTCTCAGAGGACCTTCCAGAAGGACACTGCAGGTTTTGATTTCAGTCTGACTAATGTTACTTGTATATATTTGATTTCTAGAACCACCATTCAATAGTTAATTGATGTGCTCTTCCCTGAGGAATACTATTTATCCTCCTTGCTGGTGCTTTGTGGAAGGTTAAAACCTCATGGATGACTTGTTTAGTATAATCAACATCAATAGCTTGCTTAGAAGAGTCAATACCTAGGCTTATTTGGAAAAAATCAACACCTATAGCTTGCTTAGAATAATCAAAATCCTGCTTGTAGAACAGCAAATTAACCTAATACATTCCACTCTCAGTATTATTATGAAAATGACTAGAGCATACCTGGAACATTTTGACCACACAGTAATCAACTCTGAAACAATTCTCATTTGAGTAAAATGTGCAGAAATAGATTTAGCTTACTTGAGCGTGCTTCTCTTACCCAAATCCCCCAGTAACTAATTCTCCCCCTGCCTGAATAGCTGGTGTTATCATAAACTTCAGCACAAATTCTAGTATGTTCACCTCTCAATTTTCATGAATCTTTGTGTTTTGGATTCCTATACTGTTCCTGACAGCTCAATGGCATGGCCAAAATTTCTTTCTCCCACATTTGCTCTTTCAGTAATTAAGAGCCATGTCAGAAGTCAAAGAAAAAGCAGGATTTTACATCAAAACATCTGGTCCAGAGTATCTTTCTCCACCAGTGAATAATGATACTATAGCAAATAGTAATGAAGTACTCTGCCTGACTTCTGTTTGAGGTTCAACTATCAAGGCAAAACACATAAAACATCCCTATTGTTTTTTTTAAATTATTGCTGGGGGCCAGCCCCAGTGGTCTTCTTTCTTGTGGGTTCTACTTGAGGCAGCAAAGGGGTAAGAGGTCGGCAGAGGGTAAGACATCTTATGAGATATTTAGGGTAGCTGTATAATAATAAAAGTTTACTTATCTAAGTCTAAGTTACCTTGCTATTGTAGCTGATCTGCCTTCTGTGTTCCTCTAAGGCCAGAAACTACAAGTCTCTGGCACTTAGCACCTCATCCTAAAACAACAGAAGATTAAGTAAAGGATTAACTGCTAGAGCCTTTTCCCTTCTGTCCAGATTCCTCTTAGTTGTCAGACTAGAGGGAACTTCAGAGCAATAAACTTCTATAGAACCAGGAGAAGAGAATAACACTCATAGAAAAAACTTTTATGTAAACAAATATGCGTAACACATAAATTTATATGCAGATTCACACATGCACATTTATACATTTCCGTTCAAACCAGTCACGTTCAGCTTGCATATATTCTCACAATTACATCTTAAACACATCCGTACTTACATATGCATTTCGAGCAAAAGACCAAGCACTGGTGCAGAACAAACTCACTCATTCTGGATTAAAAAAAATGAACTCCAATCTTTATTGCATACAGAAAGAAAAAGCTTCTACCCTCTTAATGCTAAATAAATTAAACCCAAGTTTATAAGAAGAAAGCTTTGCTCCTTTAATAAAACTAAATCTGCCTCGTTAGTAATAAAAGATTTGTTCTGTCCCATGGTACAGAGAAGCCTGGAAGCCTGCCTGCTCCTTCTGATTTCTGCACCTTTTTCTCCTTTCCTCTTTGCTCTCTGCATTCTGTATAGTGCTCTTTTAGTTTTTATGTTACCTATAGTTTCTAAGTTATTCCATTCTGCATCCTCCTTCTCTTCTTGCTCTTTTCCCCTGCTCTGGTGTCACAACAATGTTCTCTCAATGCCTTTTCTCCCAATGTTATGCCTATACATCTATGTTCTTCTTGAGTCCTGTTCTGTCTAAAAAGTATTCTAAAAAGTTCTCCTCAGCTCAGTTCCTCGGACTCTTCTCTTTTTCCTCAGCACCTATACATCTTTCAGCATGATTACATGTTAAAACAGTCATCACAAGTTCACACATAAAATCAAATCATGAACTGAAATAGAAGTTTGCCATTGAGAATGTTTATATGCATATCCATTTGGGCTAATTATCTGGCTAAACATTAATCACCTGTCACTGCTCCACAGGTCCTTTGGAAGTTAAAAACCAAAACATACTTATTAGTGAAGTTTTTATGAATAAACTTAGTCAATATTTTATCTTCTGTCCTAGAAACTATAATAAATCATAGTTTCCTTACTATGACCTTTGGTTAATTCCTCTTGGAATGTGCTCTGAGTAGTAGAAAGTCTGGTTACTTTCTAGAAGCAATTAACTGGTAACGTATGGGAGACTGACAGAATTCTCATTGCAGTTTTGACTAGCAGAGAAGGACTTAGTAGCAGTGCAACTATGAAAGAGCTTAATAAATACTGCTATAATTTTAGGGATTCTTATAGGATCATCATTAACAATTAAGAAGTCATCCATTTCTTTATATGACATCACTACAAGACAATACATCTTTATAGATCTCGAAAGATCTGCTTAAAAGGATGGGCTAGTACCTACTGATTGTTATACATGTTTAAGAATAACAGGAAGAGCATATTAATAGCAGGAATCTTTCCTAAAATGAATTACAGCTAGGCCTTGCCTATCCAAGCTTCATCACAGATATTATCTAAAGCAAAGTAATTTCAGGAAGATAACCTGCTAGTTATTAGCTTGTCCTATGATGGCTCCTAAAAATATACAGTGGTTATCTCTCTGCATTCTTTTAGCTTATTCTAGTATTTTGTCTTATAATCATGTAGTGCTACATATTCCAATATTATTAAACCTGTAATTATCAGTCTTAAAATGGTCCTTAGAGACATTGGAAACAGGGTGGTGATAATTTGAGCAGTGTGAATTTGCCATTGCTGAAACTTCATGATTGCCAGACTAATCCAGATGCAAAATTAAAGAGTATTTTTTGCCTTAGCCTTTCATAGTGCTCTAATACTCTCATATTTGAATGTATTTCAGACTTTGCCACACTGAAGCACCATTTCTGAGGAGGAGGCTATCAAAATTCTGTCGACTAAATCCACTTTGGGCTTCACTGCACAACAGAAACCCAGAAGACTTCTGCAGTAAGCACAGTTTAATGAGAGCAACACTAATTCTCCTCAGCAGAACTGCCAACACAATAAATCTTCGTGGTCAATTATTGCAGATGAGATGATTCCCCCGTTCCTATCAAAGTGAAGCCAGTAGCCAAGGTATGGATCAGGTATATTTACTCCATGACAAAACAATAACCTTAGATGTAGAGCAGACAAGATATATGACACAGAATGTATTGTTCTTTATATACAGACATTTTTTTAAACCATGCTTGTGGAACTACAAGCTGTCTCCTCTAGTTTCATTATTACACACCACGTTTGTGCAGCTCTGTGTTTGAGATGTCTATCTACCATATTACTCCTTTCCCGCCTCTTCTGTGTCATCTCTCTCCCCTTCTCTAATTTCCTTCATACCTTTCTTTTTATCTCTCCCTTTCCTCTGCCCACTCCCACTTTCATTCCTCATCCTTTCCCCACTTTAACTTAATTCTTTTGTCCATCCTTTCCTATGTCTTAAGTTCAAACCACAAGGGCCTCAGGAACCAGAAGAAATGAAACCTTTTTACCAGAGGCATCTTATGAACACTCCCTCTATTAACAGATCTCTTTTATGAATGTCTTCATCCTTGTGTTAACTGAAAATTATCTTTGCCATTCTTTAAATATCACAAGTACTTTTCTGTTGCTCATGCTTTGATAGCTTAGGGATCTTAACTGCATTCTGCCATCTGTTAGAGTTTCTTCTACAAAATATCTTATTCTTTCATAATGTATATTTTGGAAAAGTAACTTCTGTGAAAAAATGTTCAATTTTATATTCTATTTTTAAAGATTTTATTTATTTACTTCATGTATGGTGAGTACACTGTTGCTCTCTTCAGACACACCAGAATTGGGGATCAGATACCCATTACAGATGGTTGTGAGCCACCATGGTGGTTGCAGGGAATTGAACTCAGGACCTCTGGAAGAGCAGTCAGTGCTCTTAACTGCTGAGCCATCTCTCTAGCCCTTCAATTTTATGTTCGTATATCTTATTCATTTTAGATACTATTAATTTTGCAAATCTGACTTAGGCTCTCTTTATCAAATATTATAATTTCTTAAGTATACTGTAGCAGTGTACATGGCTGCACACATATTTCTGTAGTAGTGTATAGAATCCCGCTGATATATGACAAGGAGTTGAGTAAGTTTATCATATCAAAATCCATTCTTAGCTGTTCTGAGGAGCCTTTATTCCGATTTCCATAGTAGCTGAACCAGATAGCATCCCAGCAGTAGTGGTAAGTGTTGTTCTTTCTCCACCTCCTCCCAGAATTTGTTGTGTGATTTCTTTATGATAGCTATTATGACTGGGGTAAGATGGATTAATAATTTCATTTGACATTTTCCTGATGACTATTGGTACTGAGTACTCTTTAAAGAAGTGTAGTAGTCATTCATAATTCTTCTTTTGAGAATTCTATGTTTATATTTATCATTCTTTTCATTGAGTATTTTTCTTGTTTTAGTGCAGCACCATTCATAAGAGGTAGAAAATGAGTCAACCCAAATGTTCCACGAATTGATGGATAATGAAAATGTAGTATATAATAATAACACAATGGACTTATATTCAGTTCTTAAGAAAAGTGAAATTATGAGACCTTTAGTTAAATAAACGAAGATGGAAATATATTGAGCAAGGTAAAATAGACACAGAAAAACAAATGGCACATGCTTTCCTGCATATGTATATCCTACTTTTGAATTTATTATTTTCTGTGCCTAACTTAGAATCTTGTAAATAGCAGAGATCTAGAAACAGTGTGTTCCTTTAAAAATGTGAGGATAGGTGGATATATCTGATATGAAGGTAGAAAGGGAAGGTAGTAAGAATGGAAAGATTTAACCAAGGGGACTCTCAGCATGGTGAAGCAATCAAGGACTAGAGTAAAGCAAAATAAAAGGAAGTCTGAAAGGCCATGTACAAAATTATTATCTTACTATCAAATTTTAAAAATGCTTTAAAGAGTATGGAGACAGATAAATTACAAGGCTTTAACATGCTTCTCTATAATTTATGATATTGAATGAAAATTCCAGCACCAGGGTAATGATAATCTATATGATATCTTCGGGGGTCCCAAGATGTCCCAAAATAATAAAGGTTCTCTAAATTCTTCTTGGATTTTGAACTCAATGATATGTCCCTATCCTTAAAAATCTCACATAGTATATATAATCTTTCAAAAAACTTACTAAAGGTAAAATTGTAGGGTATTGCTATTGCCTTTGACTGTTACTACCACTGGAGAGAAGAAAGTTAAGTCCCTATTGATAAGGACATTATTCACTTTGAACACTGGGCCACAGGACCCAGGCTCAACCTGACCTGAAAGCCTCCACCTGGATTATTAGCTTTCACAGTACCAAAAGCACCATCGAAGACTCCAAAGTAAAGCAAAGACAAGAACCCTAGAAGTTCAAAAGTAGCAGTCATATCTTGGTAGTACTCAAGAGCTATATAATTGAACTTAAGGCCCACTCTACGAAAACGGAAATCATATTGGGCCCTTGCAACCTAGCTGTAGTGAAGTTGTAGAGCTTGCAGAAGAACTTATAATCACTACTTTCCTTAACCAGCATAATCTGTGACTTCATTCTATATATTTCTCTTTATAGCCACAGATAACAGGGGTGCTCACCACTACTCACGGAAATTTCCTTTTGTCAGAGACAGATACTGAAAACTAATACAGAATAGTAGAGCCCAGTACCAACTTACACATCTGCAACATAACTCCTGCACTTAAGATTCAGAAAAAATTGTGGAAGATAGAGTGGAGAGATAGTAAGAATGAGGGGAACAGAAATTTTGCTATGGGATTGCATCCTAGTAATATCAGAAGCTACACCCATGACGTCTCATCAACAAGGCTCCCCAAACATGACCTGAACAAAATCAATACCAATAGACATGGTAATGTGAAAGGGTGAAAAATCATGAGACCTCAGTTCCATACAAAGAGCTGCAGGCAACCAAGGAATGCTGAGAGCGGGAGGAATCCTTTCCCCCAGGGAATAGCACACCAATTGGTTTGCACAAAATCAAATGGCTAGTCCTGAAGATATACAAACATTGCACAACTGGGCACATTATTTAAGAATGTATATGTATATATGCACGGCTATGTGTATGTGTGTTTGTGTATAAGAGATACAGAGAAAGAGGCCGACAAAAAGCAACTGATATAAAAGGGTTCATACATTTGAAAGAGAACAAAGAAGTAATCCATTGGAGGGTTTGAGTGTCAAAAGCAAAAGGGAAACTAGTGTTAATCATAACACAATATCACTCAATCAATGAATATTATTTTAAAATCATATGGTGGAGACAAGATAAATCATTTCTCTTCACTTATCCAGTTCAATCAACTCCTTTTTGTTCCTTTTCTGTCACTGGGTTCTTAATCTTGAGACCACAAACTCTTTGTTTCTTCCCAAGGTACCTAATGAAATAAAGAAGCTGATTGCCCTGTTACATAATAAGTAACATTTATAACATAATTCTATTTCTCAATGGCATTTAGGAGTGATGATTAATAAAAATAATGTTCCATTAAGCTCTCACATGGCTATCTTTGAAGCTGGCAGTAATCATTTTGACACAATTTTTCATCCTTTTTCTCCAAAAAGTGCTGAGCACCTGGGAGACATTTTCTAATTAGTTGTAATGTGTCAGAGGAGTCTGTGAGGGGGAGTTTAGGAAGATTAAAAAATAAACCTATCTGTAAAGTTCACCATGACTGTCATTAAAATATTATCTGTTCAAATGCATTACAAAATGCAAGCCTTTAGCCATAGGAATTCAATTAAAATATTGTAATTTGTAAAAGAAAATGGGTCTCTATTTAAATTATTTTATGTTATGAATTAAATCTATTGAAAGATTAGTATAGGAGAAGCTCCTTGATATTTTAAATTATTTTGGTTTATATTTTCTTTCTAGCTCATTAAAAATCAAACCCTTGGTCCTGCCAAGACTGAACCCCGAGTGAACATGATTGTTGGCTGGTGAGCAGTAATGGGGGGAGGATGGGGAGGGGAACACCCATAAAGAAGGGGAGGGGCAGGGGCTAGGGGGATGTTGGCCTGGAAACCGGGAAGGGGAATAACAATTGAAATGTAAATAAGAAATATTCAATTTAATAAAGATGAAAAAATCAAAGACAGAAAAGAATTAGCTTTTAAACACTTCAGCCATAAAAATTAATAATTTTACCTCTTAAAATAGTATTTACTTATTGTTAAAGAATATGTGTATGTGGATATGCACATGTACTCATTCTATGGTGCATGTGTGGAGATCAAGGGTAATGTGCATAAATTGGATCTTTTTGTCTACAAGGTGAAACTAAAGGATTGAATTCAAGTTTTTAACATTGTCAGCAGGTGTCTTTACACACTGAACCATTACCCTGACCCACAAATTTAACTATTTTGTGCTGAAGGCAATATTTTTAGCCTAAACACATAGACTGAGGAAGATCAGGATATAGAAAACAAACAAGTTCATCTGCCAATCTCTATGTACCATAGTTTTCTCAAGAGACATGAATTTTGTCAGCCAGGCTGAAGGGTGCACCTGACAATCTACTTTTGGTAATGGAATAAACACATTAAGGCTGTGGAGAAGAATACCGACCTGCACCCCCTCATTTTACACAATTAAGGGTGATTCATAATCACTTTAAATATTGTCAGCTTTGTGATCATGCCTCAGTCAGAACTCTAATCAGCTGGAGTGGGTGAAATCTCCCTTGTGTGGGTCCTGATAAAAAAAAAACACTAGCATTCCTTTCTTCTTTGGCTACACTCATCGCCTGTACAATATCACCTTCATATATGAGTTTTCCACAAACTATACTCTCATGTGGTCAAAGACATTTCTTTACTACTCAGATCCCAAGGGAAACATTCTAACAATTAAGTTCTTACTGACTCCAGGATGGGGATTTGGATCAATGGAAAAGTCAATTTGTTAACTTTGAACTTTGATGGAGTTACAGAGCCTCCCATGCATTCTAGAGCATAGATTTGGAGACTTCCATGGGTGCACTAACTCATACGTGTGTAGGCATTCAAATATTACTGTTTTGTTGTTTATTAGTTAGTATTAGATACTGTCCCAAGTCATACATGAACAAGACTCATCAGAGTAATGCAGAAAATCCGTAATGGAATTGAAATTATCTGGGGTTATAGATAAAGGTTTTAGATATGTACTTCTGTGCCTGGGTATTTATTAAGGTTCCGAAATCTGAATTCAGACCTCCATGTTCACACAGAAAAACCTCTACAGAATGAAACATCTCCTCAGTTCTTACTCCAAAATGTGCTTTGAGGTTAGAACGTGTTTCCTAGAACATAGATATAGACTATAATAAATTAAACTTAAACTTGGGTTTCTTTTATAAATAACAGGGCTGGAAAATAAACTCAATAAAAACCCATGTTTTGACACATGTATCTAACATCATCTTTTAAGAACATTTAAAAACCTCATAGCCCAAGATATGTCAAATTTATTACATAGTCTATTATTTAATGGTCAGTAGAGTCTAAACTATAGCTCTAAAACTCTTATGACTTGTACTTTGAAAAGTCACTCTAACAGCATTAAGCAGTCTGCTAATGCTCTGAACTATGTAGCTTTTTCCTTTATTTTCCTGTTGACAACTTAAATTTACAACATTTTTTGATCCAAGATAAAACTGCTTTCAAGCAGTTGATAATTATCACTGAGATTTGAAAATAATTTGAGATTTGAAAATATTTTGGAAAACTAAAAGGCCTAAAAGTATTTTAATATCTTGCACATTTGCAAATTAGCTTAGTGTTGTGGAGATGTTACACAATGCCCGAGAAGGAAATATTCTTTAGTCAAACAACCATGTTATCATTCTGCTAAACCGTAATCATGGCAGAAACCTCTTGATAATTTATGTCTTTCTCATCTTCTTCATATGCTACAATAAAGACTTTTTTATTAAATAGTTGGCCTCTGACATTGCCCCAACTCTAGTTTCATTTAATACTTCTACAGACAAACTTCTGACTCCCAATTCTATAAAAATTCTTTTCGATGCTATTAACTCCAGCACTGATCTTTTTCTATTCCCTGTGAAACTCAAATAGAATAGATTTCCCAAACATAAATCTATCATTTTTTTTATAATTCACAAACTTCCACTGTTCCCCCAATTAATACTGAATGTACTCAAAGTCTATACTAAGTCACAGAGAACTTGCATCTTGCATTCAGACTTTGTTGCTCATACAACCACTGGGCCTGCAATATATTCTCAAACCCTGGGCATTGGAACTGCTTCAGATGCTGTGATTCAAACGGCTGCCTTGTCTCTGCCATTCTGCTATTTCCCTTCCCTGACTATTCCCTCCTCACCATGCTACCAGGAAACACACACTCAGCCCTTTCTGCCTTTCACTGAGGGTGTCCTTCCTGTACTTTCACCACGAGAATGGAAATGACTTAAAGAGTGTCTTAGTCAAGGTTCCTATTCTTGAACGAACATCATGACCAAGAAGCAAGTTGGGAAGGAAGGGGTTTATTCAGCTTACACTTCCACTGTTCATCACCAAAGGAAGTCAGGACTGGAACTCACACAGGGCAGGAAGTAGGAGCTGATGAAGAGGCCATGGAGGGATGTTACTTACTGGCTTGCTTCCCCTGGCTTGCTCAGCTTGCTCTTTTTTATCATATTAATTGCTATTCTTTTCTTTTATTGGATATTTTTTATTTACATTTCAATGTTATTCCCTTTCTCAGCTTCCTGTAATAAGCTCCCGCTCCCATCCCACTCCCCTTCTTCTTCCTCATCAAGTCCCCTTACCGCCCCTCCCAACATTCTCCAACACTGGGGGTCCAACCTTGACAGGGCCAAGGGCTTGTCCTTCCATTGGTGCTCAACAAAGCCATCCTTGCTACACATGCAGCTGGAGCCCTGGGTCAGTCCATGTATAGTCTTTGGTAGTGGTTTAGTCCCTGGGAGCTCTGGTTGCTTGGCATTGTTATTCTTATGGGGTTGCAAGCCCCTTCAGCTCTTTCAATCCTTTCTCTAATTCCTCCACCAGGGGTCCTGTTCTCATTTCAATGGTTTGCTGCTAGCATTCACTTCTGTATTTGACATGCTCTGGCTGTGTCTCTCAGGGAATATCTATATCCAGTTCCTGTCAGCATACACTTCTTAGCTTCATCCATCTTATCTAGTTTTGGCGGCTGTATATATATATGGGCCACATGTGGGGCAGGCTCTGAATGGCCATTTCTTCAGTCTCTGCTCCAAACTTTGCCTCCATATCCACTCCTATAAATATTTTGCTCCCCCTTTTAAGAAGCGTGAAGCATCTGCACTTTGGTCACCCTTCTTCTTGAGTTTCATGTGCTCTGTGGATTGTATCTTGGGTAATTCGAACTTTTGGGCTAATATCCACTTATGGGTGAGTTCATACCATGTGTGTTTTTCTTGATTGGGTTACCTCACTCAGTATGATATTTTCTAGTTCCATCCATTTGCCTACGAATTTCATAAAGTCATTGTTTTTGATAGCTGAATAATATTCCATTGTGTAGATGTACCACATTTTCTGTATCCATTCCTCTGTTGAAGAGCATCTGGGTTCTTGCCAGCTTCTGGCTATTATAAATAAGGATGCTATGAACATTGTGGAACATGTGTCTTTGTTATAGGTTGAACCATCTTTTGGGTATATGTCCAGCAGAGGTATAGCTGGGTTTCTGAGGAACCTCCAGATTGATTTCCAGAGTGGTTGTACCAGTTTGCAATCCCACCATCAATGGAGGAGTGTTTTTCTTTCTCCACATACTTGCCAACATCTGTTGTCACGTGTGTTTTTTTAACTTAACCATTCTGACTGGTGTGAGGTGAAATCTCAGGCTTCTTTTGATTTGCATTTCCCTGATGACTAAGGATATTGAGCATTTCTTTAGGTACTTTTTCAGCCATTCAATATTCCTCAGCTGAGAATTCTTTGTTTAGCTCTGCACCCCATTTTTAAATAGGGTTATTTGGCTCTCTAGGGTCTAACTGCTTGAATTCATTGTATATGTTGGATATCAGTCCTCTATCAGATGTAGGATTGGTAAACATCTTTTCCCAATCTGTTGGTTGCCATTTTGTCCTAGTGACAGTGTCCTTTGCCTTACAGAAGCTTTGCAGTTTTATGAGGTCCCATTTGTTGAACTTAGAGCCTAAGCCATTGGTATTTTTTTCAGGAAATTTTCCCCAGTGCCCATGTGATCGAGAATCAGCTTGCTCTGTTATATAACCCAAAACTACCAGCCCAGGGACGGCACCACCCACAATGGGCTGAGCCCTCACCCCTTGCTCACTAGTTGAGAAAATGCCTTATAGCTAGATCTCATAGAGGCATTTCCTCAACTGAGGCTCCTTTCTCTGTGATAACTTGTGTCAAGTTGACACAAAACCAGCCAGTACAAAGAGTCATTTTTTTTCTTCTGAATTTCCTTATCATGACAACAGACTTTCCCTCTAACTGAAACAGTTTTATCAAACCATAATCCTGTCTCTGGGTCTTTCCCCCTTCCATTTGTCTTCAGTCTTCTCTCCCCTGATTCTGCTAAGGCACAACCCTAAATATACTATTTCTTCCCTCCCTTCCCATACACTTCACATTCTTTCCACACTCCTCAATGAATTTTAAAGTAACATGAACATAAATATCTTAAAGATAATGTACTCAGAACAGATTGACTAGAATTCAAATACTTGTAGAATGATGATATCTTCATTCCTTACTTCAAACCCAGTTGAGTCAAACTACAAACTATTTTCTCTTTGTATAACATTACAAATGAAAACACAAACATGCTTTCTCAAATTAGAAATCTCACACTGGCATAAGTAGATCAAAACAGTCATATTTCTTGCTGATAAAAAGCATCAAAACAGCAAGGGAGTGTAGGGATCTGGACACATTTCATGTCTTCTCTGAGCCTTCTTTTAGTGCTCTTTGTGTATGTGATGTGGCTGTGTATTTGATGGGTTTCTGTATTTCCAAACACAGTATGGCCTTTGTTATCTTACTACTGGCCAGACAGTGTATATTCCTTCACAATGTAATAAATATTTATCACTAATTTTGAAGACAGATTCTTGGAGGTTCTATGATACAGGATTATATACACATTTTTACCTGTTCTTTTATTTTCTCGGAAGTAACCTTATAATTTGTTTCTGAATGTTCTAGACTGCTTTGTTTTCATGTTTAAACCATTCAGTGAAATAAAAACTGTTTTCATATGTACAGTTACTTTACATGTTAGATAGTTAACATTTCTCAAAATCTTAGATATTTCTATGAAATTGATTATTTTTGAATTTTAAAATATACAAAATATGTATAATTTATTATAAAATGATTTGTGTCTTTATATCTTGATAAACATTTGTATTAAAATACACAGAATCCTAGCAATCAACGGCCCACACAAATCAAGAAATTCTGGTAAATATTAATGTGAATTGCTGATTTTTCCAACTCAATTTTATGTAGTCATAATAGTTAGTTATGAAATACATTGTTTCAATGAACTATTCAGTATAATTCATGTACTTAAATAAATTGGTAATTTATTAAGAAATTTGAAAGATGGATGGTAGAATACTGGTAGAGTCTGTTCTTGGAAAATATATACAAGGACTATGGGTATGATTTCCAACACTAGAGGGAAAAAAGAAGAGGGGTAGAGGAGGGAAACATAACCTCCCAAATTTATCATTCTCTCTCTCTCTCTCTCTCTCTCTCTCTCTCTCTCTCTCTCTCTTTCTGTGTGTGTGTGTGTGCATGCACACATGCATGTCTATGTATGTGCATGTGTATATGTCTATGTTTGTGTTTGGTGCTGTCCATTAAATCTAGTTCTTCATGAATGCTAAGAACATACTTTTAAGTAAATAATGCACTGTAAGTAATAACTAATGTTAAAACAAATAAAATAACAATCCAAGTATCACTCCCCCTCAAATATCACTCCTCCTTAACCTGTCCAACTGGTAACAGCAGATCCAAATATGTAAATATGTAGTATGTATTTATCTGTCTTAGTGTTTCTATTGCTGTGATAAAATACTATGACTAAAAATACCTTGGAGGGGAAAGGAGTTATTTTTTTTATACTTTCAGGTAACGATCCATCACTGGGGAGTTACTGCATATAGCTTGAAGCAGGAACTAAGACAGAAGCCATGAAGGAGTGCTGCTTACTGGCTTGCCCTTTTCGAATTCCTCATCATGATTTTTAAAAGTAGTGAAGACTCCCCCACAGCAGGGAACTCCCAAAGTCCTCCCATATCAATCATCAATGAAGAAAAGTCACATAGGCAGACCTGGTGAGGAGATTTTTCTCAGTTGAAGTTTCCTTTCCCCCAGTGACTCTCTACCTTGTTTCAAGTTGACATGAAATTTGGTAGCCCAGCATCCATCGCAGTGGGGGAAGAGTCAGAAGAACAAGGATGAGGAAGATTTAGTGTGGAGCTGTTGGCAATGGGAAGCACTTAGGAGAGGGAGACTGTCCGTGACTCTGGGGGATTGACCATCCTCCAGGGGAACACTGTATGGATAACAGCAACTATATTGATGGGTTTAAATACAAAAACACACAAATCAGGACACAGAGCAGTACTGGTAGGAAAAAGGATAGATATAAATCTGGGAGCATGCTGTAAAAGGGTGATTCTAATCAAAGTGCATAGTATACAATATTCAAAAAGGGAACAAAAACAGTAAAAAGTGAGATCAAATTGTTTCAATGGCTTGGAAAAATATTCTCCAGCATTTTATTTGTTGAAGGGTTAGTCCTCTTTTGACACCCTTGTGATGTGGACAAAGTCACATTTAGGTTGTCAACTAGGAACAGGCACTTAGTTTACTGGAGTTATGAATCTTAACTTATTACAATCATGAATTTAAAAATACCCTTTTTAAAAATATCCTTTCCTTTCCCTTCCTCCCACCCTGACACTTTCTCTTTTTCAATTTCCAGGTTATGAGATGATGCTCCCAATACAATCATCTCATTAGAGATCCCAAACAACAAGACATCATTATGAAGCACAACCTTCAAATTAGCCAAAATATACACTATTCTCATAATTCAGCTCAGATATTTTGTTGTAGTAACATGAAGCTGACTGATGGTAAATTTCTGGATAATAGGAATACAATCAATGACATAAATTTTGCTGAAGTTCAAATAAAAATTAATATAAGCATCCGTTTTGTGATAACAAGTTTTGGGGTATTGTTTGTTTATTTGTTTCAAAGAAATTTGTATAGTCTACAAAAATTGTTTGTCCCCTACAACTCGGCTACAACTTAATATTATCCATGCATCTTCAGATATGTCTTCATTTAGAAACAAGAACATTCTTAAGAGAAAGGTCTAGAAAAACTAATAAAAAAATAGGAAGGTCAAAAGAGGCACTGGAATCAATGTGTAGGAAAATCTGGTGTCCAGCCTTACATAAAAACCAAAGGTATCTAGTGTTCAAACAACATGCATGTTAGGGTGTTCAGACAGAAGAATACCTTATTAGATCCAGGCCAAGGAATGCATCAAAATCACACCACTGAGCTGGTCTCATTCAGGAGATTTATTGGGGTTGTAGTCAGAGGGAAAGGCTTTCTCTTGTCAAGAATAAAATAGGAATTGAGGAGGAGACAGAAAAACAGAGAGGCAAATATATAGGCAGGCAGGCAGACAGACAGACAGACAGACAGACAGGCAGACAGACAGACAGGCAGACAGACAGAATGACTGTGATGCCACGGAACCTTTTACGGGTACTTATGTTGCATTTAGCAGCTGATGATGACCTGGATGTTGGCACTGGTTTGCTTAAGGCGGGCTGGGGAAGCAGCTGGTTCCTAA
The DNA here is from genome assembly GCF_021556685.1 of Rattus norvegicus. Taxonomy (NCBI): domain Eukaryota; kingdom Metazoa; phylum Chordata; class Mammalia; order Rodentia; family Muridae; genus Rattus; species Rattus norvegicus. The sequence goes on along the minus strand of NC_141534.1, from coordinate 26,131,759 downwards.
CATTTCAGATCACTGGTAATGCTAAGCAAAACCTCTGAAACTGAAACTCAGCTGAACCTAATTAGTACTTGATACCTGTGCTTAGGAAACTGGGGATTCAGGAAAGTTTGTTCAGGTCTTCCCAAATTAGGGGAGGGGGAAAATATACCCTTGTAGGAAAGCTATTCTGAATGATTTATGTGGAAAAATGATGAGTTATGCTAAGTGAGAAGAGAAAGGCAGATCAAAGCTGTACATGCTTGATTCCTGCTGAAGCTGTTGCTTAGAGTTGACCTTGTATGACACATTAAGTTCTTGACCTTTGGCTAAAGATCCTACATATCTTGGATGCCAAAACTGGTGGTGTTTATTACATTGTTGAAGACTGCATTTGCAGTCTCTGGAACGATTCGAACCAGCAGGCAGGGAGATGTTCGACTTCCTGTGCTGACTTTTGTGTTGTGACGCTGTAGCCCAGAACATCATTCTTGCTTTGTTAAGGTCAAGTACATTGCTCTCTCACTATACAAATACCGAGTCAACTACATTCTCTTCTTTAAAAAGCTCTAGATTTCAGGCAGTCAGTATTTAAAGATGTATAAATGTCACATCTACACACAAGATTTCCAGTTGATAGCACACATTGACAGTTGTAAATACAGCCTTTGTTTTCAGAAATAATGGAGAACAGAATGAATCCAGATTAAGCAGCATAATCTTGGTCTAGTCAGCGTGGTTTTTCTAGGAACGAACTCCAGTTTCACATACTGCACTCCCCAAGGGTTTTCTAACACAGAAATGTAACCAGTTTATAAAGTCCAACAAAGGAAAAAGGCCCCAGGGAAATGGAAGCAGGTCAGTGATAGACTTTGGTTCTAATCCTAAAATTGGGCTATCAAGCTGTGGTCCGACATTTAGAACAAGCTTTTTATAAATCAAGATGGCATTTTCAAAAGTCTCCTGTGCCTACTGTCAGGGTGAGAGGCAGGAAAAAACTCCTACTCTACTTCTTGGAAGTTTTTTGACAAGACCTTGGGAGATACATTCTAGAGTTTTGCATCCCATGAATAGAACCAAGAATTCACAACTTACAAACCCATGTTCTAGATAGATCTTCGCTCAGATAGCATTTTAACTAGAAATGTCCTTTCCTACAATTCATGTTTGTACAAAGAATGCACACAGTTTGCTGAAACACATCTGGCTGCTTTACCTCCCCTACAAAGGCTATTTCCCTTGGTTTAGAATGCATGCATGTTCAGACAAGGTCTTTGTCAGCTCAAGATAACACAGCTTCACAATCATTGCTATAAAGCTAAAATGAAGTGGAAACTGAAGGGTTCTTTGGAAACTCTGTTGGGTAGTGTTTTGCTGGGACAAACTCCTGAAGGAACATTTTGCTGAGCAGGCACAGGAGAGAGGATGCTAAAACAAGCATGTGAAAGGGCATGTGATAAAGGATTCTTTGCTAACAACATACATGTGTTGGTCTGCCTTATATTGCATAGTTGAGCTGCATTTGTCAGGACTCCATAAAGGGAAAAAAAACAAACCAACTTCTAATGGTGTACTGCAGTTTCTTGCCACTTCCACTGGGCTGACTGGATGCAGGTACAGAGGCAAGACCCAGGCTGAGGCAAAGGAGTGGAGGGTACATGATGTCTGGTGGGTATAAATAGGTCTCCACAGAATGATAGAGACAGAGCTTGGTGGTACACAAGCTCTACAATGCTTGTGGGTCTCTCATCTTTACTGATCTTCCCTTCCCTGAGAGAGACACAGCCTAGAACTTCTCCTGGTGTTCCTCCCTGCTCCCTCCTGCTGACTGGAGCCAAGACTGAAGCCTGGCTGTATCTGGTAGGTCATGTCATTGATGTTGCTAACACACCTCTACAGAATTGGACTGCTAGTGTATTTGTGAAATGTTTGTAAGTGGATCCAGCTGTCACTGCCTGCTGACCTATGACTTGAACTGCCAACTTCCAGACAACACAGACAGGTATTGCTTCAAAGAACCTTTCTAAACAGATCTACTTCCCTGCATCCCGCCCCCACTATCTCTGGTAGATGGTGGACTATAAAGGAGGTTAAAGGTTTAAGAACTATCATTAAAAATAAGATTTGAAACAAATTAAAATAACACTAAAATGTATCTTCTAGTTCATTAATTCAGCCAACCAACCTACATTTTAGTTTGTTTCCCCCTTTTTTTTGTTTCATTGTTACTTGGAGGATCTTACACATGAGCCAGTTAGGAGAATTTCCAACCTTAAAACTGAGTTCTCCCTCTTTATATATGAAACCCATTTTATTTACCAATATGGTAGAGCAGGGAGATAAACTACACCTCACAACCATTTTCAATTATTATATAGTATCATTTTTTTTGCACAGGGAATGAGATAAATGACTGACTTAAAATGGGTAGGATAACCTTGCTTTTAAAACTCTAAACATGAAAGTCAGTCAGTGACTCTCAACCTTCCTAATGCTGTGACCCTTTAATACAGTTGCCCTTGTTGTCCTGATGCCTAAACAATAAATTGTTTTATTGCTACTTTGTCACTGTAATACTGCTACTGAGCGGTGTCTCAGTTCCTAAGGTCATTGGAAATATGTGTTTACGGATGGTCACAACCCACAGGCTAAGAACCACTTATATAGTATGACTGTGTGTGAGACAGACAGAGAGAGAGAGAGAGAGAGAGAGAGAGAGAGAGAGAGAGAGAGAGAGGAAAGAGAGAGACAGAATTTGTATATATTATTTTTAAAAAGTAAGTAGTTTATAAGGTAATAATACAACTCTAGTGTAAATCCTCAGTTAAAGGTGAATTTTATTAAATCCATTGTCAAACAACACTCCTGAAAACCCGAAAGGAATAAAGGAAATACATTGTTCACTTCCCTCTTTTGAACTGGGTAGTTAATAGTAGAATGCTTGCTAATTAGTTCATTTATTCTGTTCTTGAGCTCAGCCAGAGGCTTGCAAAAGCCTTACAAGTTTTGATTTCTAGACAGGCCTAATTCTTAAATCAAATTGAAATAATTTTATAATTATTTCAATTTAAACTCACCCATGTTCCTCTAGTAACATATAAAAATTATTATGCCATTAAGCTGAACATTGGATATTTACAGAAAGAGTTAGAGATTGATGAGGACTACTGCTGGGTAACCTTTTAAAACCATATGTATCATTTTCAAATTACAGGACATGGTTTAAATGTCATTTACACATTACAATAGCTGCAACACATAATCACCAGCTCCATGGATCCTCATTTAGCCTCATTTCCCATTCTCCAATATAAAGGTTACCAAGTTACAGACCTGTTTTTTTTTTTTTGTGATAAGCATTAAGTGCTTAATTTCTAGGGTTTCTCTGGTCGTTTTTACAAGGCCAGACACCAGTGTTTACAAACACTGGGATAAAGTTATATATTTATAGCTACATCAATAATGATTTCCTCACCCTATGAGCTCCTTAATTCTGATTGGCAGTCTAAAACAGAAGAGTTCCTAACTTTCTTAATAGTACTGCATGAATTAAAAAGGAAAACTCAAATGCTTCATTGACAAAGTGGCATTCCTTCCTTTATTCATTTATTCATGTATTCTAACTGAATGTACTCAGGTTCAATAATATTAAAGAGGACATCTCAGTCAAGAACAAGGAAATGCCCTGGGTCCTGCTAAGACTGAACCCCCAGTGAACTAGTCTATGGGGGGAGGGCGGCAATGGTGGGAGGGTTGGGAGGGGAACACCCATAAGGAAGGGGAGGGGGGAGGGGGATGTTTGCCCGGAAACCGGGAAAGGGAATAACACTCGAAATGTATATAAGAAATACTCAAGTTAATAAAAAAAAAAAAAAAAAGAACAAGGAAATGAGTCAGAAACACTCATTTTAATATATGTTTAATATTACATTATAATATTTATTAAACACCCAGATTCTAACAACATGGTTTTAACATGTAAAGAAATAACTACACAGAGAGGTGAATGGTGATAATGAATAGTTTTGTAAAGGGATGAGTAATTATTTTTGATGAGCTCATACAAGTAATTCAATTGGGTAATTCCAGGAACAGGAGAATCAAGGTGGGGTAAATGGTGAAAACTCAGTCTTCTTCTGAGTTCATATCTCTTCTGTAAGTAGAGAAATTCTATCCTAAGCACCTCGTAATGATCATTTGAATATGTTATACAAAACAGGTCAGCGCTCATAAAAAGAGTAAGCATTTTCTGCTAAAGCAATTGAGGTGCAACCTGTGATTGGGTGAATATCTTTGTTTAATGCTCAGGGACTATTTAAACAGCCATACAATGTCCAACCAGACACTATCTGTATCATGTGCTGAACCACCATACAATGTCAAAGTATTTGACTAACAGGAAACTTTCAGATGGATGGGAAGATTGTTCAGATATAAGTTTCAGGCTTCAAGACTAATTCATTACAGATTGGTACTGGGTGAAATGTAACAAAATTGCTCTTGTAGGGGGTGTGGGGTATTTTACAGGGCCAGTCTTCATGCCACAGGTAAAATAAGCATTTCTAAGACCCAGCCTTGAGAGCAGAACTTAAAATAATGTCAATCTGTTATTAGGAAAACTATGTGTGCAGTTTTTCTCTTTGAGTGATTTTATTACCTTAGGTTTGTGTTTATAGTGGAAAACTAACACATTTTCTTTAATCAAAAAACTAATTTTATCATTGATTTTAGCTGTGTACAATATCATCTAGAATATGTTGTAAGAGTTTGTCATAAAATTATGAGGAATCACAACACTGTGAATTTAGAAAAGTATAAAACAGAAAAATAATATAGATCAGAATCCCCCTGTTCTATAAAGAACTCTAGAATCATAACTCTTCCTCTACTTTATAAAATATTAAGTGTCAAAATATTCATTGATCTGATTAAAGTTACAAGAAACTACTAAGGACTTGACAGGTAGACAACCTTTCCCTCCACTAAACATACCAGGTCACAAACAAAATATTTAGATTACAACAGCTTCCTAAATAATAATTAACAGAGCAATAGTAAAATTCTCTGACCTTTAAATTGAATTATGGAATTTTAAGTTCCACTCACAAAGGAACTTGGTGATCAATACTATGAATATCCACAGATTTGGTCCATCCAAAACACAGATACTGTCTTCAAATGGATAATACCTCACCTCTGAGTCTTGTTGTCTAACACTTTGTTCTGTACATAGCAATATTCAAACAGATTTTTCTGGCTTTCCAAAAACACTGTTAGGAATACTAAACCAATAAGTAAAACCATAAGATGAACAATACCATAAAAGGTAGTAACAATTCTATCTACAAATAATGATGAGCCTAAAAATGAATGAAATTAAGAAAACCATTGTTTGATCACATAAAGACGAAATAAAAGCAAATATAAGGAAGACAAATGGAACAGCATCACAAATTTATACAGTGTAAGAATTAATATTCTTTACTTGCCTATGCTATCCAAAAACTATCCTAGTGATACAACCCCTTAAAGATATCATGCTAGTTCTCACAGAAATTGAAAATTCCTAAGGAATCACATGTAAAAATTAAGAAGGAAAAAGCCCAGTTGAAAGTCAAAGAAATCCTGAGAAAGAAGAACACAAAACATTTTATCTAAAATGCTGCTATAGCAGACTCTAATAATTAAAACATATGGCACTGTCTTTAGAATTGGAGCAAACAGAATAAAAAGAACCAAGAGCATAGAGATATGAGTAACATCAGTGGTCACTAATTATCAGCCAGGACATTTTCCTAGTTTGATTTCTGTTGCTGTGAAAAACACTGTGCTACAACATGATTATTTATTTCCTATTATACATTTTACATTCAAAGTCCACCATCAAGGGAAGCCAAAGCATAAACCTGGCAGGAGGAACTGAGGCAGAGATTACAGAGGAACACTGATTTCTCCCTCTACCAACTACATTTCTTATATAATTCAGGACCACCTGCTCAGGAGTGCCATTTCTCACAGTGGACTGGCGCTTCTCTGCCAATTAACAATCAAAAAAGTTACCTAATCTTGGTTTCCTCTTCCCAGGCATGTTAAGGTGACAATTAACATTAGTCATGCCACAGTCTAAGTGTCCACTAATACACGAATGGGTAAACAAAATAACAGTGGTGTATGAGCGCCCCCCCCGGTGTGTGTGTGTGTGTGTGTGTGTGTGTGTGTGTGTGTGTGTGTGTGTGATATGTAACATATATGTAGGTATATAATGGAATGATAGTCTGCTTTCGAATAAAGATGAAGGTTCTTCTCTTTGTTTCAATGTGAATGCAATTAGAAGACATAATCTGGTGGGAAATGAGTCAAAAACAATTACAAACAAACACAACAAAACCAACAACAACAACAACAACGAAAATCCTGCTCCCTGTGAAACCCATGAAACAGAATAAATAAACCAACTAGCAACTTGGGTTAGAGAGAAGGAGGAAAGAAATGAGGAGTCTTACACAAGTTACAAAGTACTTGCACATGCAAAATAAGCAATGCACAAGTTACAAAGTATAAGACATGCAAAATAAACAAGTGTATAGAGGTGAAGCCTACAACATGGCAGTTGGAATTAATACATTGTATTAACTTAGAGATTCTGTTTAATTAGTAAACTACAGATACTCCTTTTAATAAAAATGGCTCTGTGATGTGATAAATATATTAATTTGCCTCACTAGAATATTATTTACCATTTATATGTGTCTTGTACAACATTGCAAATTTCATATATGTACAATAAAACATAATTTTAAACATTAAACTCAATCAGAAAAAAATACATTGTCTAACTGTTCAGCATTCTAGAAATATTAGTATTTATCCTACTATAAAAACTGGCTTTACAAGAGGGAAAACTGACTTTTCTATATAGGAATATGCAATCTTTTTTACAATTGGATTTTTTAAGCTTTCACTGGGCACCTTCACTATGTCAGGTCACTTAAAAAATGTATTCTGGAAGGATCCTGTCCCAGGCTTCTCAACTGAGGAATACCAAATGGCCAAGAAGCACCTAAAGAATTGTTCAACATCCTTAGTCATCTGGGAAATACAAATCAAACAACCCTGAGAGCCCACCTCACACCAGTCAGAATGGCTAAGGTCAAAAACTCAGGGGACTACAGGTGCTGGCGAGGATGTGGAGAAAGAGGAACACTCCTCCATTGTTGGTGGGATGGAAACTGGTACAACCACTCTGGAAATCAGTCTGGAGGTTCCTCAGAAAATTGGACTAAGTGCTACCTGACAACCCAGCTATACAACTCCTGGACTTATACCTAAAAGATGTTCTAACAAATAACAAGAACATATGCTCCACTATGTTCATAGTCTCCTTATTTATAATATCCAGAAGCTGGAAAGAACCCAGATATCTCTCAATAAAGGAATATGCAGTGCTACTCAGTTATTAAAAAGAGCGACTTCATGAAATTTATAGGCAAATGGATGAAACTAGAATGATGTAACCCAATCTCTCTCTCTCTCTCTCTCTCTCTCTCTCTCTCTCTCTCTCTCTCTCTCTCTCTCTCTCTCTCACACACACACACACACACACACACACACACACACACACACACACACACACACACACACACGGTATCAATGATAAGTGGATATTTGACCAAAAATCTCGAAATACCCAAGATACGATCCACAGACCACATGAAGCTTAAGAAGAAGGATGACCAAAATGCAGATGCTTCAGTCCTTCTTAGAAGGGGGAACAAAAATATTCGTAAGAGGAGATATGGAGACAAAGTGTGGAACGGAGACGGAAGGAATCACCATTCAGAACCTGTCCTACCTGGGAACCCAGCCCATTATACCAAACCCAGACAAAAAGTACATGCTGACAGGAGCCTGATAAAGCTGTTTTCTGAGAGGCTCTGCCAGAGCATGACAAATATGGAGGCGAATGCTCACAGCCAACCATTGAACTGAGAACAGCGTCCCCGTTGGAGGAGCTAGAGAAAGGATTGAAGGAGCTGATGGGTTTTACAAGCCCATAAGTACAACAATACCAACCAACCAGAGCTCCCAGGGACTAAATCACCATACAAAGAGTATGCATGAACAGACCCATGGCTCCAGCTGCATATTTAGCAGAGGATGTCCATGTTGGGCATCAATGGGAGGAGAAGCCCTTGGTACTGACAAGGCTGGACTGCTCAGTTCAGGAGAATGTAAGGGTGGGGAGGCAGGAAGGAGTGGGTGGATGGGTAGGGGAATACCCTCATAGAAGAAAGGGGAGGGGGATGGGATAAGGGGCTTATGGACAAGAGCTGAGAAAGGGGATAACATTTGAAATGTAAATTTTAAAAAATCCAATAAAAATGATTTTAAAAAAAGGAAAAGAAAAGAAAAAATAAACAACTTAAAGGGGAAAAAAAGGCAAAAAATCCCTTTTGCTATTTTAGGTTCTGTAACCATAAGTCAACAATATCCTGACCTGATAAGAAATCATATAAATAGACTTTGTGTGTGAAGCACAGCCTCCTATGTGGGTGCACACAAGAACTGGGATTGTGGTCAGGAGCAGGCGCTGAGATGCTCAGCTGATAGAGCAGTAGCACTGAGGCAGCAATGCACTGTCCTGGTCACGCCGCCTTAGTGAGTTCTCTCATAGCAGGGCTGGAAACAAAAGTTTATTAACTTAATCAAAGGCCATTAATGACACCTAAAATAAATAAATGATAAAAACCTCCTTATGCACATTGGAGCACATTTTCAAACCACTGTCCCAGTTTGTGAACTAACTTAACTAATAAAAGTATTCAGATTAGCAGGCTGAGAAAGGAATCCTACAATAACAGCATAGGGACATATGACCTTTAACGCAGGATTAGGTTCTATTCTTCTCTACCACTCATTGACTCTAAGAAATAAACAAGCACTGAACTTAAAATCACCAGTGATAGTCATTTCTCTTATAGTTACTATTTTTGTTAGGTTATTTTGATTTTACATCTTTAAAGTAAGTACCACTTGTTACAATTTGCATTTCAGATAATTAAAATAAATATGGAATAAAAACATTGAAATAACATTTCATTTCTGTAGATAGTCGGCATATATCTTTAGCAAGTAGAAAGCTTTAGAGAAATAGCTAACACTAGCGAATAGGTAAAATTTATTTCCTAAGGCAAGAATGGCATTGTTTTTACAATTTACTATTTGAAATAAAGACTCTCCACAGTTAGTTATTCAGTAAATAAAAAATGAGTGAATATAAACAAACTCAATTAATAAAAAAGCAAATCTAACACATACACCATTAATTTAAGAAATGTGTATTTAGCTACCAGAAATTCAAACTTCAATAAATTAGAAAAGGGTACTTAAATGTTATAACAATACAGATATAATATACTACTACATGTCGGAAGAGAAATGGCATACATGATTAAAGAATTGGCCATTTTTGTCCTAATGGCAGTGTCTTTTGCGTTACAGAAGCTTTGCAGTTTTATGAGGTCCCAGTTGTTGATTCTTGATCTTAGAGCATAAGCCATTGGTGTTTTGTTCAGGAAATTTTCCCCAGTGCCCATGTGTTTGAGACTCTTCCCTACTCTTTCTTCTATTAGTTTGAGTGTATCTGGTTTGATGTGGAGGTCCTTGATCCACTTGGACTTAAGCTTTGTACATGGCGATAAGAATGGATCAATTTGCATTCTTCTACCTGAAAACCTCCAGTTGAACCAGCAACATTTGTTGAAAATGCTTGAAATGTGGGAAATGAAATGTTGAAAAAATTCTCCCATTGGATGGTTTTAGCTCCTTTGTCAAAGATCAAGTGACCATAAGTGTGTGGGTCCATTTCTGGGTCTTCAATTCTGTTCCATTGATCTATCTGCTTGTCTCTGTACTAATACCATACAGTTTTAGGACTATTGCTCTGTAATACAGCTTGAAGTCAGGGATGGTGATTCCGCCAGAAGTTCTTTTATTGTTGAATATACTTTTCGCTATCCTGAGTCTTTTGTTATTCCAAATGAATTTGCAAATTGCTCTTTCTATCTCTATAAAGAATTCAGTAGGAATTTTGATGGGGATTGCATTGAATCAAAACTGCAACCAACAGATTGGGAAAAGATTTTTACCAATTCTACATCTGATAGAGGGGTAATATCCAAAATATACAAAGAACTCAAGAAGTTAGACTCCAGAGAGACAAATAACCATATTAAAAATGGGGTACAGAGCTAAACAAAATATTCTCAGCTGGGGATTACTGAATGGCCAAAAAGCACCTAAAGAAATATTCAACACCCTTAGTTATCAGGGAAATGCAAAACAAAACAACCCTGAGTTTCCACCTCACACCAGTCAAAATGCCTAAGATAAAAAAAACTCAGGTGACAGTAGATGCTCTCAAGGATGTGGAGAAAAAGGAACACTCCTTCATTGTTGGGATTGCAAACTGGTACAACCACACTTGATATAAGTCTGGAGGTTTCTCAGAAAATTGGACATTGCACTGCCTGAGGACCCAGCTCTACCTCTCCTGGGCACATACCCAAAAGATGCTCCAACGTACAACAAAGACACATGCTCAACTATGTTCATAGCAGTCTTCTTTATAATAGCCAGAAGCTTGAAAGAACCCAGATTCCCTTCAACATAGAAATGGATTCAAAAATTGTGGTACATCTACACAATAGAGTACTACTCAGCTATCAAAGAAATGACATCATGAAATTCATAGGCAAATGGAATGAACTAGAAAATATCATCCTGAGTGTGGTAACCCAATCACAGAAAAACACACTTGGTATGCACTCATTGATAAGTGGATATTAGCCCAAAAGCTTGAATTACCCAAGAAGCAATCCACAGACCACAGGAAGCTCAAGAAGAAGGATGACCAAAATGCGGATGCTCCCAGGCCTTCTTAAAAGGGGAAAAAATTATCCATAGAAGGGGATATGGAAGCAAAGTTTAGAGCAGTGATTGAAGGAATGGCCATTCAGAGCCTGTCACACATGTGGCCCATATATTTACAGCCACCAAAACTTGATAAGATTGTTGAAGCTAAAAAATGCATGCTGAAAGGGACCAGATATAGATCTCTCTTGAGAGACACATCCAGAGCATGTCCAATACAGAGGTCAATGCTAGCAGCAAACCACTGAACTGAGAACAGGACCCCCTTGGTGGGAATTAGAGGAAGGATTGAAAGAGTTGAAGGATCTTACAACCCCATAAGAACAATGCCAACAACCAGAGCTTCCAGGGACTAAACCACTACCAAAATACTATATATGGACTGACCCAGGGCTACAGCTGCATATGTAGCAGAGAATAGCCTTGTTGGGGCACCAGTGGAAGGGGAAGCCCTTGGTCCTGCCAAGGTTGGACCCCCAGTGCAGAGGAATATGGGGGGCATTAAACGGATGGATGGGGGGGAATACCAGTATAGGGGAGGGGGAGGGAGGGTGCTTATGGACAGGAAACTGGGAAAGGGAATAACATTTGAAATGTAAATAAAGAAATATATGTAATAAAAAATAAAAAAAATTAAAAAAAGAATTAGCCAAGCTATACAGGTTTATGTACTGTACATAAGATCATAAAACATCACATTTTGTGTTGCTATATTAGTAGAAGGTAATATACAGTTAAATAAATAAATATATATGCAAATGTTTAAGAAGTCCATATTAGTTATGAAACAGAAATTGTTTCTTTAGACATTTTGATTGTGAACTTAAACTCTAATGGCTGAGCCATCTCTCCAGCCAAAGAAATTATTCATTTAATAATTCTGATCTTTTATACCACTCCGGTATTTTAAAACTAAGATCATTGAGGGCTCCTTACAACATATTAACTAACATTCAAAAATGACAAAAGTTAAAGCAGTGTCTTCAGCTGAGGCATATATAGTTTATTTGCTTATATTTCAATTATTATTTTTTAGCAATTCATGGAAAACTTCTTTTAAGAGAAATATGTAATGCTTAGTAAAGCATCTCATGAAAGTCTACCATTTATATAATAAATAGCAGTTCCCAGTTTATTGTCTATAATCATGAAAACTTGTCTGAAATATACTTCCATAAGAAACTGTCACCTGCTCCAGAAAACACTGTTTGTGGAATCCATTCAATCCTTAATAACAGCAAGGTGCAAAAATATTGAACTGCTCTGCTAATTTTCTTTTGAGTAAAGTATAATGAAGCATGGTGTAGTGTCAAGCCACTAAGCTACTACACATATTCTTACAATCAATCTCAAGTAGACTTGATTGAAATTATAAAATTGTACACATGGAATCTTTTTTTCCTCCAGTGATATTGCTTCCTTCCTTCCTTCCTTCCTTCCTTCCTTCCTTCCTTCCTTCCTTCCTTTCTTCCTTCCTTCCTTTCTTCCTTCCTTCCTTCCTTCTTTCTTTCTTAAATTTTATTTTTCTTAGATATTTTATGTATTTACATTTCCGATGTTATTCTCTTCCCTGCTCTCTCTTACACCCCACCCCCTGTATCTATGAGATACTCCCACTCCAACCCACCCACTCCAATCTCAATGCCCTGGCATTAGCCTACACTGAGGAAACAAGCCTTCACAGGACCAAGGGTTTTTCCTTCTATTACTGTGGGACAATGCCATCCTCTGCTACATATGTGGCTGGAGTCATGCTTCCCTCCATGTGTACTCATTGGTTTAGTCCCTGGGAGCTCTGGTGGAGTCTGGTTGTTTGATATTACTCTTCCTATGTTATTGCAATCCCCTTCAGCTCCTTCAGTCTTTTCTCTAACTCCTCCATTGGGTCTCCTTGTTCAGTCCAATGGTTAGCTACAAACATCCTCATCTCTATCAGTAGAGCTCTAGCAGATCCTTTCAGGAGACACCATATCTGGCTCCTGTCAGCAAGCACTTCTTAGCATCAGCAATAGTGACTGAGTTTGGTTACTGCATATGGGATGGATCCCAAGGTGGGGGCAGGATCTGGTTGACCTTTACTTCTGTACCTGCCCCACTCTTTGTTCCTGTATTTCCTCCTGTATTTTGTTCTCCTTTCTAAGAAGGAATGAAACATCCACATTTTGGTCTTCCTTCTTCTTGGGCTTCATAAGATCTGTGAATTTTTCTTAGGTATTCCAAGCTTGTGGGCTAATATCCACCTATCAGTGAGTGCATACCATGTGTGATCTTTTGTGACTGAGTTACTTCACTCAGGATGATATTTTCTAGTTCTACCCAAAGGCCTAAGAATTTCATGCAGTCATTGTTTTTAATAGCTGAGTAGTTCTCCATTGTGTAGATGTACCACATTTTCTGTATCCATTCCTCTGTTGAAGGGCATCTGGGTTCTTTCCAGCTTCTGGACATTATAAAAAGGCTGCTATGAACATAGGGATAATGTAACCTTGTTATAATGTTGGAGCACCTTTTGGGTGTTTGCTCAGTAGTATAGTAGGGAATTTTCTTTGATGCCTTTCTTGACTGAGTAGATTAGGGACTAGAAACTATTTGTTAAATTTGTTAGAAATGAATGTGTGCATGTGCATTAGTGAGAATGAGAAGAGAGGGGTAAGAAGGGGAGAGAGAAGAAAGAGGCCATTTTTATGAAAACATTGTGTTAAAAACTTGGAGTAGTGGGCCGTTTGAGTACTTTAACTGACATCTTACATAAAGTACAAAGTTACATCAATAGGCGACATTCTTCTTGTGTCTCATATTTCTATTTGGCAGTATTCAGTTCAGGTATCCAGGTCACCCCCAGGTGGACATATGAGACTAAACTGTTCAGCCACTGAGGGACAAATGAAACAGTAGCATCCAGTGAGTTTTGGGCAATTTTCCTATATTACCCACCATAATTTCATTTCATCTAATTTGCCTGAAATTCATTATCAGCTTAGTTTATTTCAAGACAATAACAAAGGATGCTAAAAAAAAAAACCAAAAAAACCTTTCATGTTACCCTTAATTCAAACAAACACTTGTACCCTTCAGGGGACCTGCATCAAGGACCAGGACCCTCAAGAGACAGAACACAGAACAATCATGACCTGGCTATCACCAAGTCATTCCACTTTAAAGTTGCTCCATCTGCCATCAATGTCCTGGTGACATTCAATCAAAACCTTAATGAGAGTAGTCCGTAGTCCACTGTGGGCTTCTGTTTCTTATCATTATGTTTTAACTTGTTAAAGTTCCCTACTGCCCCTAGCACTATAAAAAATTTACCAGTCTTGACAGTAATTTTCAGAATTCTATATCTCAATAGCCTGGGCTAGCTTTTGGATAAATGTGAACATAACATTATCACATCCAAGAATCAATCAAGTTTCCAAGGATGATTATCTGGTTTCCAAAGCTGCCTCAAGACACTATCTGATGAATCCGAGTATAACTGGTTTACTCTGCATTAATTCCATATTAAATTGCTCCAATATATTCAAAGAGTAGACCAAACAAGCATTCTATGTTTACAAGACCAATAAGAGAGAGACAGAGACAGAGAGACAGAGATAGACAAAAAGACAGAGACATAGTAAAACTGAGAGATTTAAAGAATAATAGGAAGATAAACTTTAGTAGGTGCTGTAATGTTCAAAAAAGAAAAGATGGCAATGCAACAACCACAACAAGAATCATTATTATACAAAGACTGTCAGGAAAAAAGCAACCATAACATAAAGCCTACAATTTTTGAGTGATAATGTAACAACATGTCAAAAAAATTAAACCACTTAATTTTCAAAATTGTCTCATCCCTTTTGTATTTCCTCTCCTGGTAATATCTGTGTCTATCCCTTTGTTAGGGGCTCCTTTGCATTTTGGAAGCTCGCAGTGCCCCTCCCCCTTGGTCATATCGCAGGGACCCACCTCTGAAAGCTAGCCATAGAAAGAGCAAGCCTCCACATGAAGCAAAGGAAGGCAGCCTGCGGTAGAGGATGGAGCACGCTATAGTTTGAAAGGTCCAGGCACAAGCTTGTCAATTCTAATTTGACTAGTGTTCTCTCAGGAATGCTCAGCAGCAAGAGAAGCACAGAGCTTTGATAATCCAAATATACTTTGATAGAACATCAACTGAATTCTGTAGTGGAGAGCAACATTTTTAAGGTTCTACATTTTAGCTGGAGGCAGAGGGAATACCAGAAGGAAAATAAATGAAAGCTGCTCAAGCTTCAAAAGCTAATCTTTGTAATGCTTTCATTAGCAGTTCGAAAAAAATCACATACGCATTTTTGAAGCAGACAAGAAATGATGTTGATGACTGATTGCTTTAGGGTGTAGTTTAACTTCCCAGTCTTTCAGCAACAGGCAAGGTCAGGATTTCTCTTGCTGCTCTTACACATATGAAATATTTTGTTTATAAAGGAAGAAAAAGTATGCAAAAGATAAATTAGTTGATGAACTCTGCATTTACTTTCTACAATAAAAGATAAGTAACTGCTATATTCCTAGTATATTCATTTCAAAGGAGATGAAAAGTTTCCTTTTTTTTCAAAAGAAACTATCCCCTTAGGCTAGATGTAAAGGCAGCAGTTTCATTTTTAAACAAATGCAGTGTAAAAATATTTGGACTACACTACAGAAAAGTTACAGTAGGAGTGGCAATTGGGAAACTCTAGAGTCTGTGTTTCAGCAAAGAGAAGAGATAAAACACCACACAAAATTATCACCGGGTGTGACCAGCAATGGAAGCATTAGTGTTTCAGGTAAACATATTAACAGATAACCACAGGAATCTGGAGAGGGTATAAGATAAGAGAACTACAAAATCCCATCATCTTGGCTATAGAAGATTTCCTACATCCAACTCTGGCCTTGTGAAAAGTCTTGCCTGCCAAATACAATGTGGCTTTTGTGGTTACAACATCAATGACATTATGGCTGTAAAATGTGGGTTAAGGGATCATAGAGAATTTCTAATTATCTAATATGCCCATGATATCAATCTTAAGAACCAGACAATACCCATTATGTATTCTTCAGTATCAACCGATTCTAAATGGTTTTTGAGCTATCATACTGACAAATTTTCTCTTGAGATTTCTAACATCATGTTTGTTATTTTTCTTCTGGTCTGTCATCCAGTATCCCTGGGGCCCTCACTTTCTTCTCTCAAAGGGGACTCTGTAGATTGTTGTCAACATCTGAATGGTCCTCAAACACAATGACAGTGTCCTGGATTCCTCACAGAGCACCCAGAAACATTATTAAGGAAAAATCCTCTAGCACGAACACGTTATGTGTTAAAGCAGAGGCACACAGCAGCAGATGGAGTAGCCAAGGTAAACAGTGGATCAGAAGAAATAAAGCTACTGGAATCCAGAGGAGAGTCACAGAGAATAACTGCTAGAAAACTAGTACAGACAGGAGCCAGAATGCCAGTGTAACAGGAGGGTATTACTGCCACTCTATGAATGTGCAGTGGGAATTACAGGCTTTCTGAAAGTTAGAGAAAATGTATCCTTTAAGATAAATTGACCATAATACATTCTATAATTTAATGTCAAGTGTACCTTATACTTAGCATATTAATGTGAAACAGGGTGAGAGGCATAAAGATATAGATACCAATAGCCAAATTCGGTGTTTTTTTGTTGTTTTGGAATTGCTAAATTTTGAACAACCATTTTTAACCTTTTCCTCTCCAGAGTTTCACACAAAAGTCTGGTTTCTTTACTTCCTCTCAATTTGCATAGATTATTAACTATTATAAGTACATGTGTCCCGGTCTTTATTAACTTCTAATTTATTAATTTCTGCTTTAGTTTCTACTTAGGGGTACAAACAGCTACAAGAAAGTTAGTGTTTCATAGAACAACCGTAAAAGGCACACCAGAAATAAGAATCTCCCAGGCATTTGTCTCAACAGTAATGATTAAATTCATGAGACTACAGAGGTGGCTGACTCTCACAAACCCTTGAGAGCCACTAGAAAAGTCAATTCCCATATAACAATGGGTCAATAATATCATTGTGAAATATGAATAAAAAACACATGCCATTAGTTATCAAAATACAAATTTAAAACCTCACTTGTGGGAAGGCTTTCCTACAGAAGCATAATATAGAATGTATTTAGAAAATACATTTATAACTATTCTGCCTACAGAGAAGTATATGTAATTAAGCTAGAAAATATTTCCACTCCATTAAAGTTACTATTAGAAATTCCAGATCAGCCATTAAAATATCAAAAGTAGCAGTTAGACTCATTTTGTAGGAGGGCTATGCATTTGGTCGCATCATCTCTGTTTCCATGACAACCTGCCAGCATTCATGACCCAACCGAATTCCCAACAGTGTTGCAGAACAGGCTGTTAATAATTCAGAGGCCTTTCTTTCTCTTGGTCAGATGTTGTTCTTTTAGTGAACTTAGAGGTTACCCATCAGCAATCCGCTCATCAGTTCTCCCCTTTCTGTATATGTATTTAAAACTATGTTTTAAATTAGTTAACTAATTCTTAGAATATTTTGCTTTGGATACTACTTTAAATGGCACATTTATGATGGTCAGATACGGTTGAAGTTCTACCACTGTGAGAGGTCACTTAAAGCAAGGTACTAAACTACTTAAACATTTGTTTAGCTTTTAAAAAGTCCCTAAATACAGTAACTGATAAGAGGTGAACAAAATAATACTTATAGAAATACTTATTAAAATACATTTTAATAATCATTCAAGATATATTAAGGCTTTACTGAAACACATTTATCTCTACATAAAGAACACTGAATTCTTCTCAATGACTGGAAGCAGACTACAGGTTTTCCCTGTATTCTTCTGTCTAATTCTTTCAGTACCTTTAGACACATTTCATCTATTGCCTTGGTGCATCATTTGCCATTGCACTCTGCACGATTGCTAACACAGAAATACCAGCTTGCTTCTCTTTGACTCAGCATTTCATAAGAAAGACTATAAAGCCAACAATAAGTAAAGTAATTTGCTAATTCCTTTTCCTAAAGAGCAAATTTACAGGTACACTATCAGATGTAAAAACCCTGCAGTAGCCAAACCCACATCCTGAAATAAAGCAACTCTTTACCATTGCTCTGTAACCTTTGGCATTTTAAATAAGGACAGAACAGTACAAGAACAGTCAGATAAATCTCAGGAGAAAATCCTGCCTCTAAATGTTTTATTTTTAGTGTATGTCTTTTAAAGAAGAGAATGGTGAGATTAAAATGCATTCTTTTACTATACCAAAATGACAACCGTGACCATATTAACATTGATATATAATTGTTCTCACATTAAAAGTGTCTTTCACTGTGGGCATATAATGAATGTTACCATCTAAGTTACTAATCTACCTGCTCACTTTTGTCCAAGTGACAAACAACTGCCACATGCATAGAAAGCAATTCCTTTTGTCAGCTTCAATTCTGAAGTTCCATGAGTAGACATTTGCCATTACTTAGAAAGAGTCTTTAAGAATTGGACTCTCAACACTTTTGATGACAGATTAAGGAAGGGCAAAATGAGGTGACTAAGTACTTGTGTGATGTCTCATATCTTCCTGTGCCAGACAGGTCCATATGGTAGCAATACTGGACATATAAGTCCCCCGAATGTCTACCACCATATCTGTATTCCATTGCTTTCTCTTACTTCATAAGTCAAACTAAGATAAATTAAAGAAGCAAGCAAACAAACAAACAAAAACAGAAACAATATCTAAACACTAAATTGTGGATAACATATCAATGAAACACAGATATAAATGCAAAAGTGAGAGAGAGAGAGAGAGAGAGAGAGAGATATTACAAGAGAGTGGAATCAAGCTAATTAGTATAGCCATCATATCACATACATAGACTGGCATGTGTCTACTGAAAGAATACATGATCCACTTTCTTGGATATTTTTAGGTATGCATTTTAAATAACAATCGTCACTATGCTAAACAATGGACCTTCAGAACTTATACTCGTCACTGGAGAGCTTTAATTTGTGACCAGCTGACCTTGTATCTAAAGGACTGAAAGAACACTATCACTCCTGAGGACGAGCATAAAGGAGAATTACTTTTTATTTTAGGCCAAGGTGTTTGGATGGCCTGGGGGTGGGAGGAGGGTTGTTCTTACTCCTGTTGCTGCGTTTGTTTGTTTGTTTAAGTTTTTTGTATATACACACCTGCATATGTGCTATAATGTCAGAATTTTTCTTGAGTTGGAAATGTACTAAATGCGACAATACTTCATCCTGCCAGTGATGCACCTAAATTTCTTCTAGTATATCTCAGACAATCAACACATACTGGTTGTGTTAACTCTATCAGGAAGTAGTAACTATGTCAAATCCTTAACTTCAGCTACAGAGAGAAGTGGGGAGCAGTAAAAGGGCACTAAATTAACTATACCAACAAATGGGCCCTGGGAAAGTAAAACTAATAGTTACTTCTCCCTATTTTAGATCTCTACTACATAAAAATTTATGAAACAGCCTCACCTAGGAAAAGCTATAATGACAGTAGCATTAACTGAGTTATAATTTGAATTTCCTTCTTTTCCCCAGATTGTTTGTGACCGTTGTCTGAAGAGAATGCATATCATTAAAAAATTACCTGGTAATCTAAGACATGCCTCAAAACTGGCAATTTAAGTTCAAAATAGTAAATGAGACTAAAATCCAATATATCTATCTACATTTAATATTTGTATCTGAGATAATTTATCAGGTACTAAGTTTGCTCATTTTCTCCTACTTAATTTTAAACATGTATACTCCAGGGTGAAGACCTATTTCAATTGACTTAGGAGTGTGTAGCAGGTATGTTGACCTATAACTCACTGTTGAGATATTTAACTTTGTTCTAGCTCCTTTTCTTCAAGTTACTAAATAATTGTAAAGCACAAGAGTCCTTGCTGTATAAACTATATTCAGTGAGCTTTTTAACAGCAGATTAACAAGTTTGATACAATGTATACACTAATATTAGACCTTCCTAAATGAGAAAAATACAGTCTAGAGATGAAAAGAAAAATATCAAAGTTAAAGTTCAAAAATGAGAAACTATTTTCTCATGTATATATCTGAACATCTAAACTCTTCTTTATTTTGTCATGAAAATTTTGTGCAGCGCCCCTTGAGTTCACTGAGAAATCAGTCATTCTTCTTTATGCAAATAAGGTGTGGCTGGATTCCTGTTTTACACTGTATTCGGTGAAGTGTGTTTTAGATGCTTCCTAATCGTTAAGGGTCCTCTCTCTGTCTCTTCAGCATCTCAAATGTCAAGCAAAGACACTGGCATCTCAGTTCCGTGCTTCCCTTAGTCCGTCTGGCAGGCCACTTGCAGAAGTTGTATCTAAGCTCCAGAGGGAATACTAATTAGTTTCTTCATAATGCTTTTCTTCAATTCCTTCAAATACCTGGTTTCACAACTTCGAGCTTTTCAATATAAAACAAAAAAGCCACATGAGCATATACATTTCCTTTTGAGAAGTACAGTGCTAGGCAAAATAGCATCTCTGTATGTTAGCCCAGAGAGGAGACAAAGCAATTCTCTCTACTCAGCAATCAAGGGAAATTCATTAAGATACCATCAATTACTTTAAATATACTATTTCTAACACTGACATTCTTAACTAATACTATAAAAATGTCAATTAAAATCAATGAATTAATGTGACAGAAATATATATGTATATATACATATGTATGTGTATATATATATATATATATATATATATATATATATATATATATAACTGGTGGAAAATGTACACTAAAAAATTTAGGCACTAGTCTCTTTGGCTGATGATACTTGAAGACCTGAGTTTGAGTCTCCAGGACCCACCTATGCTTCTATGAAGTATTCATGTATACAGTAGTCTGAGTCGGTACCTACCTGAGAGATGAACAGGGAAACAGCCAGAATCTGGCATGCACAGCACTGATCACCAAGTGACTATCTTGAACAAGGTGGATACATTGTCTTCTACCCGTATGTGTGAATTATGGCTCATGTTTACATGCACTTAAATAGAGAATACACACACACACACACACACACACACACACTGAGAGGGGGAAGGGGAGAGGGGAGGGGGAGGGAGACGGGGAGGGAGAGACAGATGGACAGAACTTCATGAAACTAAGTTTCTGGAGTTCACAAGTGCTCAGAACGGACAGAATCAAGGAAAGCTTGTTGCAAGGGTTACAAATTGGATTGAGCTTCTCTTCTCTGCCAATTGCCTGCTTCACAGATCTCTCCTCCCCTCTGCTCCCAGTAACTCATCCAAGAAGTTCACATACAGAGGACTGTGGGAGGGCAAGGGAATGAAAGGATGGGAAAATTAGCTATAATTGGATCTTATTAATGTAGTCATTTAAATTGCTAATCTGTTTCTAAGTAAGCTTATTTGTAGATAGCTCCTTTTCAACTGACTGAACCTTTTCTAACCCTCCTCACAATTAGAAGACACAAGTTATTGTTTCTTTTTCTATTATTGTTTTTGAAAACAGGTCAAAATGCATGGACACACTAGAATTGGAAGTGTTCAAACTTACCTGGTTAAAGAGTATGAGCAACAAATGACAAATGGATAGAGTTTACTGCACCTCAATTGACTTTCAAAGAGATCTCAAAAACATATTATTAAAAGCAATACAACAGGGAGAGTGTGTTAAGAATGGCCTAAAGGCTTGTCATATACACATATGTGAAAAAAATTCATAGACAATCATAATCCTTTCCAGTAAAAAGCTTAAAGTAAGCTTCTGAACATTTAAAGAATCTATAAATTGATATCATAAAAGAATCAAAACCATGCCTGCTTTCTTGGGGATGTTCATAAAAGAAAATTCAGGTTATTAGAAATTAATATACCATGATAATTTGGAAATATTAAGAGATCTAAGAAATGGGTTACACAGTAATAAATGACAATAAAAGTCATAATTATTGTTTGGTTTTAAGCCTGTGAAAAAATATGTAGAATCTTTTCTGTTCTTTTATAATGTTTACCATTCCATTTTCATGACATAAAATTGAATTTGATATATAGTAGCAAATATGTAAATTTTTACTGAATGAATATGGTGTACCCCTAGGTGTGTGTGTGTGTGTGTGTGTATGTTTGTGTGTGTGTGTGTGTGTGTGTGTGTGTGTAAGTGAACACAGGCACTCACATATATTATGCTATGCATATATAGTGCAGTGATTTGTGGGGAAATACATGGTAGTACAAAGGACAAAGTTCAACCTCAGAAGTTGTCCTCTATAGTTCTCCAGCTTATTTTTGCAACAGTCTCTTTCATTGAATATGGAGTTCACCATCTGGGCTAGATGGCTAGCCAGCAATCCCAGGACCCACTTGTCTATGCCAACCACAGAATTGATATTAAAGGTTCATATTACAAAAACCTCTCTCTTTTGAGGGAGGGGAGGGTATATTCAGCTTACACATCCACATTGCTCTTCATCACCAAAGGAAATCAGGACAGGAACTCACACAGGGCAGAAACCTGGAGGCAGGAGCTGATGCAGAAGCTGTGGAGAGATGCTGCTTACAGATTGTTTCCCCTGACTTGCTCATCTAGCTTTCTTTTTTGCTTTTGTTTTGTCTTTCTTTTCTAATATGAACTTTTCATTAGATACCTTTTATTTACATTTCAAATGTTATCCCCTTTCCCTGTTTCCCATCCATAGACCCTCTATCCTATCCTCCTCCACCTTCTTCTATGAGGGTGTTCCCCCATCTATCCACCCACCCGTTCCTGCCTCCTTGCCCTGACATTGACCTCTCTTTTGATGTGAGTGCCAGAACTCAAAACTCAAATCCTCATGCTTGCATAACAAACTCTTTACTCGCTGAGCCAGGCCTCTGGTCTCTGAATGAATAATTATGATTTATGGAGTCTCACGTCAATGAAGGAAAACTGAACTTGATTTTAACCTTCTTCCATGGATTAAAATTTCCCCCCAAAGAAAAATTTAAAATATACAAAACTGTTTTACAAAAATTCACATGAGATATAAGATGAAAACAGGTATTTATTTTTTACATGTAGTATGTTTCCCTACACAGCAAAGTTCCATATAATAACAATTTGATGATACCTTAATAATCTGTATTAGGCTGTCCAGTAGTGACCTACACCTATATTTCCAACACTTGGAAAGCAAAGGCCGTGGGATTGATGAGTTAGAGGCCAACCTGTTCTACAGAGTGAGTTCCAGTACTGCCAGGCCTGCACAGAGAAACCCTGTCTCTAGCCCTCCCCTCCATCAATAGCTTAGCCTCTTATTTATACCTATAGCTAGTGGACAGTGTTCTACATATATTTGTAAGAATGAATAAAGACTGATAATAAAATATTCTATGACTCTCTTCCCTTTAATAGTATACCTAACCAAACAAGAGATACAGTAATACTGCTAACATCTACTTCAAATTTTCAATCATAATGCATTAATTTAGATGTCAAACGATGGAGCTCAGTAGTAGAGAGATTCCTAGCATGGCTGAACATAAAGTCATCAGTTTAATATACAGCACCCAGATAAACACAACACACAAATAATTATAATAATAAATAGATCACTTATCTTTTTGCAAAGGTTTATCTAAGTAATTCCACAAATAATTTTAGGGAAAATGTTAATTTATAAGCTCACTTTCCTTCTCTTTGTAATCTGAATATCCTTAGAAAGGTGTAACAGATATCCAGATAGAGAACAAAAGTAGATTTTGAATAAAAATTTCCCAGTTTTATATTTCTTTATTTTACATATTTCATCACCAAGCACGTCTTACTTTATGTGGTTTACTTCATATTAAATATATACCTAATTTTTAAGTGGACGTTCTTTTTATCAGTTGTTTGAACAAGTTCCATCCTGAGAGATTATTTTACTTCTATTGTAACCTAAATACAAACCTTACAAGTTAGCATCAGAGTTGATGATCTCCACTTTGGAGTAACTTGCAGAGAGAAATTATCTAAAAATAAGTCTCAAATCTATGCTATGATTTAATTGTAAATGTATGAACATTTATTATAGGAATAATATGATTTATTCATTTTTGTCAGGAAACACATGTCTCCTTTTATACTAGATAATGATTCATTCTCACACTGACTTCTCGACCAAGGAGATACAGTACTGGTACACTTTAGAGGACCTCACAGACAGACTTCTTCTCTATTCCTGCTTGCTCTATCTAGTCAAACATTATCAAGAGAGAATGACAGATTACTCAGAGAGATGATATCATATCAGGACAATGATGTCATCAAAATGAACAGTGGTGCTAAGGAGGGTAAATAGAGCAACCACTGGATGCCTCTTCTCTGCCATACCTAGACAGGCCAAGTTAATTTTTGATTATAATGAGTGCTCAGTAGCCGGACTTCGGTTGAATACAGTTTTTCCAGAAGAATGGGTTTCAATATGCAATCTATTCCACATCTGATACAATGTCTGTTAAGCTATCATAGAAATGTGAGTGTTGTCAATATAGACAAGCAGAGGATAAAAGACTTAACGTTAGATCCTCATAATATTATTGGATTATTTTATCACAAAGCTAATGGCAAAACAACTAAACTTCCAATTTTTCAAATATAAGTTTTTTCTTGTCATTATTTTATATTTATCCTTGTAAATGATCTTTGGTTTTGTTTTACTATTTTTGTCCTTTTATTCCTAGGGGGAAATGATATTAGAGATAGACGAACATTGCTAATCTAGAAAGCAGCCACATTGAAGCTTAAAAAAACAAAAGGTTTTTTTTACATGATTTGATTTACATTTACCGTGCCCAAAAACCTATAAATATCAAAGACCTACAAATAAAGAAAAATCAGCTTTCATGATTTAAATTCTGTTTTTAAAATTTATGTCAATATTATTTCTTTATTCCTCCATAATGAAGGAATCAGTTGTGTTTTAAAAAAACAAACAGGGCAATCACATTCGAAATCAGTATATTCTAAGAACAATATACGAAAGCATGACTATTAAGATAAATCTGATTACAGACTGTCTGCATTTTAAGGTAAAAAACTGCATCAGAGTAAGGTAAAGTGGACCCCAAAATGACAGTGCTGATGAATGTCCTCAGCAGAACGACTTCGGCCTTGCAAACACAGGATGTCTGTGGATAAACAATACCCTAAACTAAGCATTCTTGAGGAATCTCATAAGGAGTCCTGTTTGCAAAGAGTCTCCCTTAATCTGTCAGGACCTTTCCACAATTTACCCTCAATCAAAGTTCCTGATCAAACCAAAAAACCTGTATCAATGTAAATCCTTCCACCCTGCTGTTATCTAACATCCACTTGCTTTCCTGACATTTCGTTTCTCTGCGCTCCCCAGCATGACTGCCTTGGCAGTTTAATCCCCAGTAGGACTTTCTTTCTATCCATGGAGAATACAGTCTGGTAGTTTCACTGTGTCCTCATTTACATTTGGTGCTGAAACCAACAAGAGGAGCGCTGGGCTTCCCTTCCAAAGCCCCTGCCCTGCCTAACAAAATCAACTGCTGATTTGGTCCCCAGTGGGTACAAATCACTTCTCCTGGCTCCTGTCACCAACCATAGTTGACTTAAAACTTGGTTTTCTCCACTTGATCTACCCACTCTTCTCTCTTAATCTACTCTTGTAAGTTTCTCCTCTGAGCTGACAGCCCCGTGTCCTGGATTCCTGGAACCTGCTAATAAAAGTCATACCAGTTCTTCAGGCAGCATCTCTCTACACCCTCCTGGGTGAGATATATGTCCACTGGAATTGAGGGCACCTCTCTCTTGATTCCCTTTCCCTCTGGGGACATTGTAGGACTAAGTCAGTTCTGTAGCATTTACTTTTCTATTGGAATCTTCCCTCTGTCAAGATTCATATCTGTGACCCCTTTTGTAAAGTCTCTCCTACATTCTACCTTCCTTTTCAAATTTACTAGAACCTGAGCATGGGTGGGCTCTTGTAAGATCCAACTCCTCTCACTTGCCTTTTCTAATTCCCTCACTGCTCAGACTCAGATATTCCATTACTCACACGTCTTACTACAAATGGCTTGTGTCATTGTTTCAATGGCCATAAAATGACACCTTGCTTACCAAATTCTGCCACACTGTGACAGCTTCTGCCACCACACAAGTCCATGACCCAAAACCCCTTTTATCTGTAAGTATTCCCTACATTCTGCTCTAAGAAAACATTTTGGGTTTAAATATTTTATTTTATTTTATTTTTTTGTGTACGTGTGTTTTTGCCTGTGTGAATATCTGTGCACCACATTCATTGCTGGTGCCTGATGAGGTCATCCAATCTTCTGGACCTAGAGTTACAAACAGTTCCAAGCCACCATGTGGATGCTTGGAATTAAGTGCTCTTAACCCTCAATTCACCTCTCCAGTCTTGAAAATCTCTTATCTCTAACCATTCTGTGCTGGCCACTCATCCCAATCCTGTCCTCTGATCACTGGTTCCAGTGTTACAGAGATTCAAATGTATTTGGGGTATGGATAATATTCTAATATTCTACTCTACTGAAAAACCTGGCTCTGGATATGGGATTTGTCCTGACCACTTGAGGCATACGCATGTTGATAAAAAGTGTCATCCCAAGTCCCTGTCCTGGGTCAGGCTGGCCAGTTGACTCTAGATCACAGAAAGTAAGATAAAGGAAATGCTCAGAAAAAAAGGTAGTTTGTGCGGGAGAATAACTAAGACATAAAATGTTTTTGAGTAAAGGCTATTAATAGTTAAATGCATTTGAAGATATTTAGCTTTCTGAAACCTCCATGCCCTCTTTTAAAAGCTTTATCTTGGGATTCGAAAAACCATTAGGATATGGTTAAAAAAATCTGTTTTATGTTAGCATAAAATTGTGATAAATTATGTAATCTTAATTATCTACAGCTTACCATATATATATGTGTGTATATATATATATATATATATATATATATATATATATATATATAATGGGCAACTCTAATATAAGAAAATACTATTTTTAATTAGACTAAATGGGTAACACTAGGCCTCTAAGGTGGTTCATTTAATTTTATTTTATTTTCCATAGATTATAGAGACAATACATGGTTTCTATGTATTTTAAATAAGAAGATTTTTATGATAGTTTTTGTCCTAAGAGAGAAAAATTACAGACAGAATAAGAAGAAAACCATAATCAAGTTTGAACTTAGTAACAACATATGTTATGTTTGGTGATTAAGGTTTATAAGTTCTTAATTATAATGGTTGAGTCATCTAACAGAAATTGACTTAAAACATATATCTAACCACTTATGTCTTTATTGAGTTGGTTAAGCTCTAGCTATTCAGAGAAACT
The DNA here is from genome assembly GCF_021556685.1 of Rattus norvegicus. NCBI lineage: Eukaryota > Metazoa > Chordata > Mammalia > Rodentia > Muridae > Rattus > Rattus norvegicus. Next base: position 26,104,465 of record NC_141534.1, on the reverse strand, counting down.
AAGTTATATATAAAACCTTTGAATTTTGTAAAAGCACCCTATAAAAAGGATCAGAAAAATGAGGTTCCCAGTCTCTCAGTGTAATGTATTTATTTTTTGAAGTTTATTTTGATACTGAAGGTTCTTTGATTCAAAATGTGTATTAAGGCTGAAATTTAATAAGAATAAAATTATAAGATACTAACCTAATAGAAATCACATACTTGTACACTTTTCAAGATAAGTTAGACATACACACATTAATAAGTAACCTCTTAAGTGGCCAAGTTCTTAATGTGCTCAGAACTATATTTCTAGACATGCTAATTACAAATGTAATTCATTTTTAGTGGCAAGGTTGGAGGAAAAGACAAGTTTATATCTCACATTATATCATTACATAGTCTTTTTTATATGTTATTCATGTTAAGCCTGAGGTAAGGAACTGAAAACAAGTGAAGTTGACTTAACATAAAATAATATTTAAAATTAGGTATATTAGAAAATATCTTGAGAAGAAATAATGTCCTCGGACCTTAGGTCTCAGACAGACATGCTGAATATGACCTCTAAGGTGTTTAACGGAAATGAGGAGCAGGAAAAGGATGATAAACGGCAATACCAGCTTCTGACAGCAGCCCTGAGTCAAATACCAGCCCTGACAGTCGAAATGAGATGGGGCACCAATGGGCTCCATCAGGAGACTGCTTCCAGTCTAGCAACACTGGTCCCTGAGCAAAGAACTGTGCTCCACCTTGCTTGCTGCCAGGACCTTGCCCAAACTGTAAACAGGCAGGATATTGGAGGATTGACTGTTTCTCTTTGCCTCTCTCCGAAGTAGGCAAGTCCTTCAAGTTCTACCATAGACTGACATACTGGCCTGGTGGCTGAAGTCTGATGCTGTATTGAGATCTCTGCCCCTCAAAAGCCTTTGAAACCAAGAAGGCATAGCCCATATTAACTGTTCGGGTAGAGGGTATGTCTCTGTCATTTTAAATCAATCTAGGGCCATTCCATCTATACTTTCTGCTTATACCATTAAACTTATTCTTCTCAGACCTCTAATGGGTCTTGATGGCTGGCCCAACCATCCAAGAGCTACAGGTTGTCTTTTGTGTTCTCTCTGGGGCCACCTGAGCACTCACTCTTCCCTTGTGACTCTTAGTTGTACAACCCCATTACCAGGCTAATATACTAAGAGCTATGTTTTCCTTTCCTTTACTATTCATCCAGCACACTATGGAATTTTCCCTGTCCTTCTACCGTCAAAGAGTGTCCACCTTTGACATTAATGCTTCACTCTGTCCTCTTCCAAACTCCATCACAGACCAAAAAGTATAGGGTCCATGCTTTCCTCCTTATGACCCTAATCTTGGACCATTCCACTCACCCTCAGTCTAAAAACTGTGTCTCTTTATCTTGTCATACAGTGCCTGCTTAATAATGATATTCTTAAGCCCATTTCCTCACTGTACTGGTTGTCATTAAGCGCCAATGCTTCTAATGCCGAGTTCCCTTCTCTGTCCTTTACTTTCCCTGTCCCTTTCCCCTCTCCTCATGTGGCTCAGGGTCATGGCCACTGTGGATTCTCTCAGATCCTGCGAGGTTCTTCCTTTATCTATAATAAAGTTTCTACTTCACCATATCTAGGAGAAGTCATATCCTTGTTTTTCTTTCCCCCTCCTTTCCTATTTATTTCTTATTTTCTTCAGATTATTGTTTCATAAAGTAGAAGTAATGAAAGAAGAATCACACATGTCCAGTAGGGACTACCTAATAAAAATGCATGTGAATGATATAAGACCAGGCCTGGAACAAAATAAATGGCCATTGAACTGTCTTTTGGCTAATGTTGGTTCTTATTATTATCTGCATGGTTAATTTTTATATATAATAGTGGGGTATAGTTTGAGGAAATATGGTTCCAAAAAATAGAATTAAATGAAGAAAGATGAGCAAAAACATTTTATTTAAAGCCAAGTTAAAAATACAAATCCATCTTTTTCAAACCCGATTACCAATATAGATGAAAAATAATTCATATGTTAGTATAGTCTACTATGAGCAAAATGCTTTGAAGAAAAAGCATGTACTAATCTGCCAGAGCAATCAAGTTATATTACCCCTGAATACGAATACAATTTGTCACACATTCACACACAGAGATGGGGAGGGTGGATTGCATTTGCGATTAATTATTTCTTGACAGTATAATGCCTGGGCTTTTAGGATTTTTTCAAGAAATTTTATCTTGAAAATACAAAAACAAAACAGTGTTTTTTAAAAAAATTAACAATTATAAAGATTTAAGTGATGCTACCGTTTGGAAGTAAACTTTTACCAAAGTTGAATGGGTAGGACCTTAATTTGGCACTGGTGGGCGGTAGAGGATTTGAGAAGTAGAACCTACTGAGCTGTGATGTCATTAAAGGACACCATGATGCAGGGCATTCTCATGCCCATCTATAGCTTCTTGGTCAGTTTTGGTCCATCATACATTCCTGTTACTGTCAGTGGCTTTACTACTAGAAGCTTAAAAGCCAAGCTTCCATGCAAGCATTGCCTAAAACTTCCAAACCTCTGAGCCATACCTATTATAAATCAATTATCCCATGAAGTCTTAATAATATCATGAAACAGACAAACATACAAAGGCTTTGCCAGAAAGAAAGTCGTGAGACTGTAAGGTTTTACTCCATTTGTCCCATGATACAACAAAACTTAGAAATACCTATTTCAAATATGGGACTTGCTCTAAATAGTTTTCATTAAAGTTATTTACAAAAGAACATTTTACTGCTCTATACACTAGACCCTGAAATAAGAAATCAAAAATGAAAATGTGGTCCTTTAGTTGAAAGTCATGCCTGGAACTATAAGTTATCCCAAACTAGGGGGAGCCTTACCCATATATCCTGCAACTGAGAGGAAGGGCTGGGGAAACAGTTGACAAGAAGTATTGCAGAAGGTAAACTCCTTGTCTTAGTACTGCATTGTGTTGGTGACTAAAGATCTCAGAACACCAGGTTTGTAAGGGAAAAAATGCACATAACTCAGGTACGTTCTCAGGAGAAGAATGGACTCCGGCACAGCAGGTAAAAGACACTGCTTCTTATGTGTAGTACACAGAATAAAATAAAGTGAACTGCCATGGCCTGGTGTGAATAAGTTTCAAAGAGGATATTACCATTACTAACGACCTGGTCACAGTTAGTATTTCTATAGTTAAATAGGGGCCTGGGTTGCCCTGCTAAATGTACAGAAGAGCTCTGCACTGCCTCTTGGTGTTTTTCTTTGCAGCAGAACTGTTGAAAATGTGTTTCTTTTAATGAGCTATGAAATGACCCAATCAAATACACTGAAGCATGAAGCATGCTATATGACTTCATGGTGATGGGATTTAGGGAGACAAGGCTCACTCGGAAAACTTAGAGAGAAGAAAAATTGAAAGTCAAAAGCCCTAGAGAAACTATAAGAAATATTGATAAATGTAATAAAATTTGACCAAGGGAAAGAAAAGTTCACTGCATCATTTTTTCAGAGCAAAGAATCCTCTACCTCCACTTTTTCATTTCCGAAGGCCTTAGTGATTTATGACCTGATCCACAAATCAGTTGCTGAATAATAATAAAAAAATGGAATGTAATTGCCAATATCTGGCTTACATAAATCAGAATTTATTCCCAAGGAAAGACAAATATATTCCCTTGAAATGTGGAAATTGAACAATGTATGCTTCCTATAGGCAAAGGAAGAGGAAGAAATCATATTTGGATAGCCTTTGTAAACTCTGAGCAGAATTAAAATTTGGGGACAACCATTTATTCATGTAGGTCCATGGTTTCAATTTACTTATAAATTTGGGAGAGATAATAGATTTCAAGACATATTATAAGCCAGAAACATAAAGTGTTTTACTTGCGTTCCAGAGATTTAGGCAGGGGGATCCTCAAGAGTTCAATCCTGCCTGATCTACATAATAAATTCAAAATCAGCCTGAATGTACAGCAAAACCTGTCCCAAACAGAATAAAAGAAACAGACAGCAACCAACATATAAACAAACCATAACATTTTAAATTGGAAATTAATCACTCAATAGGTTTGTTTATAAAACCTCTCTTTCAGGATAATTTATAAGGTTCAAATATAGAAAACTGCTATAGGAAGCATGTTTCTTAATCATAATTACTTATATTATTGTGGTGTCTTTCATGATATAATTTGCAAAAATGTGGATGACAGATTACTAAAACACATATGAAACTTCTTTGTCAATAAATAAAATATCTGGACAAAACTGAAACTCAGAAATATATAAACATGGGGCTACAGAATCAGCTCAGCAGTTAAGAGCACTGTCTGCTTTTCAGAGGATCCAGGTTGCATTCTTGTTATCTACAAGATGGCTCACAACTGTCTATAGCTACAGCTCCAAGACAAGAGACCTAACACCTTATTTTTATGCCACAGAAGGCAACAGACATATATCTCGTGGACATGCATTCATGTCAGCAAAGTATCCACATGTGCAAATAAAAGAATTAGTAAAATTAATCAAATAAACTGTTTGGAAGACAACCATGGACAGTGTAGGCTGTTTCTTTTGTGCATTCATTTTTATTTTCATCATGTGTGTGTGTGTGTGTGTGTTTGATTGAAAAAAAACTTTTTAAAAGAACATACATGGTATGTACTCAATGATAAGTGGATATTAGGCAAAAAAATAAAAGCTCTCAATACCATGATACAACTCACAGACCATATGAAATTCAAGAAGAAGGAAGACAAAAGTATGGAAGCTTAAGTTTTACTTAGAAGTGTGAAAAAATAATCACAGGAGTTAGAGGGGGACTTTGGAGGGAGAGAGGAGGAGGAGGAAAAAAGGCAAGATCAGGTGTGGGAAAGGATTAGGGAGAAGTAAAGAGGGTAAGGAAATTAAACAGGCGTGTACCAGTGGGGGATGGGGAACTAGGGTTAGCCACAAGTTCCACAAGTCAGGAAATCAAGAGGCTCCCAGGACCCAATGAGTATGACATTAGCTGAAATAAACAAAAGAGAGAGAGAACCTATATAGAATATATCCAGAGGTTAGGTGTGGCCCCTGAATGAGGGACACGGTCATCCACTCATCTCAAAAATATTAACCCACACATTGCTCTTGTGTAAAGGACATACAGGGACAAACAGTGGAGCAGAGACTGAAGGAAAGGCTATGCAGAGACTGCCCCACCTGGGGATCAATCCCATCTGCAGACACCAAACCCAGACAAAAAGGGCTTACTGCCATGAGCCTAATATAGCTGTCTCATGAGAGGTTCTGCAAATACAGATGTGGATGCTTGCAGCCAATTATCAGACTGAGCACGGGGACCCCATTGGAGGAGTTAGGGGAAGGACTGAAGGGGCTGAAGTTGTTTTACAGTCGCATAGGAAGACTGTAACAATTTCAACCAAACCAGCCTCCCAGCCCTCCAGAGTTCCCAGGGATGAAACCTCCAACAAAAGAATACACATGGAGGGACCCATGGCTCCAGCTGCATATGTAGCAGAGGATGGCCTTATTTGGCATCAGTGGGAGGGGAGACCCTTGGTACTGTGAAGGCTTGATGCTCTAGCATAGGGGAATGCTAGGGCAATGAGGTGGGAGTGGGCGAGTGGGTGGGTGCTGGAGCAACATCATAGAAGCAGGGAGGAGGGTGAATAGGAGAGGGGTTTGTGGAAGGGAAACCTAGAAAGGAAATAACATTTGAAATGTAAATAAATAAAATAACCAATAAAAAACATTTTGGAAGAAAGGAGAAGGAAGGGAGTTCAAGATATTCCAGGTAACATACTTAAATATGTCTCTTGAAACAGAATGTAATGGAAACATATGCACATGAAATATGATGTAAGGGTCCAATATTAGAGGGCTTTCGGGGACGCTGTTTTATAAACATGAAATTTCACAAATCAAGAACTAGTTAAGAACTAACCCGTGGAAGTAAACTCATTGACTAATAAAGAAAATTATACCAAGAATGATTTATAACACTGACTGTTGATTATATCCCATTAAAAATACATGTTTATGGGCATTCTTTATTTATGGGTGAAAGGATGGTCATGGCGTTTGTTTTCTTAATGTTATTCTAGTTCTCAATGAGTATCCACTTTTAAGATTTATTCATTAAAAAAACTTGCTAAAAAAGAAAAGTAGCAGGGTTAGTTATTTAGCTCAGTGGTAGAGCACTTGCCGAGCAAGCCCAAGAATGTGGGTTCAGTCCTCTGTTCTGAAAAAAAAAAAAGGAAGAAAAGAAAAGATATAAAAGAAAAGTAGCTTTGTTAATGAAAGAAGCTATGAAAAGGTAAGATGTATCAATTGTATCACTTCTCTACAACTGCTACAACATGTAACCCTTAACATTTTACTGCAAGGAAAAAGAATAGATACCATTGGGGATATGAAATTATAAGCAGAATGGGCAATGCTAGCATTATCATAATATTTGATTCTAAATGATATTGTAGTGCCTTGTTTGAAGAGAAAAAGAAACATGGCACTTCTCAGAAGAATTATGTAAACCAGCAGAGTGCAGGACAAAAACACATAGAAACCCACCAGCCATTGTCATGCATTTTAATAAAGGTTTAAAAATACTGTCTCATAGATAATCTCTTTAACACATAGTATGAGAAAATGAGATATTGGTATGTGGGGGAAAGAAAAAAATTCCTATCTCTGAGCCTTCACAAAAGTTATTTCGAAGTGGGCCAACACCCAAAATGTCAGATGAAATCTCAGGCTGATTTGGAATGCCCATGGACAACACTCTCAGATTTGGCATTGACAAAGCCTTGCTCCATTTTTCAAGAAATAATTCTAATAATTGATTTATAGAAAAGCACACTGAACAGAACCTACAGACTGTGATCAAGTCTTTATCAGTCATGCATGTGATACTTTTAATTTTGAAAACATACAAAGTACTAAAAAAATTAAACAGGAAAAAAAACTTCCAGTTCACAAAATTGTAAATAAATTACATATGTAGTTAAGAAGGAAAAAAGAAGGAGAGAGAAAGGGAGAGGAGGAGGAAAACGATGAGGAGGAGGAGGAAGAGGAGTTGGAGGAGGAGGAGGAGGAGGAAAGAAGAAGCCAGAAGCAGCAGCAGCTTGGGGGATGGCATAGCAGGTACAGGAGTTTGAACCATACTTTATGATCTGTGTTATAATCCTATAACCAACATGATTAAAGGAGAATATGGGCTTCTTAATGTCTCTGACCTTCACAACCATGCTTTGGTACACACACACACACACACACACACAGAGAGAGAGAGAGAGAGAGAGAGAGAGAGACAGAGAGACAGAGAGACAGAGAGACAGAGAGACAGAGAGACAGAGACAGAGAGACAGAGACAGAGACAGAGTGAGACAAAGGACAGAGGGGGGCAGAAAGACAGAGAGAAACAGAGAGACAGAGAGAGACAGAGAAAGAGAGAGAGGAGAGAGAAAATAAATAGGAATAGAAATGTTGGTAAGTGCATGAAACAATGGTCAATATCCTTAGTCTTCAGAAGAGTGAAATCTAAAACTATATTAAGAGAACTTTGTGCCCAAGAAATCAAGTGATAAAAACATTGGCAAGAATATGGAGGAAGGAAATTCATATCCCTTTCTGGTAGGAATGGAAACTAATGTATTCTCATGGAAATGAGTGTGGAGCATTTAAACAAAGTAGAGCCTGTGTGGTTCAGCTATTTCAGTGTTGGTTATATATACAAAGGAATATAAGTCGCCATACACAAAAGATCTTTGAATACTCAAATTTAATGATGCATTATTCACAGTCATGAATCCAATTATATTATTTACAGAAAATTGGATGAAACTAGAAATCATTTGGAGTGAAATATGGCAGACTGAAAAAATATTTCATGTTTTATTTCACATGACAAAAAATCTAGATTAAATATGTTTGTGTGTATGAATGCATATATGTATACCTATTAACATTTATATCTGCACTCATATATGTGAACACACATATATCTCATATATTTACACAAATATGTGAGAGAGATGATGGGTATAAAAATCAGTAATTTATATATAGGTGATGATGAGGATGACAGATTGATTGACACATAGATAAACATATCAAGCACCAACAAGACTTTCTTTTTTTTTTCTTTTCTTTTCTTTTTTTCTGTGTGTGTGTGTGTGTGTATCTCAGAATTTTCCTTTTAATTGTATTTTCCTTGGAGATTTTATATATTTACATTTCAAAGGTTATCCCCTTAATCCCCATATTTCATACCCCCCCTCTCTTATTCTATGAGGATCCTCCCACTATCACCTACACACTCCCAACTCAATGCCCTGGCATTCCCCTACATTGGGGAAACAAGCCTTCACAGGACTAATGGCTTTTCCTCCTATTGATGCTATACAATGCCATCTTCTGCTATACATGCAGCTGGTGTCATAGGTCCCTCCATGTGTACTCCTTGGTGAGTGGTTTAGTCCCTGGGAGCTCTAGTTGGGTCCAGTTGGCTAATATTATTGTTCTTCCTATGGCGTTACAAACCCTTCAGCTCCTTCAGTCTTTAACTCCTCCATTAGGGTCCCCTTGTTCAGTATAATGGTTAGCTGCAACTATCTCATCTGTATCAGTCGGGCTCTGGCAGAGCCTCTCAGGAGACACCCATATCTGGCTCCTGTCAGCAAGCACTTCTTGGCATCAGCGATAGTGACTGGGTTTGGTGGCTGCATATGGGATGGAGGGCAGTCTCTGGATGGTCTTTTCTTCAGTATCTGCTTCACTCTTTGTTCCTGTATTTCCTCCCTTGACTATATTGTTCTCCCTTCTAAGAAGGACTGAAGCATCCACATTTTGGTCTTTCTTCTTGGACTTCATATGATCTGTGAATTTATTCTTAGGTATTCCAAGCTTTTGGGCTAATATACACTTACCTTTAACTAAATGCCTTTTGTGTTCTTTTGTGATGGGGTTACCTCACTTAGGATGATATTTTCTATTTCCATTAATTTACCTATGAATTTCATGAAGTCCTTGTTTTTAATAGCTGAGTAGTAATACATTGTGTAAATGTATCACATTTTCTGTGTCCGTTCCTCTGTTGAAGGACATCTGGGTTCTTTCCAGCTTCTGGCTATTATAAATAAAGCTGCTATGAAAACAGTGGAATATGTGTCCTTTTCATTATGTTTGAGCACATTTGTGTGTATGCCCAGGAGTAGTATAGCTGGGTCCTCAGGTAGTACTATGTCCACTTTTCTGAAGAACCAGCAGATTGATTTCCAGAGTGGTTGTATCAGCTTACAAGACCAACAATAGAGGAGTGTTACATTTATCCACATCATAATCTGTATCTACTATCATTGGAGGTTTTGATCTTGCCATTTGGACTGATGTGAAGTGATATCTCAGGGATACTTTGATTAGCATTGCCCTGATGACTAAAGATGTTGAACATTTCTTTAGGTGCTTCTCAGCCATTTGATATTCCTCAGCTAAGAATTCTTTGTTCAGCTCTGTACCCCATTTTTAATAGGGTTATTTTATTCTTTGGAGTTTAACTTCTTGAGTTCTTTGTATATGTTGGATATTAGCCATATATTGGATGTAGGATTGGTAAAGATCTTTTCCCAAAACGTTGGTTGCCATTTTATTCTATTTACAGTATCTTTTGCCTTACAGAAGCTTTGCAATTTTATGAGGTCCCATTTGTTGATTTTTGATCTTAGAGCATAAACCACTGCTGTTCTCCTCAGGAAAATTTCCCCTGTTCCTATGTGTTTGAAGCTCTTCCCCACTTTTACTAGTTTCAGTGTATCTAGTTTTATGTTGAGGTCCTTGATCCACTTGGTCTTGAGCTTTATACAAGGAGATAAGAACGAGTCAATTTTCATTCTTCTACATGCCAACCTCCAGTTGAGCCAACAGCATTTGTTGAAAATGCTGTCTTCCTTCTACCAGCTCCCCTCCTGTGTCTGTGAGCTCAGTTTGGTGGTTGGTTGTAAGGATCCACATCTGCATTTGTCAACTGATGGCTGAGCCTCCCAAGAAACTGTAACATCAAGCATCTCTTGGCAACAGTGACAAACTCCAGCGAGTCACTAAAAGTTTAAAACTATAACTAGTCTAATTTTTGCCTGTGCCCATAGCTGAACCACTCCCAGAGGTTTCTCTCTGCAACTCCTGTGGGGAAGAGAACTGCACTCTCAGAAGTGCATACAATCCTGAGAACTCAGGAGAGAGCACCACTTCTGCTCACATTCCTGGCCAAAGAGGAATCTGCCTAGTGCCCTCTGGATATGGAACCTAGGAGCAGACAGGGACAGGACCCTTCCACTTTCTGCCAGCACTGAGAGCTGAAAGCCAGTCTCCAGGAGCACCTACACCTGACAGCAGAGGAAAGACCAATTCTTCTGCTCCACGTGACCAGCCTGCAGGCTTTAGGTCATACAAACCCACGAGCAGTTCTCTGTTCCCAGATCCAACTGAAAGAAAACAGGTCTATAGGAGTGCTGACACACAGGCTTACAGGAGGGTCAAGCCCTATGAAACATAGGAACTAATTCCATGACCTTATGAAAAATTGGTTGCATATGCAGAAAATCAAGGTTTTTTTGAAAAGTAGAATACTTCATAGACTTTATTTAGCATGAGTTGAAACCAAGTTTAAAAATGGTAGTTTTTTAAAATTATTTTTATGTTGTGATAAATTAACTGAAAGTATGTGTGTAAGGTTTTGTTTTTGTTTTTGTTTTTTTAGATATTTACACCAAGTAGTGTTTCTTCAACTTTGGGTAATTCATCTTTGAGTAACTTTTGCAATATATATGCTGATAATTTATAAATTAATTAATAAACTAATAGAGCTATTCTAAACACTGAAATACTTCATTGCTTCAGACAAAATTTAAAAGTCACATTCATTACCATTAATATCTGATTTATTAGAACCTATCTTCAAGTCCTCGGATGCTGTAAGACTCACCACGGCACATGTGAGATTTTTCAAAACACAAAAGTTGAAAGTTACCTTTCATTATGGCAAAAAAATACTTTAGCTAAAGTGATAAACTCACTACTCACTTTCAAAAATTATATATCTATAAGCACCTGAGTCTAGGTGGAGGTTGTAAATAGTCTTTTTCAAATAAAAGATTTTAATAGTATGGAGAAATTGTAGTCCAGTTCAATTCTCCAATGCCTTTGTAAACCAACACGTAGAAGACAGTGGGAGTGTTTTAGGATTACTTCATATTCTGTCTCAAAGAACAGAAAGAGACATTGACAAAACTTGGACTTAATTAATACATTTTGGTGCTAGGTTTTTGAAGTGCTTTGTAGCAAGTCCAGGGCATTATAAATGCTAGTCAGCATTAGACTTTTACATGAAACTTGTTTTTCTCTCTTTTCTTTTTCCACTGAGTCCAGGTTGGCGAAAGTCAACATGTCTTATTCTGTGTGCGCCTACTAACTTCATGCTAATGGCAAAAAACCATAACTAAGATCTTTTGTACCCTCAGTGTAAATGTGAACAAGGTTGAAAAAAATATGATGTGATTAATCAGGATTAGTAGGAACAGATTTGACCGACCAAGCTCTGTAAAAGGTAAAAATAGCACTTTGAGAAAGGTCATGTGACTTCATGTAAGTAGGGTGCATGTCAATATGACTCTGTCATATTGAAAAGATATGTATCCTACACGTCTGCTCCCTTTCATAAATCACATATGTGTGTTTGTTCTATCACAGTAACTCTTTATAACAAAGAAAACAGAGATAGGGATTATTAATGAAAACTCTTATTGGATTCTCTCTGTGTGTATATGTGTATGTGTGTACATCTGCTTTGCCATGGTTGTGTCTCTCTGTATATGTCACTGTCTATTTGTTTCTGCCCTATCTCTCTATGTCTGTGTCACTATCTCTCTCTTTCTCTCCCTCTCTGTGTGTTTCTGAATCTCTCTCTCTTTCTCTCTTTCTCCCCTCTCTCTCCCTTCCTCCCTCTCTCTCTTTCATTCCCTCTGTGTGTGGGGGGGGGAGGGGTGAAACTCAAATTTTGAAAACCACTACTATGGGCATTTCTAAAGACTGTTCAATACTGTGCTTTGAGCAGATTGGCTTGCATGTCCTCATTCATTGTTTCATAAAGAACATCAAGATAATAGGATTTAGAATTATAAAAGGTTTCACATGAGGTGACTCAAAGTAATAAGAAAGTAGTTTATGGCTTCAAACCGTGAATGGGTAAATACGCATACTGAGAGCAAAAAGTATCTCTTGTCTATATAGGAGCAATCTGTAGGTCCCCAGGTTGAGCAGAAAGAATGGAGCATTGGAAGGTGTGTAGCAGCAGAAACAGCAACACATCTAAGCTGTCACTCAACATTATTTCCCTTCATCTTCTATATGGATGCCAAGTACTGGCAGAATAAGTTGTAAAGCAAATAATTCTAGAAAACATCTTATTTACAAGCCCATTGTCTGTTTTGATGAGAGTCTACCCTTCATATTTACAAAACAGCTTCAAAGATCAGTTGGAAATTCCAGACATCAGTTAAATAACTATAGTGGAAGAATTGCGCTTTCAAGTAAAGAGAAAGAAAGAAAGAATGAATGAAAGAAAGAAAGAAGGAAGAAAGGAAGGAAGAGAGAGAGAGAAAGAAAGAAAGAGAGAAAGAAAGAAAGGGAAAGACAGAGAAACACACTCACTCACAAACATACATACACTCACACACACACAGGGAAGAGAGAGAGAGAAAGCGAGAGAGCAAGAGAGAGAGAGAGAGAGAGAGAGAGAGAGAGAGAGAGAGAGAGAGAGAGAAGGAACACATGATAAAGAAGAATCAGAAATCAGATAGACAGAGGTAAGGAAACAGAGAAATCTTAACAAAAGTCTCAGTTTGAGAAGAAAGAAGAGAGAAAAACTTTGTATTATAAAGTTGAGGTTAACTAAACTTATAAAAACTCTATGTTCAAGTTTATTTTGGGTCGAATTCTGTCTTGGATTTTGCTTCTAATTGTAACATAAAATTTATCATTTATAAAAATTAGTATTTTATCATTTATAAAAATACTAAAGATTACTTTAAACATATACTCAAATCTAATATTAGATCTGCCGTCTGTTTTTACATTACTTGTGATTGAACCTGCAACTACATACATGTGAAGGGAACACTTTATGTGGCTATTCCTCCACTTCCAGTGCTGTCTTTACTATTCAGAGACACATTATCACTGAGTTGCTAAGACTGCTCTTCATCTCATCCTGTAGTCTATACTAGCCCTAAACTCACAGTCCTCCAGTCTCAGCGTCTGCAGTATTCATGAGATGTTCATCACCTTCCCCAGAGGCTGCAAGAGCTTTAGAAAACACAGAGTCATACCCGTTTATCAGCCATTACATAAATTGACTTTCACCACCACAGGACTCATCTGAGGAACAAGTATGCAAACGTCCACTTGGGCAGCATTAAGTTTACCTGATATGGGTGGTCAACTGTCAGTTTCATGTACTGTCTGTTGCCAAGACAGCAATTTATCAGGGTCACTTCTGAGGATGACAGACATGAGATGTAATACTTGACCCATTTTCTGGTTACTGAATGTCTCCTTTAGCAGCAAGGAAATCAGCGTGAGTTTCCATAAACATGCAGGCAAGTAAGCTCATTGTCACAGCCCTGGCTAGTTCTAAATTACCAACTTACGGCAGGTCTCCTTGAAGTCCACATAATGGGATTTGTTCTGATACTCTAAAACTACTGCACACACAATTTTCTCTCCTGCCCAAGGCCCCTGAGTGATGCTGAGCTCTTTGGGGAATGGGAGACATCTTTCACTTTTTTTTTTATTCTTTTTTTTTTCGGAGCTGGGGACCGAACCCAGGGCCTTGCGCTTCCTAGGCAAGCGCTCTGCCACTGAGCCAAATCCCCAACCCCGATGTCTTTCACTTTTAACATTTATCGAACACATGATCTCAAGTATTCTGGCCAAACCTATATAAAATACAAAGCTCTGTGTTCATAATGTCAGGAACTAGAATGCTCCATTTGAGCATAAATAGTTACATTTTATTTGGTTTTAAAAACAGCTCCAGTTGTTAGGGGCAAAGGAGTTGGGTGAAATTGGTAAACATACTCTATCAGGCAGGCTCAGAATTTGTGGGATGACTAAAAGACAAGAACACAAGAGATGAAAGATCACATTCTGGCTTTGATGCCTGTGAAAGCTGATCACCAAAACCAAGCCAGTGAAGAACTCAAGCTTGAACAAACAACAGTACCCAGTGTTCTTCATTCTCTCTCATACACTGCCCTGCACTGCCCTATAGGTCATCACTTGGTCAGTCTGTCCAGACCCAGATTTGCTAGGGTTTGTTCTCTGTAGACTCATCAACTGTGCAACTTATTTTTGATTTTTTATTACCGTATTTGTTTCTTTTACTTGAAATCCCAAACATAAAGCCCCAGAGATCTAAGAAGCATCAGAGAGGCAAGACAGACTCAGTGTGGGGTGGTGGGGCATGGGGCAAAATCTCATGATCCTGAACATGAATTAACATTGATGTAGCAAACTTAACATTATATTGTCCAAGTAAGAGACTTATATTTCATTCGTCAAAATACTGGCTCGGATGGTATGGGACTTTTCCATATAACAGAATTATCTCAGCATTAAGGTAAAAAAATCCCATTGTTTCTATACCCCTGCATTTCTGGGCTAGCTCAGTCCTTAAGCTGAGGAAAGCCTAGATAGGAGTGAGATGATGAACTAACAAAAAAAAATCTGTGCCATTTATCAGAGTTTAATGTGGGGGTTGGTGCCCATGGAACATAGAATCCAAGGTTGTGAGGTGCCAAACCATAAGGTACCATGAAGGGTACACAAATTCATCAGAAAAATAAATTTAGCCAAGACTTTACATTGGCTAAAGTTAGTTAACACCCATAGCATTTAGCCAAGAAACTTAAGTGGTTTGTGTTTAGTGCAAGAGCTCACATAACCTCTCTTATTATAGACATTTTTCCATCTGGATGGTCATAGAGAGAAGAAAAGTCAAGACATAAAAGAAAATAGGAGTCTAGTTTCTAATGTTCCCATGTACTTGCTTTGACTGAGCACAAGTCAGTTCTTGTGCCTTTCACATGTCAATCTCATGAGTCATGTAGATCTCTTATTCCATCAGCAGTAACTCATATCACTAATGCATTCTTCCTTCATTCTGCTTACTAATGTATACAGAACAAAATTCCAGTTTAGCAGCACAGCTCTTTCCCTGTAGAATATCAACCAAACTCTTCCACCCACCTTATTTCAGTTTGCTAACCATAGCTCGCGAAAGCCATGGGTGCTGAATGCTTGTTCATCATATTGCGTTTCCCTGGAACCCTAGAACCTGTTCCTCGGTAAACTTTATTGGTCCTAGAGAAGCCCAATCTGTTAGTGCAAACACACATTCCAAAGCATCTTTGTATAACAGTTTCGGTTTCCTACAGAGTCCCAATGGTATTGAGGGACACACAAAGAAACACCAGTTAGAGTAAAATTTAAGCATAAACCTCAACAACAGCATCTTACGGGGTTTAGCCTTGTTGTGTAGAACAGATGAAAGAGGATGTGAATGAGGTAGAAAGATGCGTCATGATGAATGGAAGTCACAATGAAACGGACTTGCAGATAGGAAAGGCAAAAGATGAATGAGACTTATAATAGACTGTCCAAGGTATGATGGCAGATAAAAGACTGCAAATCAAACTCAGCTCTCCTTAAGCTTGCTTTACCTTCCGCCTGGTTTAACCGTAGTATAGTGTACAAAAACTTATAATACTTTTCACATATTGATAAACACTATATCATATGTTTACTTCATAGCACCTGAAATATAACTTTTAGGTCAGCCTATAGAACTATGGTTCTCATTTTAAGATTTTATGCATATGTGTCTCTGTACTGTGTTGTCATTTTTTCCTCCCACTCTCATCCTCCCACTTACCCTGTTACTACTTATGACAGGTTTCCTTTCATCCACAGATACTCTCTCTTTCTAATTGTCTGCTTTGGATAGGAAGTCGAAACGGCTAGACTATCAATACGTTCACTCACAAAAATTAGTCACTGATAAAATTTAATTCATTCATTTCTCCTTCTTCCCCCTCTCCTTCTCCTTCTTATTCTTATCCCCACTCCTCTTTCTCCCTCTCCCCTTTCCGTCCCCCATCTCTGTGTATGTTCATATGTGTGTGCACATATGTGAAGGTTTCAAGTGGACTAGAAGCATTTGGTTCTACCCTTTAATACTTTAATTTTTTAGACAGGATCTTGTTAAACATGAAGTTATCCAATTTGGTTATTTGGCTCCCCAGAAGCTTCTTCAGATATGTCTGCCTCTACCTCCCTTGCACTGTGATTTCAGACACATGCCAGCAGACATGGCATGTTTTCTACACGGGTGCTCGGGATTGAACTCGGGTCTTCATGCTTGGCTGGCAAGTGCTTTGTGTGCATGTATGTGTAACACAAATGTGTCTAGTACACAAAGAGGCCAGAGGAAGGCATCTGGTCCACTGGAGCTAGAATTCAAGGCCATTTGAGCTGCTATGTAGGCTAAGACCTGAAACGAGGACTTTTGGCATAACAAAAAGTGCTGGTAACCACATAACTCTCTCTTCAGCCCCTCCCAGTGCATTACTATTAACAAAACAGCACTCAAGAAATCAGTGTTCTCTCTTCTAAATATTTATCTGAAAAATTTGATAGTACTTTTTTGGTTTTTGACTGAAGATACTTCCAGCAAACACATATTTTTTAAAAAATGTTATAGAAATTAGTTTCCCACCAGTTGAAATGTCACAACTACCTTATCTGCATGAGTTCAGTTACCCTCGAGGATAGACATGGCTACACTATTGAAATAGGTATTCCAGGGTTTTGAAAGCAACCCCCATTACTGTTTGAAAAAATAGTGGCTTGATGAGTTTAGGGATGAAGAATATAATAAATGATGATGCAGCTTAGTATTTTAGTCATAAACATGGGCATGCCCACAAACATCTAGGAGAACACCTTTAAGGGATCTAAATAGTACAAAGCATGTTCAGTCTTCATTTCTAGTATTCCCTGCAAACTGTCTTTGAATTCTGACAGTCTGTCTTATCACCCTGAGGGTCAGCCTCCTTGCTGTTATCTAAGCATTTTCTCTGGGTCCTGCCAACGTTTGGCCTTATTTGCCTGCTGTGTTTCCCTCTACTCTACTTACAGGCATCACAGACGTGATGCTGCATGTTATTTACTATTTCAGTCTCAATGCTTAGCCATGATGTGAACAGTCTCTCAACTACCATGTTTCTAAAGCACTAATCAGCCTGGTCCTGCAATGGGAATTTTGGAACACGCCCATCCTGTGGTTATACTTTCCATATACTTATGTGTACAACTTTCTGCTTCATTAATACTAAAAATATTATGACCAGGTACTGAGAAGTACCAGATATCTGTTGACTATAGAATTTAAGATATTTTAAAAACACAACTGTGGCATAATTGAATTCATTCATAAAGTTGTAAGCAAGCTAGAGGTTACCAAAAATGAGGGAATAAAGCCGGCAGGCATAATAGTATTACATCAAGGTGAAATTTTGGTTCTGTAATGTGAGCTATATAGTAATCGGACCTGTATGCACATACAGTGTAGTTAAAATATGGTATTTGGGGGTTGGGGATTTAGCTCAGTGGTAGAGCGCTTGCCTAGGAAGCGCAAGGCCCTGGGTTCGGTCCCCAGATCCGAAAAGAAGAACCAAAAAAAATATGGTATTTGATTCCTATATTACCAGAAATGTTCTTTAGAAATTCACTATACAGATTAACTGTCCAAACTTATGAGAGCAATTCCAATAGCTGTGAAAATCTGATTCAATATTTTACCTACATCATGCTGTTATCATTTTCTGACAGGTGACTAAAATATAAATGAATGCTTGTTGCTTCACTTGAGGCTTTAAAATAATAAAATACAATTTCCCTAGGGAAAAATAGCTGTGTTTGTCTGTTTTCAGTCAAGAGGACTATCTGACTGTCTATCCGGTGATTGACAGGGATGGGGGTGTGTCCGACAGTGAATTCATTTTACCTGCTTGACAAACAAAGCTGCAAATAGAAGCTCTCGGCCTTGTGTTTTTGTGACTCACATTGGAGCTCACATTGGATCATGAAGCCAGCAAAGTTTGCTCAAAGCTCAGAACAGTGTGGGCAGTTCAAAGCCTAGCACGGTCTATTTATAAAGCACACAAAGCACATTCTCATCTTCAGGGAGGGTGAATCCAAGTACAGTACAGTATTGCAGAGGTTGCCAACTATTTTTCACTGAACTTTTTTTTTACAAGATTATTCTTTTTTTGCAATAATCAGAAAAGAGATTTAACGCTTCCTTCTAGATGTGTAAATGAGAACAAAGACCTAGACACATGATTTCTGGATCACTACAAAATCCCAAAGGGCAGCAGGGACAGCTTCATATTCTACAATCAAAGAAGTGTCTGAAGAGTTTATTTTGTAATGTGCATGGTCAATTACTGACCGAAATGATATTCAAGGATATTTTAAAAGACTAGTTCAGAAAGTAAGAAAATGGAATATAACTAATTCAGAAAGGAAGTTTGAACTAAGAAATGGATACGCTTAAAGGAAAAGATAGGACAGATAGAGGAATAAATTAAAAAACAAAAAGAAATAATAGAAGACCTATGTCTTTGAGATTTGATTAGTTCTCCAAGGAATAGCATTCCTTCTCCACTCAGTAGGAATTCTTTTGACACTTGTGATGGTACCTCACTGTGACCACTTCTTTCTGGTGCTGCATCTCCATCATAAACCATCTACATCATCAGTCTTAGGCTATCTAATGTATATAAGCAATAGGAATGATACCTTCAGAAACCAACACATTTAAAGTGTTCAAAATGTGGGTTCCTTAAAAAAATCACTGGAGATATAACATAGGAAAACTAACACCAGAAGTTGTTATTTTGCTGGGCATTGGTGATACCAGCCTTTACCCCTATCACTCAGGAGGCAGATGCAGGTGAATGTCCAAGTTTGAGGTCTGCCTGGTCTATAGAGTGAGTTCCAAGACAGTCATAGTTACACAGAGACACATGATCTCTAACCCCTTCTGCCTGCCCCACAAAAAATACCAAGTTGATCTTATAATCCATTAGTGTTTTATTAACAGGTAAATAAGAAAATACACTCTGCTTTAATCAGAGCCTCTTCTAGAATATAATTTGTCTTTGATTTTATGTAGTATGTTGATGCATTTCTGACATGCTATAAACATATTGCTAAATACATGGCCTATGTGTAATTGCACTAGAACTAATAATGGTTATGACTTGATGGAGAAGCCAGCATGAGACGACCATGAAGTCTCAAACATGTAGCACAAAGACTTTAGAAGCTGCAACAAAGAAATACTGAGTGTACTAGGTCTTCCTGGGCTACAGAATAGTACCTTGTCTCCAAATATACACACAGTAACAAAAAGACAAAATGACAATCTCCTATTTCCTGTGTTTCTAATGGATAATGTTCTTTGTTTCTCACCCTACTTTGAAGGTGAAATTAGTTTGCACCTATGAACAGGACAAACGAAATGCACATCCTCAATTGGACCTTTCTGCTTGTTAAAATTCTTACTGTCTGTAGCTTGTATCCTAGGTATTCTGTACTTTTGGCTAATATACACTTATTAGTGAGTACATACCATGCATTTCCTTCTGGGGTAAGAAAATAATCATGGGAGGCAGAGGGAGACAGGGACCTGGGTGGGAGAAGAGAGGAGCAGGGGATAAGGAGAACAGGATCTGGTCTGGGGGATGGGGAGAAAAGAGAATCCTAGAAGGCCAGCAGAATGAATGGAATTATGCAACTCTGGGGTATGAGAAGTTGGGGGACCCTCTAGAAAGTACTGGAGACATGGGAGGTGAGAAACTCTCAGAACTCAACTGGGGTGATCTTTGCTGAAATGCCCAACAGTGCAGAGAGGGAACTTCTCTGGTGGATACACAAGCCCTTAAGTGGAGGGATGGGGTTACCAACTAACAATCAAAATCTCTGACCCAGAATTGTTCCTATCTAAAAGAACTACAGGAACAAAAATAGAGAAAAGACTAAGGAAAAGGTGCTCCAGAAACCGGCCCAAATGTAGATCCATTTCCTGGGGGGTTAGGGGGACTGAGGCCTGGCACTGTTACTGACGTTATGATGTACTTACAAACATGAGTCTAGCATGGCTGTCTTCCGAGAGGCCCAATCAGTGGCTGACTGAGACAAATGCAGATATTTACACCCAACCATTGGACTGAAATCAGGGTTCCCTATGGTTGAATTAAGGGAAGGACTGAAAAAACTGAAGGGGAGGGTGACCCCATAGGAAGACCAGCAGATTCAACTAATCCAGACCCCTCTTAGTTCCCAGTCACTGAGCCACCACCCAGGAAGCACATTTACTGCAATACTGTACAGGACTGACACCACCATCACTGCAGTGCTTTACAAAACAGTCCAGGACAGAAACCACCAGCACATATGTAGACTTTATCTAAACTGATATATATGTAACATATGTAACAGAGTAAATGAAATATTACCCATTATATTCTGTCATTTTTGGCAACTTGCATGAAATAAGGGGAAGGCACATTAGATGGGGAAACTGAGCGAAGGCACAGCAAGGCTAGTACACTATGTCCTCTCCTACACACAAATAGAAATGAGAAATGAAAATAACACAAACACAATAGCTATTTGTATGCACTGGGAAGTATGACACACTGGGGGGAAAGGAGAAGGGGGCACTGATGAATGAATGAAAAATCAAATTGAGTCCCACCAATATATTCACTTAATAAGTATTAACTTAGAGATACAATTTACCTTTAAGTGAGGGACATAATGTTTATAAAATTTTATGTGCACCATAAGAAAGAAAACCTATTTTTGCTGGCATTTAGTCTACATTATCAAACACTTCTTATTCTTGTAAGCAAAGGCCATTTGGAAAAGACATATATAATTTCTACTCAAATCACAGGTTAAACTTTAATAATTTGACCACCTATTCCACGCAAAACTATGTGCTAAGTGCGGGATATCTGACATTCACTTTGATATCAAACAAACAGCTGCCTTTGCTGCTTTTATAGACTAGAGAGTCAGAAACATAAGCAGTAAGGTTACACTTTATGCCAGTGGTAAATAAGGAGTCAGGCTCTCTTCTCTCTCTCTCTCTCTCTCTCTCTCTCTCTCTCTCTCTCTCTCTCTCTCTCTCTCTCTCTCTCTCTCCCAATAACAGGATTTAGTTTACAAGTATAAAAGATGTCTTTAATTAATTCAGGAACATTTTGTTTGAAGTTTTGAAAATATATTTCACCTAATGAAAAAAGTAACACTCACATGAAATATCTTTATATTTTAATGGTATAAATAACACAGTATAATTTTCAGAGATGTAAAGACCTCAGATTCTTAGACCTATTATGTTCATAGAGGCAAAAGAAGGCAAGAAACATAATAAGCCTGCCAAACCCTGATGTCTGCCTTCATGAGAGAGTCTGTTCCATACATACAAATTCTAAATAGGTAAATGGAGAAAGGTTGGTAATCCATGTTTTTGAAACTTTCTTTATTTCCCTATTATTTCAAATATAGACTTTCCCTTTTTATTTTCACTCCTGAAGCTCCTTTTTTAGCTGAGCAATATCTAATGAATTACAAGGTAAACACAAGATAGGCATTCCATCTTGGAGCCTTGCCTGACAAGTCTCACTTTGGTCTCATTTACATGTATTAAAATTCAACTTCCGGGAACTTCATCTTGTCTGTGGACTTTTTCAGCTTTAATTAACAAAATCTACGTGTTTGTGTGCCAATGAATAACCGATAGCTGCTAAAATGATTTCTTGTTGCACCCTCACAGAATTTTGAGCTGTCATTTCAATACTGTGAGGAGATGCTGAAACTTATGAGGCCAGACATTTGTCCATTTTTGTCTACTAAAAGCATAGCATATCATAAAACTATCTGTGCTTTTTTGTCTTTCTCTACATTTGGAATTAATGACGGCATGTTTATAAGGCCGTGAGTATATGGAACACTATTAAAGTGTTCTCACATTCTTTTGTATCACACTCAAAACTTACTGACAGCAATTAAACAAAGTGGGTAGAGCTAAAGAGAGAGAGAGCCCAAGCATCTTACTGTTAGAATAATCTGACATCCTCTTTCTAATTTGCTATTAGGAGAAACATAGCCTCCAATCTGTGATATCCTGCAGAAACATCTGTGTCCATCTGAAATGGACCTCTGGAAATTTTTTTCAAGCCTTTGATCAGCTCATTTTATGCAATAAAGCAGTACCGTATCTTAACAAATACAAGTAGTTCTCCGTAACTCACATTATAACATCATTGCAATGAGGATTTATTCTAGTTTATCAAAAGTTTCAGTTTAATTGGAAGGGCATTCTTTTTCATTGGGGTACGATTTGCGTGATCCATTTTTCAATTGAGAACACCTTAGAGAATGAAATGTTATTGCTCTCAACTTGTAAGTATCCCAGCTAAAGTAGCAATAAACACAAGAAATATAGGAGGCAATGAGAAAGCACTGGGCATCTCCTCAAAATAAAAATGCAGCATAATCATCTTTCTGTCCGCATGGCAGGCTGACCCAGACACACACTGACATTTACAGTGCACCTACACAAATGAGGAGCTCTATACCACAGAATGTAATGGTGAGATTCAACTTTCATGAATAATGCAAGGTTCAGAGTCACTCTACCTTGACTTCTTATTCTCCCCTCTTCCAAGCTTCCAGATTATACTCAAATGATGTAACCATATTATTTGCATTAATTCATTGACTGAAGTGCACCTCCTACAAGTTCCTTGGGAGACCGCTGTATTTCACTTGTACGTATGAAAATACAACCATGACTGACATAAAAATTAATGAACTATTTACTTAAGTGGCATATCCTTGCTCCTCAAAGCAAAAAAAAATATTTACATAAATAAGGTGATCAATATAATATTAAAGGTATAAGATCCTAAGCAATGAAACAATGTTTATTGTGTGGGAAGCGACAGACGATATTTAATTGTGAAAATGTAAATTGAAGGCTAGGGAGATGGCACACTGGATAAAGTGCTTTTCATCCAAGCATGAGGGTGAGAGTTCAGATGCTTATAGAAGCAAGATGGCTGTGGTGACTTTCTCTAATTGCAGCGTATCCTTGGGATATGCGGCAGAGACACTAGAGGAATTAGAAAGCACTGGGTACAGCAAGATTCTACCTCGACAGGTAGAGAACTATTGAGCAAGACACACAGCATCCACTTCAGAAGTCTACACACACACACACACACACACACACACACTCACACACACACACACACACACACACACACGATAGAAAAGTTAGAGAACCAATTATAGAGAACTTGTTTGCTTTTCGTGATGGTACCTCCCTAACATGAGCCCCACTAAAATATCCAGTACCGCTATGGAGTCCAGGAAGAAACCTACTGCTAACTTTAACAAACAAGAAACATTACCAGCTCAAAGGTGTGTTAGAAGTATACTCTCCTTCCATTCATAAACTCTGATTGTGAATTGCCTTCTAGTAAAAATGTTTTAAATGTTTTACATACAACTCTAACTTAATCACACCGTATTTCCTGCTTTTCAAAATACTTGAAAATTCTGGTATGCACCAAGATTCGACAAGAACTGGCCCTGGACATGACAATTTCATGTCTGATAAATATTTTTCAACTTGCAAAATTGATCACATACTGCAATTTAAATTAGAACATATTATTATTTTACTGAGTACTAATCATATGAAATATATACCATGACTTCAGGGCTCAGATTGGTCTACAATTTTGAAGTTAAGAAGGTTTCTGTCACACAGATTTTTAATTTTAAGGCATTTCTTCATTTGTATTAAAAAAAACAGACATGAACTCAGCCTTTTCAACACAGGAGCAACTGTACACTTTGTTGTTCAAAATGTTATGAGTATCGTCCATACAGGTTCTCATCATGTTTAGGAATTAAATACATATAATTGCATGCCTCTTCTTTTTCTTCTTTCTTTTATAATTGGATATTTTATATACTTACATTTCCCACTCTTCCAACCCTGCTCTCCTTCCCTCTGCTTCTATGAAGATGTTCCCACTCCCACCCACCTCAACACCCTAGCATTCCCCTACACTGGGGAATTGAACCTTCACAGGACCAAGGGATTCTCCTCTTATTGATGCCACACAATGCCATCCTCTGCTACATATGTTTCTGGAGCCCTGGGTCCCTCCTTGTGTACTCCTTGGTTGGTGGTTTAGTCCCTGGGAGCTCTGCGGGGGTAGGGAGTCTGGTTGGTTGATATTGTTGTTCTTCCTAGGGGTTGCAAACCCCTTCCGCTCCTTCGGTCCTTCCTTTGGGTTGCCTTGTTCAGTCCAATGGTTAGCTGCAAGCATCCTCATCTGTATCAGTAAGGCTCAGGCAGAGACTCGCAGGAGACAGTTATATCAGGATCCTGTCAGCAAGCACTTCTTGGCATCCACAATAGTGTCTGGGTTTGCTGGATGCATATGGGATGGATCTCCAGGTGGGATAGTCTCCTGATGACCTTTGCTCCACCCCCTGCTCCACTCTTTGTCCCTGTATTTCCTTCCATGAGAATTGTGTTCCCCCTTCTAAGAAGTTTCTAAAAAGGACTGAAGCATCCACATTTTGGTCTTCCTTCTTCTTGAGCTTCATGTGGTTTGTGAATTATTTCTTGGGTATTCTGAGCTTTTGGGTTAATGTCCACGTATCAGGGAGTGCATGCTATGTGTGGTCTTTTGTGACCAGGTTACCTCACTCAGGATGATATTTTCTATTTCCATCCATTTGCCTAAGAATTTCATGACGGTATTGTTTGTAATAGCTGAGTAGTACTCCACTGTGCCTATTCTTTTTCTCTATGGTTTCTTAAATTAAAAGTATAATATAAAACTGAACAAGTCAGTATTGAAAATCACCATTTATAGCAGAGAACTGTCTGACCTACAATATCAGAAGTTTCTTTTGTGCCAAAGGGGCGACTCAATGGTTAAGAGCACTGACTACTCTGGAAGAGAGCCAGACTTCAGTTTCCAGCATCCACATGGTAGCCCACAGCTATCTGTAACTGCAGTTCTAGGGCATGTGAGGCCGCCTTCTGGTCTTTCAAGTACACATCCAAACACATGGGCAAAGAACTCATACAGAATACAAAATCATTGAAACATTTCTTAAAAGTTGTTTTTATTTCTGTATTTGTTATTTTAAACACCAAAGCCAATCCAACATGAGTTAAATAATAAGCCCACAATCTTAATGAGCATAACACATGATTTGAGGAAGACACGGAGGCAAGAACGAAGGAAAGTGAGGGGAAAAAAGGAAAGGGAAGGAAAAAAGTGAAAGTTATGTTAACATGTCACTTTTTGAATAGTAAAAAATAATAGACTCCAGCTAGTAACAAGTCCAAGTTCACAGAGAAAACGTCTCAAATATAACCACAGGGTTTCATTCAAAGTCCCTGCCAATCATTCAGTATTTCAGTCAACAGGGCCATTGTGGATGAGCTATAAGCCAGGACATGTGGCAGTACATATCACCTGAAGACAGCTTGAGCCTTACAAGAACACAAGACCTGTTCTGCTTCTGCCTTCTGATCACATGTTGCTGACACAAAGTGGCAGCAATAATCAGATAAAACGGGTTCCATTTAGTCATGTTTATAGAGACAACCACAGGAAACAACCATATTACATGAGAAATATATTACATCATCATATTTTAGTAAATGCTGGTTAGAAAATTAGCTATTAAGAACATGTCAGACTAAAATATGTGGATGTAAATTTAAGGTATCCCTACCTTTATTTTCTGATTACTGTTTATGTTACATCTTATTGACAGAGTTCACAAAAAATTGCTTTGTAGTCAAACTTGCTACATACAAAATATCAAGTCAATTACACAAATTGCAAATATTCTTTCAATAATAAAAGTATGATTTAGATTAGCAGGCATGTCTGCCTCTAAATAATTCATTCATGGGACAGCATCATAATGTATCTAGAAATGAAATGCTTGTTCTATTTTAAAATGTCAAATTGTATTTTACCATTTTAGTATGGTAAAATGATCTGTCAAACTAAGTGACCACATACTACAGCATGAAAATTATCTCTTAGAGAAATGTTTATCTTTCTGAAGAACACACAGAGTGCTTCCAGGTAAGACATTGGTATCTAAAAAACATCCTACCTCACCTTACTCTGAATGGCTATTGTCAGGAAAATGAAGGGTACGAAAGGCTGGTGAGGATGGAGGAAAAGGGGAAGGTTTATACAGTAAGATTAAGTATTTAAACTGATGCAGTCTCTATTGAAGTTTTATCTAAACAGCCATTATCTACTGTTTGAGACATCTACATCTCTCCTGGGTACACACCACAGAAATGCTTCTATATCCATATTTGTTATTGAATCATTCACGATGCTAAGGAATAAATGTTAGATGTTGAATAACATGAGTGAACACATAAAATAAGGTACAAAGAAATAAAATGTACACAAAGAAATTGTTTCTCCATAAAAAATTATGGAACTTACAGAAAAAGTGATGTATAGATAAGACAGGTGAAGACAAAGAAATGCCATGTTTTCCCTTATATATAAAATCTATTATGTGTGTGAGTGTGTGTGTGAGTGTATGTGTGTGTTTATGTGTATGTGTGTGTATGTATTTATGTGTGAGTGTGTGTCTCCGTTGTCTATGTGTGAGCTTGTGTGTCTGTGTGAGTATGTGTGTGTATGAGATTGTGTGTGTAAGTGTGTGTGTGTATGTGAGTGTGTGTGTGTATGAGTGTGTGTGTGTGTGTGTGTGTGTGTGTGTGTATCTGTGTCTGTGCATGTTAGGCTGAAATGAACCCTCAAAGGTGGAGAAAGTAGGTAGGAAAGTTCATATGACCTGAAAGCAAAAGAGAGGACTATTTGGGGGACAACAGAGAAGGAAGAAAGGAAGGAAGGGAGGGAGGGAGGGAGGGAGAGAGGGAGGGAGGGAGGGAGAATTGTAATGCCATACAAATGAAAATGTCAAAATGAAATCCACATATGTTACTCAAAAAAATTACAAAAGAAAACAGGGCCTTGAATACTTGCATGATATTTGTGATGGATTACATATGCTTGTTCCAGGGTGTGGCACTATTAGAAGGTGTGGCCTTCTTGGAGGAAGTGTGTCACTGTGGGGATGGGCTTGGAGATCTCTCTCCTAGCTGCCTGAGGATGCTCAGTTTGTTCCTGGCTTCCTCCTGACGAAGATGTAGAACTCTCAGCTCCTCTGGCACCATGCCTGCCTGGAGGCTGCTATAATCCTACCTTGATGATAATATACTAAGCCTCTGAAACTGCAAGCCAGCCCCAGTTAGATGTTGTCATTTATAAGACATGCCTTGGTCATCCTGTCTGTTCATAGCAGTAAAACCCAAATTAAGATAGAAGTTGGTACCAGGGACTGGGGTACTGCTGTGACCATGCTTTTACTTGGAAGAATTTGGACTTGGTGACATGAGATTTGGAAAGCCACGGATGCTCCAAGAGGGGCTTAATGAGACATCCTAGTAGGAATATGGAAGACTGTTACTGTGAGTGATTTGAACTGTTGCAGACCTGGCCCAAGAGGTTTCAGTGGAGAAGAATTTCAGTACATAGCCTACAGACTTGTTTTGTGGTATTTTGGTAAAGAATATGGCTGCCTTTTGCCCTTGTCTGAAGAGTCTACCTGAGGCTAAGGTAAAGAGATTTATATTAATTACCTGACAAAGGAAGTAGAGCAGCAGAGACTTTGTTCTCTGGTTAAGTCTCATAAAGAGCATTTTGAACAAGCATAGAAAACCTAGGAAGGAAGAATATAAAATATATGATTGAGTATTAAAGGGGACACTTGGAAGTGAAATGGAACTGAATCCTGTACTCAAGGATATTAAATTGAATTAAGGAAGTAGTAACCTTGGGGCAAGATTTCACCCAGCTAAATTTAGGTCCAGGCACGGTGGTACAAGTCTTTAATCCCAGGAGGCAAAAACAAGCAGATCTCTGAGTTCAGGTCCTAGAACAGAGCAAGTTCTAGGTAAAAAAACAAAAACCAAAAAACAAACAAACAAACAAACAAACGAAGTTAAATCCATGTTTGGTGGCCCACTCCTTTAATCCTAGTGCTTAGAAGACAAGCATACAGATCTCTGAGCTCAACATCAGTTTACAGAGAAAGTTCTAGGACAGCCAAGTTTAGACATTGAAGAAGTTGGAAAATAGAAAATTGATGATAATGTAATAGAACAAAGGTGCCATGTACCAGCTCCTGCAAGCAGCAGAACTCGGCAGCTTCTGCTCTGGCTTTGGAATGAAAAATAGAAGTGACTATGGAGACAATTGGTGCTGGTTAGCTGGAACTAAGAAATTAGTGGTGATTAAGAAGAGGCCAGCATCACTGAGGTGAATTCTTCTGGAAAGTGTTTTCTGAGAGCACAAAAAAGCTGAGTTCCAAAGATAGCCAAGGTTGTACCTCATGCTGCAGCTGTACTTGGCAATTTGTAAGAATTACCCAGGTAGTACTGGGTTTGAAGGCATGAAGGAACCATGAAGAACAGCTGAGGCTTGGCACTGTGAGAGTCCATGGAAGGCCACTGGTGAAGGTGCAGTCTCAGTTGTAATTGACAGCCCAGGACGGAAAGAATCATGCGAAGGCGTTGAGGCTTGGCACCATGAAGAGAGCCTATGAGAGGCTAATTGCAGAGAAAGACTCTAGTGTGTTGGAGCTGCCAGTAACACGGAAAGACCACCAAGAACAGCAGTGACAGTGGAGTGGATAAACCTGCTACAGAGGGCAAACCTGGAAAAGTGATGCTAGCGCTTTGGAGGAGCCCAGATCATGTGAGGATCCTAGACATTGAAAGAAGGCGCTGTTATCATTCAAGTTGCCTTGGAGACCCAAAGATGCCAGTGTTAGAGATGCCAGAGTCTTGGAGATTACAGCTAAGTGATTGGATGAATCTCAGAAGAGACTTTGAACTTTGGACTTTTAACATTGTTGGAACTGCTATAGACTATGGGGACTTTGGAAACCGAACTAAACACGGTATTTTTTATGTTATGTCTCAGTATGGCCCCCACAGATTCATATGTTTGAACAAGCTTATGGGGGCCAGGGAGTGGAATGTGATAGTTTACATATGCTAGTCCCAGGGTATGGCACTATTAGGTGTGGCCTTGTTGAAGGAAGTGTGTCACTGTAGGATTAGGCTTGGAGATTTTCCTCCTAGCTGCTGGAGGATGCTTAGTCTGTTCCTGGCTTCCTTCAGATGAAGATGTACAACTCAGCTCCTCCTGTGTCATGCCTGACTAGATGCTGCCATGCTCCCACCTTGATGATAATTGACTAAACCTCTGAACCTGTAAGCCAGCCCCAATTAGTAGTTATTCTTATAATAGTTGCCTTGGTCAAGGTGTCTGTTCACCGGAGTAAACCCCTAACTAAGACAATATGTATGCTAAGAAACATTTCTCCCATACCAATTTCAACAACTTATCAGAGACTCAGATTAAGCAAAAACAATCTGTAACCTATGGTAGCAATAGAACAAAGTGTCTTTGGTACCCCCAAATTTAAATGAGTATAAGGCACTTGACAATGAAAGTTGTTGAAGGAAATAATTTCAAAAATTTGACATTTACATAAGAAATGAAAACTTTGAGCATTAAATCTGGAGCATTAAAATTTTAGTGCATATATGACATTTTGCAATTTTAATACTGACATGAACTATTTCAAGCTCACTAAGGAACTTGTAATTTCCAACTATCAAAGAAATCTTTTCCTGATTAATAACAAACAAAAAAAGGAAATCTTTTTTTTGCCAGAAAAACAATCTGCTTATTTAGAAATATCACAGAATGTAAAGTTTTAATATGAGGGGACCATAGTGGGTTATAGTCAATGATGAACATATTCTGCTAGACATTACATATTAAATAAACCTCTGGAGGACTGGGCAGTGAGGTACATGATTTTCATCCCAGTACCCATGAGGCATAGGATGGGATCTATATAAGTTCAAGGCCAGCCTGGTCTACAGAGTGAGTTCTAGGACAGCCATGGTTGCAGAGAGAAACCATGTCTTAAAAAACCAAACAACAACTTTTAAGAGCTGGAGAAATGGCTCGGCAGTTAAGAGTACTGAATGCTCTTCTAGAGTATGCCATCCACAATGAGGCTCAAAACCATCCGTAAGCCCAGTTCCAGGGTATCCAAGGCCGTTTTCTGGTCTCAGCTCACCAAACATGCAAGTTGTATACAGACAGACACAGATGCAGGTGAAGCATCCATACATGATTAAAATTAAAAAAAAAAACCTCTGTCTTCTTCATTTACTAATTACCCTTATTAATAGACCTCAGGTTTCTCTTTCAGTAGACATCAATACAAGACACTTGGTCTACATTAAAATAAAAGAAAGAGAAAATAAATTGAAGAGGAATTAAAACAACCAAATACTCAATACATCGCACCTGTCACTGTTAGTCTTCTTTTTGAGATGGCCTCCCTTTGTGTCAAATTTTCTCAGCACAGAGTATTTAGTGCCTACACTCAGCTTTTTCTCTGATCTATGAATTTTTTAATGAGTTGTGAAATGCTCCCATCTATCAAAATTGCCACCTAACTTGTTGGAAAATCAAAACAAATTCATATGAGTACATTTAGTATTTGACTACAACAGTACATTTTATTAACCATTTATTAAAATAATAGTAATAAGGAATGACAGAGTGAGCATGTGCACCCAGCCAATTGGATTGGGGGAGTTTATTTTCTCTTTTACAATGAACTTGTGGAGTGTTTATTTAGTAACTACTCAAACATCAAGCCAAGAAAACTCACAGACGAGATTTAGAAATACAATCTTTGTGCAACTGGAGCAGTGAATAATACATTTCATTCTGTGCCTTTATGGCAAGAATAGCTGTTGGGGGCTTTGATAGAATCGAAATCTACAAAAGGTTATTTCACCTAGGTATGCCTGTTCTTTGATCACATTTAAATTGCAGTTTCTTTAAAACAGCTTCTATCATGGAGTTAGTCTAAGGGATAAAAGGGATTTGTTTCTTTAGCAAACTCATGATACCAGGTTTGGCTCCTTGCCTAAGTTATGTTGTTGACCTCTCCAGAATCCCTTAGGTAGGCAAGAATTCTCATCTCTACGTTTACTTCTTCTAGAATGCTAGTTTGTATGCTACCTCCTTTTCAAATCGAGGCACTTTTCCGGGAAAGATATTGTCATCTTGTCTTAGTGAGAATCCACTATGTCCCCTTGATGTTAACTGTGTTCATCATACCTCTCAACTCTTGTCCCCCATAGCATTTGCAGGAGTATGAAACAGGTTTGAA
The DNA here is from genome assembly GCF_021556685.1 of Rattus norvegicus. NCBI lineage: Eukaryota > Metazoa > Chordata > Mammalia > Rodentia > Muridae > Rattus > Rattus norvegicus. The sequence continues at coordinate 26,072,914 of NC_141534.1, read as the reverse complement.
GTCTTTCTTTTCTTTGGATCCAGCTTTGCAGATAAAGCATGGCATATGCAAAGTATATCAAACATCAATAGACTGACGAAATTAGTCTAATTAATAGACTTTCTCCACCAGGTGCCTTTCCTGTAGCAAACTACAAATCAAAACTCTGAGCTTGCTTTGTCAAGTTGGACGTTCATCGTGTTAGTTTTTAACATGAAGTATTGAGATCGACATTTGGTTGCCTACACAAACTGAAGGATAAACGCTAACTTTCTTGGAAACTTTCTATGTTGTTAAGAAAACGAATGGAGTTAATGGGAACTAATTTATTTTTACAATAACATTTAACAGAGATACTGATAGGCAGATGCATGCTGCGGATTGATAATATATATGGCGGGAGAGCATATTTAACAGTAAATACTGAGTTAATGCTTCCCATTGAAAGAATAAGGTAGCCACTCATGATTTTATTTTAACTTGAGGACTGGACACACATTATTTGTGTAACACCTGCTACAGGCCAATAGAACTTGTGACAGGGCAGCAAATGCTTTTCTTCCAACTGTGACTGCAAGACTGCAGTGTTCTGGAGAAAAGAAAACACAGTTCAAGCCTAGCTATTTGCTCATAGAAGCTGCAAAAGACCTACAGTAAAGTGGCAATTTATGTCTACATCCCTCGAGCTGGCAAGTGAACAGAAATGTTTCTTCCCAGAGGCTGAATGAAAAGAGAAAAAACAAAATCCTTCCTCACACGGTAGTAAATATTTGAAGATGTTTAGAAGCAAATTGATTTTTTTAAACAAACAAAAACACACAGCCTTTCTATGCACTGCTAAGAGTCCCCCAAGGTATACCAGGAGGCTGGTAGATGCAGTATCAGAATCTGACATGGAAAAAAAATATCTCGTTTTCTCTGTCTTCCTCAAAACTGAGGTTCATTTCAGGATGCCCTTTGGGTAAAAGAACCAAATCCAGCACCAGATTTCACTCAAGGATAAACTGTCTTCCTCGCAGTAGGAGAATTGCCAGAGCTAGGAGCTCTGTGGCTGTAGCACGGATAACTCTGGGCAATCATACACCTTTTGGAAGTTTCTACTGGGTCAAGAAAATGTTTTATTATCTACTGCAGTGTCATGAGAGGGAACTCAATTTATGTTCTTTATTACAATTAGCTTACTGCATAACCATTACATGTATCAATTGTTGCAATGCTATATTGGAAAAGGAATGAGATTTTATAATATTTCTGAAATAGCATAAAACCCACTTGCAATCTCATTCTTCACCCAAAATGGACAGTTATCAATATAATGAAAGGACAGAACATAGCATAAAGGATGTCCTCTGAAAAATACTAGAACATAAAACTTTATGAGTCATAAATAAAATTTATAAGCTCCATAACACTCAGGAGAACATCCCCTGGAAGAAGATCTTCTGAAAGCACCGATTACCAAAGTGCCTAACAGTTGGCCTCCTATGTCATCTGTAGTGTCTCTTGTCCACAGAAGAGGGCAACCTTTAAAATCTTTGTACGAGGATAAAAAGTAAGTAAATGGGATGGCAATATAACTATTGTGCATGCTGCAGTATCTTCAGAACAGAGAGATCTACCCTAAACTGCTGATAGCTGTATTTACACTGGAAGCCTGGGTGATATAAGAAGGTTCTGATTCTCACAGGCAAGAACAGCCCTTTCAACCAAAATCCTTCCCTTTTGATTACATATATATATATATATATATATATATATATGTATATATATATATATATAAAATTATCAGGAAATAATCATGTTAACCCACACAGTGTAACACTGATAGCAAAAACAGTATTTACAGAAAGACATAAAACTTTATGCTTTATAGGGAGCTATTCTGAGCTATACAGTCACAAGAGATGTGGGGAGCGGGTGTGGCGGCAGTCCCAAGATGGCGCCCGGGACTGCAGCTATATCTCATGACTAGCACCTGACTTCCTCACACACCGGAAACTAGCCATGTCCATTGTGAGAGCTGCGCATGCGCACCATGACGCAAGATCAGGCCATGTGACATGGACCTATGAACTGAGACTATGCAGTCTGGACTGAGGAGGCAGAGTTGAGGGAGGATATAAGGGAGTGTGCTTGGGGGATAAGGGGGATAGAGAGAAGAAAAGAAAAGAAAGATTCCTGGGTGCATGTTGTAAGGTTCCTGAATAAACCACTTTGAGAAGAACGCTGTGTCGTCACTCTTTTCGGCGGGTCGGAGACAGAAGCGACAATGCTTTCAGAATTCTACTAAGAAAATTGATAGCATAAACAAGAAAAGCACAGTGGTCTGGTGTCATATGCATGCTCCGCATGCTATAGTCTTTATCCAAATTGTTTGGATTATATTACCAATGGCTATATTACCACCACACCTGTGAGACTGGTTTGTGGCCATGATTGCTTTATCATATAAGAAAATAAATGTTCCTCAAAGTTGGATATCTGTGAGGCTTGGGCATATCCCTTATTATTACTACTAAGGTTAAAGGCCCTTAATTGTATTGCTATATAGTTATTATAGATATATGGAGAAAGAGCTCTTTATTATTTCCCACAGGAAGGATAAAGCGACATGGAATTGTGAATATCTAGGGAAATATTAGCTCTCTTCTTTAACTACTTGGATTATTCGAATTGAATCAGTCTGGCTTTGGTCTTTCCGAGCCAGCTTTGCCAGGTAAAGCAACAAACTTTAAAATTCCTACTTACTATTTTACATTTTTATATCTCTAAAATGTCATCATATCCACCAGGTATGGTAGTATATACCTTTAATCCCAGCGCTGCAGAAACAGAGGCAGACACATCTCTGTAAGTTCTAAACCAACCTGTTCTAAATAGCCAGTAATTTCTAGGCCAGGAAGGGCTACATAGAAAAACCATGCATATCAATCAATCAATCAATAAATAAATAAATAAATAATAAATAAGGCATTACACTTAATAAATGCTGAAACTTAATTTGTTCTGATTTTAAGGGTTGTTAACATGTGATTCCCTGTTCATTTATTTCTATTCTGATCCAGCCATTATTCCACATCCTCTGTAATTCAGTAGCCACTCTCCCAATTTTTTTTATATTTTTATCATCTCCTTAATATTTTTCATTGTTATTGAAGTATAGAATCAACTTCTGCCAGTTTTACAATACTGCCTATACTTATATTTGCTCCTTCTTCCTTCCCTCAACTATAATTTTGGCTACAGAATGTCTGGTCTTGTTCTTTGTGATACCATTATAACTTGACAGAAAAAGAAACCAAAGGCTGTAGAGGTGAGACCTGAGAGGAATTCAGCCTCTTCCTTCATCCCTTCTTCATGACTCTTCATGAATATACGAAATGATGTCTTGGGTTCTGCTGCTTTCCCTCTAGAAATGTGGCATAAAATGACAAAACTCGGAAGAAAACTTAAAGCAGACACTGTGTATATGTGCGTGTGTGTGTTGTTATTTGTAAGCATGCAAGCATGCTTACATGTAAGCATGCTTACATGCTTACAATGTAAACTCATGCTTACATTGAGCACATGCATGTGGAAATCAGACTTCAATCCAGAATATTGTTTCTCAAGAGCGAGTCCTCTTGCTTTCTGGAACAGGGTCTCTTGGGATTTGAGATGCACAAATCAGTGTAAGACGGCTTGCCATTATCAATAAAAAACCTTCTTGTCCCATGTTCAGAAATTCTAGGGTAGTAAGTACAACCTACCATGCCTGCCCTGGCTTTCTTTTAAAAGACTTTTTCATCCTCTTTGAATTTTCCTGTGACCTTGGAGATTTTTTGAGATATAAAGTTTTCAGTAGGCATTTGAGTCGTTGTTTTAATTCACTACCTAGTGTGACTTCCTGTTGCTGGAGAATCCTCTCATGCTCCATGTATTCATCTCTAATTATATATCTAACCATCATAAAAGCTTTGAACTCACACCTTAACCTTTGTTTAGTATCTGTTTTCATGCTAGTCTCTGAAAACAAGCTATGTGCCTTAGTCACTGTCCAGTTGCTATTAAGAGATGCCATGACCAAGGCATGTAATACCTGAGATCTACATTCTAATCTACAGGAGGAGGGGGAAGACAGAGAGAGAGAAAGACAGAGACAGAGACAGAGACAGACAGAGAGAGACAGAGAGAACCATATATTCTTGCCTGGACTTTTGAAACCTCAATGCCCAGCCCTAGTAGCAAATTTCCTCCAAAAAGTCTACACTTACTCCAATAAGCCACATCTCTTAACCCCTCCCTGATAGTTGGTGAACTGGGGACTAAGCACACAAATATATAAATCTATGGCGGGGAGCACATTCTCATTTAAAACACAACATTCCACTCCCTTCCCCCAAAGATATTTTGTCATATTATAATGAGAAAAGCTTTAGTACAACTTCAAAAGACCCCATAGATTTTCAATTTTAAAAACTGTTTCAAGGACCAACGTCTTTTTTGAACCTTAAGGAAATCTGTTAATAGTGATGACCTATAAAAATCAAATTCCAAAAGAAGATCACATGCTTCCAACATACAGTGGCTCAAGATATACATTACTCTTCCCAAAGCAAGGACAAGAAATAGAATAGAGAAATACTAGACTAAAAAAGGCTGGAAACAGCCAGAAAGTCTACAAATCCTTCCACTCTTTGTCTGGTGTCAAAGGGCATTTCAGATCTCCAGCTCATTTCAGTTAGGCTAACTAGAACGTTCTTTTCACTCTTCGGATGGTTTTTGTGCTGGCTCTGTAGCTCCCCTTAGCAGATATCCCAAGGCTCTTTCAACTAATCCAGCCCTCCAGAGGATACCAGAAGGAAAACTCCAACATAGGGAGGGTAACTACATCCTTATATTTATGATATATATTCATTATATATTAAAATATAAACATATTTAACAAATATATAAAAATATATAAATGTATAATATAATATGATATAAGCTTATATATTTCTTAATATGCATATTTATATACATATAAATATAAATTAAAGTTATGACTCCACAGAACACATTAATGACAAACAAGCACAAAAGCCTTGTTGCTGATATAAAGTTGTAATCATTTGGACAGAATACCAATCAGGTTCTCCTGAACCAAAACCTAACCCAGGCTGATGGTATAGCTCTCCCACCTCACTCCGCAGTCTTTATAGCTACGATAGTAAGAAAGCTTCAAACGGTTAAAAGTAGTAAATGGTGGTTTATCAACTTATACAAACAACATCAGGAATAACACTTCCATGGTAAAGGATCACAAGGCACAATAGCCACTTCTGATGTAAGCTTCATTCATTCTCTAGAAGATCCAGCTGTGACAAATGGTGAATGTGCCACACTGAACAACAGATGCTTATTGTAGAGGAAACAGACCTATCTGACAATATACAGAATGCCTTCTGAGGCTTTCATATCTAGAAAGAAAAAAAACCAAATTATGAAAACGACTTCCTTACTTGCTTTGACTAACATAGCTGGTCACTATCAGATAGCAAATGGTAACTTAACATTCTGAAAAGTGCTAGGGTCCTTCATAATTATGTTAAATCAATTTTGCCTGTGCTCTATGAACAGAAAATCAAAATTTGAATGGTAGTACGTTAGTTTATAAAGTAAATACTATATGCCCACTGTTTAGACCTATTACTAAGAAAAAATTTCTGTTTAAAATACTATATGTCTTAGTCCCTACTCTATTGTTATGAAGACACCACTACCAAGGCAAGTCTTAGAAAAGATAGTATATAATTGGGGTTTATATTTAGTTTGAGAGGTCTAGTCCATTATTATCATTATGGGAGCATGTTGGCACACATGCAGTTATGGTACTGGAAAAGTCGACAAAAATTCCACATCTGGATTAGCAAGCAACAGGAGAGAGACTGGACATGGCATGGGCTTTTGAAACCTCAAAGACCACATTCAATTACATACATCCTCTGACAAGTTTACACCTGGTAATCCTTTTCAAATATTGCCACGTTCTAAGGGTTGTGCATTGAAATATATGAGCCTAGGGGAAAACATTCATTTTCAAACCTACGCTGTAGGTTCATCGACAGTGCAACTTCTTGTCTGAGTTCCAGTTAAGATGCCACAATAAGACAGATGCTGTTTTCAGACCTACAATACAATAGTCATTTTTGTCCATGAAACAAGGCCCAATTTTATATTTCATCTTTATTATTTAAAGAACACATTTCATATGGCTGCAGATGCAATACATAATGATTTCTCTCAACCATCTGGGAAGAGTGAATTAAAAACCTGAAAAGGATATACTATCCTGGATACCTTTATAAATAACTGACATTCACGGTAGGCACTATATATACTAACATCAACAGAAGTTTTTTTTTTTTAATTAATGAACCATCTAGATATGTTCAAGAACTCAGTGGAGGCCTTATCTGAACATTAGGTAAAAATATCCTAGAAGCAGAACTAGAGACAGAGTCTTAAAATGTGAGTGAGTTATAATCTTAAAATGAATAGGCACAGGGTTGGGGATTTAGCACAGTGGTAGAGCGCTTGCCTAGCAAGCCCAAGGCCCTGGGTTCAGACCTCAGCTCCAAAAAAAAAAGAATAGGCACAGATTTAAGAATCTCAGAAATGAAATGGAAAATGGAAGAGTATTTCTATAGCTGGGGTCCCCTCCTGGAAACAAAACAGAGTGCTGGAGCAATAATTGTGGGCAGAATGCATACTTGACGAGTTGAAAATGCCACCATCTAAGTAGAAAATGGCTTTAACTTTAAAGCAATTCATTCAAGTAAAGGACACTCAAACAGCACTAAATGATCTATACATTTTTTTTCTTAGAACAGTCAATAAACTCTTCAAACTTCCTTGCCACCTTTTTTTCAGACATTTCTCCAGCCTCTCATCCTTCCTTCATCACCACCTGTTCAATCAGTAGCTTGAACACAAAGGAAATAATGTCACTAGGAAAAAATTATGACTTATGAAGACAATAATAAATATTTTAACAATATCATTTTTTAAATTAAAGAATTTACACTGATCTATCTATACTGGTTTAACACACTAAATATGAACTATAGAATGAGGACACAGTTTTATATACAGGGAGAAAAAAGTCAAGTCATTCTTTGTAGTATTTGTCTTATGGATCATGGCCGGGAATCAGACCGGTACTTCTGAGGAATGTGTGAACTTAGATATGGTTGGGACTCAGCTTTTGAATCAACACACCAGGCACACAAAATGTATGAACTGTTTAAAATATGTTCTGAATCTCATGGAAATTTGGAGGAAGATGAGTTATTGTCAATGTCAAAGCCAGAACATTAATTCCTATAGTAAGCCTCCACAACACCAAAAAAAAATAATAATAATAAAAATAAAAATAAAAATAAAAATTTACCTCTCATCTTCAAAATTTGGTTTCACTTCCGTGTGTGTGTGTGTGTGTGTGTGTGTTGTATATAAAATATTTGAGGTTGGCATTTAATTTTTTCATTATGTGTTTAAATTACAAAACTGTGGTGATTTGAAATGGAATGATCCCTGTAGACTTATATGTTTGAATACTTGGCAGGGAGTGACACTGTTAGGGAGTAGGATCTTGTTGGAAGACATGTTTTTCAGTCACTTCCTACTGCCTGCCTTTTCAGATGTAGAAGTCTCAGCTTCTTCTCCAGCACCATGTCTGCCTGCATGCTGCCATGCTTCCCGGCATAAAGATACGGAAGTAAACCTCTGAGCTATAAGCCATCCCCGATTAAATGCTTTTCTTAATAAGAATTGGTGTGGTCATGGTGTCTTTTAAGTGCAATAAAATATTAACTAAGACAGATATAGATAGTTGATACTAAAATCATAATAGTTTGAAATAAAATATTACATAATTGTAATAAGTCTAAAATAACCTAAAAATTATATGAATACAATAACAAAAACTTTACATCAGCCTTATTAGTTTTTTTTAAGGTTATATGTCCATTGTCCATGAATTTTATACTAACAGATTTAATATTTAAATATTTTCATTGGTCAGATATCTCTGCAGTAAAGTTGAATTTTTAAAAAGGTTTCCCTATTTATTTAATGTATATGAGTATGCTTCCTTCATGCACAGCAGAAAAGGGCATTAGATCCCATGACAGATGGTCATGAGATACATGGTTGCTGGGAATTGAACTCAGAACCTTGGGGAGTGCAGCCAGATCTCTTAACTGCTGTGCAATCTCTCCAGCCATCAATGTGATATATTTAAACTCTCTGTGACCACACAACTCTAGGTGTTAAAAACCTTTCTTCTGAGTCAAGTAACAATTATAACTAGGAGAAAAGAATTATTAAGTGAACATTTAAAATTATAATCTTTGTTCAGTATTAAAACTGATTGTGGAAATTAGTCATTTAATGATATTAATGGAGTTGGCTTTTCCCACATCTGTTATACTGTATGTATAGCTATTGTTAGTTATTAAGATAAGGAGGTAGAGCCCAGCACCAATCCTATTGTTTATTATTTATATTAATATGGAGATTCATTATTCACAGAAATAAATAAAATGCGACAAAGTCCTTTCATTACAGCAATGTCACCCAAGCCCTTGACCTCCTTTTCAGTTGTATGGCAAGAGTCAGTGATTCTTCATCAAAAATTACTTTAATCATAGGTTGGCTGACAAATCCATTAGGTTGCTCTGCAATTTTACTTGAGGGAGAGAATTGTAAACCATGAGACTTATAGACAGATTAGTGCCAGTTTTCAGAATCATTTAGTTGTCAATACTACAACTAAACAATAAATCTCATTCTTCTTCCCTTCTTCTCCCCTTTTTTCCTTCTTTCCCTCTCTTCTTTTATCTACTCCCTTACCTGTCCCACTTGGATCCCTTTCATTACTTCCCCACCTCCTTCAAACCTATCTGAGGTCGCAGGGAAAAATCTGCATAAGTGTTCAGGAATTTGCACACACTTGAGCTTAAAATCAAACATGCAAGTATATAATGGTAATTCCAGATTGTATCTATATTCATTAAATTTCTCCTTAAAGTGTCCTAATACTATAACAACATACAGAATAAATCTGAATTAAATCAGATTATCTGAAAGACCTTCCTATGATCATTTAAATGGAAGGAAATAAACATACACAGACAGACTTCACTACTCTTTAATAAATTGGAGCAGTTTTAATAAACTGCCCATAGACTTTCTAAGAGGAAATAATTGTTTATTTTCTTAGCCAGGTTTTATTATCCAGACAAACAATACCCAGTAGCTCATTCACTTGCAGTGGTTTTCAACCTGTGGGTCACAGCCCCTTGGGGGTGGCATCAAAGGACATTTTCACAGGGGTCATATGTTTATTTACAACTGTAGCAAAATTACAGTTATGAAATTCCAGCAAAATAACTTAATGGTTGGGGTCATCACAACATGAGGAACTGTATTAAAGGGTCACATCATTGGGAAGACTGAGAACCACTGACTTATAGCATATAGAAAGCAAGTAGACTGATTTTTTTAATTTAGGTTCTGTGTCAAAAGAAATACAGAGAAGGCTTGAATATAATTTTCACCATAATTATCATAATGTCTCAAAGAGTTATAATGAATTACTAAGACAGTGGACAACCACTACTATTAGCAGCACTATTGTTTCACATCCCTGAAAGATGAAGATCTCCCTATGCTGTGAAAACCCAGAACTAACAAAAAACAAATGTGCTCACTAAGTACAAAAATGAGAATGCATTATTCTCTTCTATCAGGTTCAGTGGATCTTGCCTAATTTTGAGATCTTTGATCCAACTGCAATTTATTTGTGTGTTGGGTGATAGATATGGGTCTGTTTGTATTCTTCTACATGCAGACATCCAGTTACACCAGCACCATTTGTTGAATATTCTTTCTTTTTTCATTGCATATTTCTGCCTTCTTTACCAAAAAGTAAAGTGTCCATAGGTGTGTGAATTTATGTCTGGATCTTTCATTTTATTCCACAAAGCAACCCGCCTGTTTTTATGTTTATATCATGCAATTTCTATTTTACTGCTCTGTAGTAGAGCTTGAAATCTGGAATGAAGCTACCTCTAGACATTGTTTTGTTGCACAGTATTAGTTTGCCTATCTGGCTTGTTTGTTTGTTTGTTTGCTTTTCCATATCAAGTTGAGAATCATTTTTCAAGGTCTGTGAAAAATGTTGGAATTTTAATGGGGATTGCACTGGATCAGTAAGTAGCTTTTGTTACTATGTTAATCTGAGTATGAACATAGAAGGCCTCTCTATCATCTGGTATATTCTTCAATTTCATTATTTAAAGACTTGTAGGTATAATCATACAGGTTTTTCACTTGCTTGGGTAGAGTTATGCCAAGATATTTTATATTATTTGTGGCTACTGTGAAGGCTTTTGTTTTTGTTTATAATTGTTTTAACAGCCTTAAATGCATTGACACAAAAGTCACCTTCCTCAACACCACCAATAGCACAGTCTCCAAGATCAATCAACAATTAAAAATTGGGATCACACAAAACTAAAATGTTTCTGTAAGGCAAAAGACACATTTAGTGGGTCAAAGCAGCAGCCCACAAAATGGAAAAAAGTTTTTCACCAACTCCACATCTGGCAGAGGGCAGATATCAAAAGTATGTAAAGAAGTCAAGAAACTAGACATCAAGTAATCCATTTTTAAAATGGGGCGCAGATCTAAACAGAGTTGACTGAGAAACACTCAAGGAAATGTTCGTCATCTTAGCCATCTGGGAAATGCAAATCAAAATGACTTTGAGATTTCATCTGACACCTGTCAGAATGGCTAAGATAAATAATAAACATACGTGGTAGGCCAAGCATGTCAGAATATGGAAAAGGGAAATACTCCAGCAATGGAGATTTCTGGTAGGAATGGAAACTTGTGTAGCCTCTTTGGAAATCAATATGGTGGTTTCTTGGAAAACTTGGAATTGATCTACCTCAAACCCTGCTATTCCACTCCTGAGAATATACACAAAAGACACTTCATCTGACCATTAGGCTACTTGCTCAACTATGCTCATAGTAGGTTTTTGTGTAATTGCCAGAAACTGAAAACAACATAGATGTCCCTTAAGCATAGAATGGATAAAGAAACTATCGTACATTTACACAATGAAGTATTACTCAGAAAAAAATATCAGCGTGAAATTTGGAGGCAAATGGATAGGATTAGAAAATAATCATCCTGAATGACATAACCCAGTCCCAGAAAGACAAATATGATATATAATCACTCACAAGTCGATATTAGCAGCTAAGTAAATGATAATTATGCTACAATTCAGAGACCCAGAAAGGCTAAGTAACAAGACTAACTCAAGAGGGGAATCAAAAATCTCTTGGGAAGGAGAAAAAGAATAGATTTTTTTACGTGTTCTGGAGGTGAGTGGGATTGGGGAAAGGGGGAATGGAGCAAGAAAGTACTGGAAGAGACAACTGGGTTTGGATGCATTTTGGGGGGAGTAAATTAGAAATGTAGTACAATAGAAACTCCCTGGAAAAGTATGAAGGTGTTGCTAGCAAAGAATCCTAGTAATGGGACATACTGAGCCTGAACAGGCCATCCTCTGTAACCAAGCAAGGGTTCCAATGAGGGTTTGGGGACACTAATGCATCCACAAAACCTTTGATCCAACTTCTGTTCTCCCTACAAGATGTGTTGATGTAAAGGTGGCACAGAACTAGTGGGAATGGCCAACAAATGGCTTGGTCAACTTGAGACCCATGTTACCCATGCCTGACTCTGCCTGGAGGACCAGGAACCAGTGGCTGGTTAGCCCAGAGACCTAGGATAGAACCAAACATGACAGGCAAAAAGAAAGTGAATGAAAGGGTTCCTAATGATATTCTGTTAAACTTGTAAACTTGTAAACTGGAACCTAGCACAACCATCATCAGAGAAGCTTCATCCAGCAATTGAAAAGAGCAGATACAGAGACCTAGAGCAAAACACTAGGTGTATCTTGGGGAATCCTGCAGAACAAGGGGAAGGATTATAGCAACCAGAGGGGATAAGGATATCACAAGAACATGGCCTACAGAATCAACCAAGGAGGGATCATAAGGCTCACAGAGACTGAAGTGAAAATCATGGAGCCCCTAATGGGTCTGAGTTAGGTCCTGTAGACTGCTGTCTTTATGTAGGTAAAGGGAGGCACAAGATAAGGCAAGGCCTGTGATTGGGCAGTGAAAAAGTAAGGTGGACACAGAGCTTTGAAGAGAGGAGAGAGAGAAGAAAGGAGAAGATCCAAGATAGAGGCAGAGAAGGATGACCCAGATCCATGTGGCCTTAAATGGCTACAGGTTGTTATGAATATTTCATAAGGGATGGATTTTTACATGATAATTTGTCTGATCTAGGTGGGCAGCTTATATAATTATCAATTGGTTGTGAGTTTATTGTGCAGATGTTTTATGGAGTTTGAATTTACTGATGTAAATCTGATTGTTAAATTACGAGCTTATTGAATTTTGATTTTAACGGGTTACTGGGAGTTGTGACTATAAGCACAGGGGGTAGATCCTGGGAATGTGAGAGAGTCCACCGCAAGACAGTTCTAAGAGGCCAGCTGACGTGGGGCTCAGACAGTAGCCATCGGCTGCATGGGATGGAGAGTGGGAGCTTAGTGGTTGAGATGTGCTTTGCTGATTGGGATGAAAGTACCCCACAGATGCCACGTGGTCCAGCAGAACTGGCACTAGCATGGAATGGTAGCTTTGTTTTGTAATACTTACCACTACAAGATCCTCTGTATATATGTGCTGGTTGTGTAGTTTGGTGTTCCTTTAGGACTCCGAAAGATGAGTGCAGATGTTGTGTCTGACTCTTTTGCCTGCATTTTGCCTTTCCCACCTACTGGGATGGCTTATCTAGCCTGGATAGGAGGGTATGTGCCTTCTAACTCCTTATGCCATGTTTGGATAATATTCCTGGGAGGTCTGCCTTTGCTGAAGGGAAAGAAAAGAGGAGTGGATCTGGGGTAGAGCAGTGGTGATGGGGACAGACCAGAAGAAGAGGATGGAGGGGGAACTGGGGTGAGATATAATTTATGAGAGAGGAATAAATAAAAAATAAAAGAACAAAAAATAAATACCTAAGACTACAAAGGTCTCCTTCAGCATACTAAATCTACCACAAGAGCCTCCTCCTCACCCTACCAACACTAATTCTGCTTTTATTTCTAGAACATATCTTCTTTATTGAAGCTTATTTCAGGCTTTTTACATTTAGCATATAATTGACATGAGATTAAATAATCGTTTGAAAAATTTACTATTTTCTAAAATTACATGAAAATATTTTGCTTTTAATTTATGAATTGATATTGTATGCTCTATTGCTCTGTTAGTATTTTCCTGTAGGAAGTAAATCAGGGATGATCTTTTATGTTTATCTACCATAGCAAATGAAAAGTGATTAGTGCATATACACAGAGGAAAAGGAAGAATCTCTTTACCCCTTGCTTTAAAATCACCTTAACTAGTCTTCTCCCCTGGCCTGTCACACTACACCTACAGTGGCCTGCCCTCTACCTCTGCCTCCAATCCCAGAGGATTCCCTGGGACTCCTTCAGACCTATTTTCCCTCCCTGACCCCATCCTTGTGTGTCAGCCACAAATATCCAGAGATGCACTCTTTACCTGGGAACCTTCTGACCATTCTGACCTATGAGTTAGATAGGCAATCTTCACTCTCCTTCCTGTTGCCTATTACAAACTCTTCAGTCTTATTTCTAGCCCTGCAACAAAGTACAAGGAAGGGCCTGCCTTCCCTCCCTGACTCCTCTCCCTTGGAAATCCACAAATATATCTGGCAGATGCAGCTTTCCTCTTTCCTGGACCCTATCATAAGACTGCCTCCCTTGTAGCCCTTCCCAACTCTTCCATGCCAGCACCTAGTTCCTAGAAACACATTATATCCTGGTCCCCTCATGGCCACAACTGGTGGGGACACAGGCATCCCCTACCAGGTAACACACTATCCTATGATCCACAGAGAGCACTCAAAACCAAGGCACAGAACACCTGCCTAACAAAGAAAAACCTATATATAAAGATTTAGAATCACAATCATCCCAAGTGTAGATACTTCAACACCAGCATAAAAACACATAGACTAACAGCCAGGATAATAATATGTCTCCACCAGAACCCAGTAGCCCTATTGCCACAGGCCCTGAGAGAACACAGCTGAAGCACAAGACAAGGGCTTCAAAATAGCTACTGTGAATATGCTCAAAGGCCTTAAAGAGATATGTGGATAAACTTAATGATATACATAAACCAAAGTTTGAATTATAATAAGGAGATCATTTCAAGATGTGGAAGTACAGATGGAACCATTAAAGAAGACACTAATTTAGGTAAAACTGGAAAGAAAAATTTAAAAAGTAAAAGAAGAATCTCAAAAACAAGCCTCACCAACAGTTTAAGACATGGAGGAGAGAATCTCAGGCATTTGTAGACAAAATGGATACACCACACTCTTGCCTGCCAAGAAATGAGACTAAATAAGCCACAGACATTGGCAAAACCCAAATGCTACTGTTCTACTCAAGAAACATCGCAATAAAATGACTCCTAATGACATGCTGATACACTCATAGACCGGTAGCCTCGCTCAGCTATTACCACAAAAGCTTTGTCCTGCAGTAGATGGGGACAATTCAGGGACCCACAGTCAGACAATTTTCAGGGAGAAACAAATAAAATCTAAAATTAAAACAAAGTCACTGTAACCTATTATATGATACGCTAAGTGGAAACATATTTGGGAGGGAGCAGAACTCCAACGCATCCGCGCTGACCAAAATCTTTGTGTAATTGTCTTCAGCACCAGGTATAGACGACTATGGAAACAATGGACCATTGGAGCTGTGAGTAGAAATGTTTCCGGGAGCTTTAAAAAGTGCAGCTATCTTTAGTGGAATCAAGAGATTAAGAAAGAACACATTGAAGACTGCAGATTGTTTCTAGAAATAGCATCAGACCCAGCAGCCAGATCTGAGATAAGAATCTCAGCCCTTCAACTGTAAGGAAGGGAACTTGTCACAGTCAAAGAAACTTAGAAGAGGACACTGGACTCTAGATGCTGGACAGAACAGTAATGCAGATGTCTTGGATTTAATCACCAAGACTCCCATATCAAAAGTCACCCAGTGTAAAGACTTCTTATTGCCATCACTGTCAACTAGCAAACATATGCTACAAGAGACTTAACAATTTTTCAAAAGTATACATAGCAACAGAAAACATAACTCATGGTTATTTTCAGGAACAGAAGCAAACAAATGTTTATAAAATGAGGGAAGGGGATTTCTTAGGTATCTTACATGATCAGTGACTGAATAGATCACACAATAGGAGTTTACAGACTGAATGGCCAGGAAGCCTGGAGCTGCTCAGTCAAAAAGAAGGAAACTTCAGAATAAAACAAATCAATTTTCTGTATTTGTATTATTTAACCTTAATAAAATATACTGCTAAACTTCATTAGGTCTAAAATCAATTGTATTTGTAAGAGGTATGAAGTTACAAAACACATGTATAAGCTAAGTATAAGAAAATATACCCTTTTTGATATTGCAGTTTAAGGTAACATTCTAGAGTTGCTTGTAAGTCATTTTAATAGACATTTGAAGTTATAAATAGTTAAGCATTTTACAGTTTCCAATATCCATTAAATTATATGTGAGAACAAGAGAATAATTAGTACTAGAAAAAGCAGGAACTTAAGAATCAATACTTGTAACCGCAACATCAATAACAACTGAATACAACATGAGCCTTTACACGAAAGAATGGAAAGTCTCACAAAACAATGGCTCACCCTTGTTGATTGCTAGCAGAAAATTTATTTGGAAAAGTGAATAAGAAAACCTAAGTAACAACTCCAGAATTGAAGCGAGATAATATCATGATTCAATGCCCTGACTAGATATTATCAAATAATATTTAGGTTTTAGCAATACTATACATAGTTGAGATTAAAGAGGAGATAGATGCTGGTAAGGAAACCAAAGTATCAGAACATACTCTGTTTTCTGTAAGTCACTCACTTTGCAAGTTAAGAGACTGGTGAGATGGGAAAAACATTGCCAGATATAAAAATGGTTAAATACAAGGTTCCTTAAATGCTTAAATACTAGGTCTCAGATGAGGAAAAGGTTAGGCTCTCCCCACTCCACTTCCTTTTTCTCCCTCCATCTTTCTGTCAATCTAACCCTGTGGTTCTCTCCTTTTCCTCACTGTCTCTCATGCACAAGCATCTGTACAAAAAGAACTAGTGGATTGTTGCATCCTGTGTGATTCAAGAGCACTTAAAATTGCTTCTCAGAGTGTCACCTCACATAAATAATAGATGTCCATCTGATCGAGTCATGGTCCTTCCTTGGGAAAGGAGTTTGCTATTCAATGTTCCTATTCCACCTTTTCAAATTCAGAGTCATCCTATTCCCTGAAGAAAAAAATGTTCCTTTTACCCAAATATTTACCTTTCTAATTTAAAAGACCAGGGATCCAGCAAGCTAGATTTCCTGACATTGCATTCTATCATCCCTCTCTCCCACTCCCACAGCCTGGCACACTACAATCACCAAGTAACAATGTATAAGAGGAAAATGAGGAGGAAGGAAAAGTCAGAGGAATGACATTATGAGAAGAAATGTGTCAGAAAAAGCAAGGGAAAGGAAAAAACATTAAGTGGCATTACGCTGAAGCCCAAATCCGCTGCTCCTTTTGGATTTTCATCTAGATATCTTTTTATTCATGATATTCTAATTTTTAATTGAATAAGTGCAATAGCCTGCTAATGTTTCCTGCTATGAACCAAAATTCTCTTGTCTTTCAAAACTACCCTCCATGCTATTAACTTTGTTTTGTTTTGTTGGATTCTTCTGTAATTTTTGTTTCTTTGCAGTCATAACTATCTTTGTGTTTGAGAGAAAAAATATTTAGTAAATTCTGCAATGTATAGACACTGTCTGAACTGTTCAGCTTTATTTGGGCCCTAAAATTCCATTGTGCTTCTTGTTTTTATCCCCAGCACCACAAACCAGGATCTGGCTCCTACCTCCTATTCTCTATAGCCACAGACAAGAACACAGGGGAAGGGGACCTTTGCCTCTGTTCTTCATGCTGCAACCACACTAGATTATTTCTTACATCAACCCTATGTAGGTAAATCTCTTAATATCCAACTCAAATTCAGATTCTTTGGTAATACGCTCACAATTTTAGAATTAAGAAATCCAATACTATATGAAGACCTTGACAATTTTGTTAAGAGTGTTACATTGTTGGTGTTAATATAAAGCTGATAAATATCATCTTAACAAAGCTCATAATATGACAATCAAGAAATCTCTATGGTGTCACAGGTTTTCACAAACATTAAGGGATTCATCCCCTTAAGTGTCTTAGCATCTCTAACAACCAGATTACAACCCAACAACTCTTTAAATGTCCATGCACTAGGTAAATGATAAATTGTTCATATTTTCCTTAAATAGGTTTCAAAAATAAAAAAAGTATACAGCAAGATGTAACGTAAATAAAATGCTA
The DNA here is from genome assembly GCF_021556685.1 of Rattus norvegicus. NCBI lineage: Eukaryota > Metazoa > Chordata > Mammalia > Rodentia > Muridae > Rattus > Rattus norvegicus. The sequence goes on along the minus strand of NC_141534.1, from coordinate 26,055,329 downwards.
CCAATGTACTAAATGACCTTAACACTTTCATGTGAACATGAATAAATATAATGGCAGGAACCCTTACATTTTTATTGCTCTCCAACAACTCTCTAAGACTGGTCAATTTCAATAAATATGAATTTACCAAATAATATATTGATCTATATTACAACAATCTTCAATTCCCTTTCTATTCCCTCTTCCTTGTTCCTTTCATGTGTCAAGAAAATCATATTTTAGCCCTCTCCATTTACTTATGTACTTTCACAACCCAGGACTGTCTGACCAAATTTGAACAATATTTCACTTACCTCTTACATAACTCATTTTGCCCCGACAAAACAAATCCTGGAAGAGAAACCTATAATGAACTGAAACACCACAGGATATAGTTCAAAGCTCTCTCTCTCTCTCTCTCTCTCTCTCTCTCTCTCTCTCTCTCTCTCTCTCTCTCTCTCTCCCTCTCCCTCTCCCTCCCTCTCACTCTCTCTCTCTCTCTCTCTCTCTCTCTCTCTCTCTCTCTGTCCCCATTTCTCCCACTCCCTCCCATTCACCTCTACTTTTTGAGCCTCCATCCTTCTTTACCCTCTTTTTTCTTTCTCCATTTCTCCTTCCCCTCCTTTTTTGTCCTACCTGCTTACCTTGCCAAAGACCTTAACAGGCTCCCATTGTATGATGTAACTATGTGCATGTAATAAGAGAGGACATTAGGAAGGTCTGCATTTAGCAAAGGATTACACTAGGCCAGAATTCAACTTTAGTGGCCAAACAACATACAGAGCAGTCCCATAGACAACAATTTGTTCTTTTTAAAAAGTTTTTCAAAATGCCAGACCTCTTCTGATTGCAATGTAATAGCATTATTTGATGATCTCATTCCTTTAGCCTTTGTTCAATTAAGATGCTTGTATGCTTATCAGACTCCCATGGTAAGGAACTCACCTTTAAAGACTTTACATTATGCACACAGCATACACTAATGTGTAAAACAACATAGAGTCAAGGATAACATTCCCCTACGCCATAAATAAATAAATAAATAAATAAATAAATAAATAAATAAATAAAATATTAAAAAATAAAAAAAGAAATATGTGAAACCTACTTAATCTAAAATGTCTTTTTTTATATTATTTATCTGGGATTCCAACTAAACACTATGAACATCAACTAATAGGTCAGAATGTAGAAAGGTAGAAAGTAATAAAAACTTTATTATGTGTGTTGGAGGGTTTAGGTTTCATTGTACTGTTCAAAAGTAAGGCATTAATTTTAGTATTGAAATGCACATACAGCCTTCTAGTCTCCATCTGTGCCCAGAGCAGGTGCTGTTCCAGAGCTCTCAGACATAAAACCTGCCTGCAGAGAGCTGGTCTGCAAGGGGGATTCTGACTCCAAAGATCACAAATTCACAGGCCAAAAGAGGGACAAGTTCCCATCAGAGACAACAAGACAAAGAAATAACAGATATAACCAGATGGTGAAATGCAAGCACAGGAACCTAAGAAACAGAAACCTAGGCTATTTGTCATCATCAGAACACACTTCTCCCACCAGAGCAAGCCCTGGATAATGAAACACACAGGAAAAACAAGATTTAGATTTAAAATCACATCTCATGATCATGTTAGAGGACTTTAAGAAGGATATAAATCATTGGTCCCTAATATCTCTCAACATCAATGGACTCAATTCCCCAACTTAAAAGAATGAGAGAGTGAGAGAGAGAGAGAGAGAGATTAGCAGACTAGAAAGGTAAATGTAAACACAAACCAGCATTTTGCTGCATACAGGAAACACAACAGACATACACCACCTCAGAGTAAAAGGCTGGAAAACAACTTAACAAGCAAATGGTCCTAAGAAACAAGCTGTAGTAGTCATTCTAATATCAAATAAAAGCGACTTTCAACCAAAAGTTATCAAAAAGATAAGGAAGGACACTTCATATTCATCAAAGTAAAAATCCACCAAAATGAACTCTTAATTCTGAATATCTATGCTCCAAATGCAAAGGCATCTACATTCATCAAAGAAACCTTACTAAAGCTGAAAATACACAATGCACCTCACACAATAATAGTGGGATATTTCAGCACCCCACTCTCAGCAATGGACAGATCATGGAAACAGAAATTAAACAGAGACACAGAGAAACTAAACAGAAGTTATGAACCTAATGTATTTAACACACATCTATAGAATGGTTTATCCTAAATAAAAGAATATACCTTATTCTTAGCACCTCATGGTACCTTCTCCAAAATTGACCATATAATCCGTAACAAAACAGACCTCAACAGAAACAAGAAGACTGAAATAATCCCATGTATTCTCTCAGATCAACATGGACTGAAACTGGCCTTCAATAATAACAAAAACTACAGAAAGCCCACGTACACATGAAAGCTGAACAATGATATACTCAATGAAAACTTGTTCAAGGGAGAAATAAAGAAAGACATTTTAAAAAATAGAATTTAATGAAAACAAGTGAACAACATACCCAACCTTATGGGACACAATGAAAGCAGGCCTAAGAGGAAAACTCATAGCTCTGAGCGCCTCCAAACAGAAACGGGAGAAAGCATACACTAGCATTTTGACACCACACTGAAAATCACTGGAATAAAAAGAAGTAAATACCCCAAAGGGAGTAGAAGACAGGAAATAATCAAAGTCAGGGCTGAAACCAAACAAGTAAAAACAAAAATTATTATACAGTGAATCAGCCAAACAAGCTGTATTACAGAGCAATAGTGATAAAAACTGCATGGCGTTGGTACAGAGACAGCTAGATAGACCAAAGGAATAGAATTGAAGACCCCAAAATGAACGCACACACTTACGGTAACTTGATTTTGACAAAGGGACTAAAACCAATGGTCCTGGTTCAATTTAAGGTCAGCATGTAGAAGAATGCAAATCAATCAATTTTATCACTCTGTACAAAGCTCAAGTCCAAGTGAATCAAGGACCTTCACATAAAATTAGATACACTCAAACTAATAGAAGAAAAATTGTGGAAGAGCCTCTAACACATGGGCACTGGGGTAAATTTCCTGAACAGAACACCAATCACTTATGCTCTAAGATCAATAATTAACAAGTGGGACTTCATAAAATTGCAAAGCTTCTGTAAGGCAAAGGAAATTGTTCTTTACCCATCCTACATACGATAGAGGATTATTATCCAATATATACAAAGACCTCAAGAAATTAGACTCCAGAGAATCTAATAACCTGGTTAAAAATTGGGCACAGAGGTAAACAAAGCATTCTCAACTGAGGAATATCTAATATCTGTGTAGCACCTAAAGAAATGTTCAACACCCTTAGTCATCAGGGAAATACAAATCAAAACGATCCTTAGATTCCACCTCAAACCAGTTAGAATGGCTAAGATCAAAAACTCAGGAGATAACAGATGCTGGAAAGAATGTGGAGAAAGAGGAACATCCTCCTTTGTTGGTGGGATTGAAAGCAGGGAAGACCACTCTGGAGGCTCTTCAGAACATTTGACACATTACTACCTCAGGACCCTGCTATAACACTCCTGGGGATATACTCAAAATATGCTCCAACATATAACAAGGACACATGTTCCACTATGTTCATAGCATCCTTATTTATAATAGTCAGAAGCTGGAAAGAATCCAGATGCCCTTCAACAGAGGAATGGATACACAAATGTGGCACATTTACTCAATGAATTACCACTCAGCTATTAAAAACAATAACTGCATGAAATTCTTAGGCAAATGGATAGAACTAGAAAATATCATCCTGAGTAAATTAACCCAGTCACAAAGGAACACACATAGTATGCATTCACTGATAAGTGTTTATTAGTCCAAAAGTTTGGAATACCCAAGAAAACATTCACAGATCATATGAAGCCCAAAAAGGAGGAAGACCAAAATGTAGATTTTTCATTCCTTCTTAGAAGAGTAAACAAAACCCTCATGGCAGGAAATACAGGGTGGAGCAGGGACTGAAGAAAAAGTCATCCAGAGACTTCCCCACCTGGGGATCCATCCCACATGCAGCCACCAAACCCAGTCACTATTGCTGATACCAAGTATTGCTTGCTGACAGAAGCCAGATATGGGAGTCTTCTTAGAGCCTCTGCCAGGGCATGGTTGCAGCTAACCATTGAACTGAACAAGTGGACCCCAATGGAGGAGTTAGAAGAAAGACTGAAGGAGCTGAAGGAATTTGCAACATGATAAGAAGAGCAATATCAGTCATCCAGACCCCACCAGAGCTCCCAGGGTCCAAACCAACAACCAAGGAGGAAACATGGAGAGACCAATGACCCCTGTCACATAGGTAGCAGATAATGGCATTGTCCAGCATCAATAGGAGGAAAAGTCCTTTGACCTCTGAAGGCTGGTATCCCCAATGTAGTGTAATACCAGTGCATTGAGATTGGGGTGGGTTGGTAGGAGTGGGAGCACTCTCATAGCAGCAGAGGGAGGTGGAGGAAAGGGAATAACAGTTGAAGTGTAAATCCCTTAAAAAAGGAAATGAACAAAGAAGTTAACAGGTCTCTCCAGATGACAGACTGTCTTGTGTTTTGTAATTCCAGTACGGCTTTACTCTTGGGTATTTGAGTATGATAAACTACTGACATATCCTGAGTTCTTAGCTGTGATTCCAGTAAATCAAGCTGGTGTTTTAACCATGCTTGGGATTTAAACCTCTACCTTGCTAATTGTGTGTCCAAGCCATTAGTAATGTATAATTGAAATCTTAATTCTCACTGACATTGGCAGAGTTAAGCCACTTCATGAAACAATAATGCTATCTGGCATGCATGACCTTTCTGATTAAAATAACTTGTCACTTTTACAAAATGCCCCTTCCGTATCTCATAAGCAGCATCAGAAGCTCCAGTCTTCAAAAAAAGAAATGTACTTTCGGAGATGCCTGAGAAATTTGATTTATTCTTAGAGGTGTTACTAGAATAATAAGCTACTCATCTAAATGTCACTATTAGCAAGAAGAATTCCAGATTCTATAATGAAATGCTACGAAAACTTAACAGCAATTATAAACAGAAATGTGAGGTTATCCAAAGTCTATATGAAGATCAAATTCAAATACATTTCTAATTTATTGAGTGCTCTGCATATCCAAGTGTTCACAAACTAATTAGACAAATCACCATCTAATATTGGTGTCATAATGTTGACGAACTTACAATTGTGTAGACATTTGTAGGGGATAATTAAATGACATTTATGTCCACAGAAAGAAAGAGAAACCAATGGCACTCATAAGCAAGAGCTGTTTTTTCTTCATGAGCTCTCACTTCCTATTCAATCGAGACTTGAATTCAGGATGGTTATAAGGAGGCACAGAGTTCAAAACCCACAGTGTGTAATGTATGTTTTGGAATTAACTAAACTTCCTAATGGGGCATGGGCCAAGTACTGATGAATGGGCCCTACAGAAAAAAGTGCACAACACATTATGCTGCCTGCTTGGCAATTACTTTGTAATTTTAATCATAGATAGTTGCTATCTTTCTTAAATGGACATTTGTTTTAAGCAATGAAAAAGGCAAAACAGAGAGAGAAAAGGCAGAAAGAATTCATATGATTTCTTCAGTGAAGGGGCAAATAATATATATTATATTATTTCAAAATGTGTGTGTAGGTGTGTGCATGTATGTTTGTGTTTGTGTGTTGAAAAGCACAACTTAAGCATTCTAAGTGGTTACATATATTTTGATGTTCCTGTACCATGCTCATCCAACAATGGACATTTCTCCTCCAGATGACAATAACACCTCTACCCTAAAAGTTCATACAGCATGATATTAATCTATATAATTTAGTAGTTTGTTGAACTAAGTTCAAATATGCGTTCATGTTTTCATCCATAAGTGATATGGTCAAGAAAGAACAACTGAATCTATTGTTTGACAGAAAAAAAATATAAGTGATGTTATTTTTTTCTACACAAGATCTACTTTCTGAAGCTGGAGAAACATTTGTACATCCTAACATTCTTCCTTCTCTGGCTACCCAAGTATGATGGAAATATGAGCCTGACCAGGACTACAAAGTTAGTAACTGGAATTTATTACTTTAGCCACTACAGAAAGGGCTCAAGAGACAACACACATGATGCCTCAGATGTAAGAAAAGTAGCTTTACCTCTGAGGAAGCATATTTTTCCTAAATTCCATTCAATATAGAGAACCGTTAATTAAAATGTAACTCTTCTTATACAGTCTCATTGAGCTAGGAATGGTTTTAAATTTTTAAATCACTAATAGAGATCTGTTCTGATTTAAAATCAGTGTTAAGACTGTTAACATACTTTTATGAGTAGAATGTTACTATTCCTGGGCCACACTTACTTTTTGATAGTTCTAGGTGGAGCAAACCATTCTAAGAGGAGAAGTGAATAGAGACTGTGAATATATTTCTCTGCAGTCCCGGTCACCTTTTTATGTGTTGCACTAAATCCTCAGAGAAGAAAATATATGAGTTATGACATTGAAATGGTGCAAGAGAGGAGAAGTCACACTTTTATAGACTTTGCATGCTACATTTCTTAACTCAGTCAAAACCACCTTACTCCACTGCAGAGGCATATCCAAAGGCTTGGGCCCTAATTCTTAGCTACCTTCCCTCATACAGTTTATGACGGTTCAATTTACTTATTGACTAGGATGATGTTTTTGGAAGAAATTAGCATTAGAATAGGTGGATATAATAGGCCTAGTTCAATAGGTTGGACAACTAAAGTGAACAGAATGACAGAATGAGGAGCTTCCTCGATTCACAGGGCGCTCTTTAGCAGACTGTGTTCCAACTGGAGCTGCTGCAGCCTCTTCTGCAGCTCTTAAACTTATGAGCACCTATAACCTGCAAATAAATTCCATACAATATATATGTTTATCTCTAGGTGCACATCTTTTTGTTCTTGATAGGGTCTTAATGTTTGAGTTCCCCTACAATTCAGAGCATGGGACATAACCTTTCATACACCAGGAGGAGAACTTTTAAGAGAGAATTGGGAGTCAAAGTGACACCAGGCTGGATGAGATGAGTGCCGCTATCAAAGACTGACTGGAGAGTTTCATGATGTTCCAGTAAAGGAATGCAAAGTTACAGCATACTCAGTCTACAAGCACCAGGACTTCTGATGTCCCAGGCTTCACAGCTGTGAGAAACAAGAGTCTGTTGATTAATACTCTATGGCCGTTCAAACAAAGAAACGTATATCGGACACTCTGGAAAACCTTACCCTGTATCTATTCATATATCAGTAACATTTTCTAATGGTTCTTTTGATAAAATAAATTCTTTAATTCTATACGTTACAGTGCTTCTGAATGTTTTTCTTTTACGTAAAAATGTATTTTAGCTTAGGTAGAATTTATGAGGTTTCTTTTTTTTTTTCAGGGTTAATCTTCGGCATTCTTTATTTGTAACTTATTTCTCCAATACTGAGAAATATAATTTTGATATTACACAATATAGTCACTTGCTTAATTCTTTTTTTTCCTATGAAAAAGGCCACAGTTTATTTATAATGCTCTGAGCTTATTTATTCTTTTGACTTCATGTAAAATATAATGCATTTTATCTTATGTTCCCATTACCCATTCTTTTTTTTTTATTATTAACTTGAGTATTTCTTATATACATTTCGAGTGTTATTCCCTTTCCCAGTTTCCGGGCAAACATCCCCCTCCCCCCTCCCCTTTCTTATCGGTGTTCCCCTCCCCACCCTCCCCCCATTGTCCCCCTCCCCCCAACAGTCTAGTTCACTGGGGGTTCAGTCTTAGCAGGACCCAGGGCTTCCCCTTCCACTGGTGCTCTTACTAGGATATTCATTGCTACCTATGAGGTCAGAGTCCAGGGTCAGTCCATGTATAGTCTTTAGGTAGTGGCTTAGTCCCTGGAAGCTCTGGTTGCTTGGCATTGTTGTACATATGGGGTCTCGAGCCCCTTCAAGCTCTTCCAGTTCTTTCTCTGATTCCTTCAACGGGGGTCCTATTCTCAGTTCAGTGGTTTGCTGCTGGCATTCGCCTCTGTATTTGCTGTATTCTGGCTGTGTCTCTCAGGAGCGATCTACATCCGGCTCCTGTCGGTCTGCACTTCTTTGCTTCATCCATCTTGTCTAATTGGATGGCTGTATATGTATGGGCCACCATACAGGTTTCTTAGTCACCTAGAATACTCTTTCTCTAACTCTCATCGATCTGTCTGTCTGTCTGTCTGTCTGTCTCTCTCTCTCTCTCTCTCTCACACACACACACACACACAAACACACACACTCACATACAAAAAGAGAAAGAGAAATGAGAGAGAGAGAGAGAGAGAGAGAGAGAGAGAGTTTTAACATATATGTTAGGTAAGGAGTTCACTGACTATCCCTACCCCCTTTAAAGGACTGTATAATAATGTATTCTTCATTTCTTACCTCATAATAGTGAATTGTTTTCTTTCAGCTGATATGACCCAAAGGAAGGCATAGCTAAGGAAATATCCCATGTCTCCTTTATTATTTGGGATGAGTTGGTGGCAAGACAGGTTAATAACTTTATTCTCTGCTTTCTCTTTAAAGAGTTTTTCTATGCCTTCCTTTTAATAACCAAACATACATTAAAATTCAGAAACGGATGGATCCAGATCTAGGAAATTAATTCATTAACAATGAGTAGCCACAAAGGTCAAGGCAGCTAACTTTTCATTATCAGAGGCACTGCAAGCGCTTTATCTTTGCTTACCTTCTGTGTGGCTCACTCTCTGTGGAGCAATGAGAAATGCTAATGAGAGGCAGGCAGTCTTCTCCAAGTTCCATTATCATTTTGTCTTAGAACATAACAGACAGAAGACAATGCTTGCTACAGCATCAGTCCCCTCTGTAGAGCCCCTACACACGAATCGTCTGAACTGTACAATCTTACCACTGTGTTGCCAGTCTGAGAAGCAAAACTCAGTGACCAGTCTTCTTGCATAGACCACACTCTCTCAGACCCATGTATCACCACAGTGGGCTGACCCATAGACAGATGGCATCCATTTTAGTCACAGGGTCAGATGAACAAACAGACGGAAGGAAGGATGAAAGGACAGATTGATGGATGAACTGGTAGTCAAATGGGTGGGTGGGTGGGCAGGCAGTTAGATGGAATAATGGATGATACATAGTCAGAGAGACAGACAGACAGAGATTATAGTCTCTCAGGACTCCGTCAAAACTACTGAGAAGGAAAAGTGCATTTTTAAAAATTTTTAACTGATTCAGTCCTTTTTTGTTGTTGAACATACAAGATTTTAATCTAAAGGAAAAAATCACAGCAGGAACCAATAAAACCTGCTGCTATGCTCACTTCAAAGCCTCACTTTTTTGAAAAGACTATAATTCTTGATTTTTTTCTTATCTTTCAGGGAAAATATCCTTCTTGATAACAGAATAGAGTTGCTGATTTGGGAAGGCAGCTGTGAGTTCACCTGTAACAGTTCACACCATGCCTGATCGATTTCCCTAGTATGCCTTCACTCCAATCACTTGGTAGGTATATATGTTAGAGATTTATTTTCATGATTTATATGAAAACATTTCCACTTTCACTTTTGTTCCTAAAATCCTGAAAGTTCCATGTCTTCCTTACTGCATCAAAAGCCTCTGAGAAATTTCTTCCATCTGAATTTTCCAACCAAAAAATGTCTATCAAAAAGAAAATTAATAGGTTTTTGTTCATTTGGTTTGGAATAAATTGCCACTCTACATAATTTTCTTGTATTTTAAATGGCATAAATTATGAATATGTGCATAAAATGCTATATAAGGAAATAATGTATTTTAGCAGTTCTACAAGTTGTTCTTCTGACCACAAATCTGATTTACTAGATTGACAAGTACAGTGTTCCAATGAGTTTCCAGAAATGTAATGTTTAGACATAGAATTGTGACTAGACAGCAACTCAGAAAGCAAAATTATGACTCACCGTAGAGTGATGATATCTGATTATTTCTATTCATAGATATGAGATCTCTTAGTCTTCAATTGAAATTGTTCATTGATGATATCTTTCTCATCTCCTCCAGCAGACAAGACCTGGCTATACCCAAGTATGGCATAGGCATATGAGCTCTATTCTTTCCACACTTTATTACCTCCTTTCCTTCCTTTGATTCTTCCCCCTTTCTTTCCTCCCACATTTGTTTTATTTAATAATACAAACAATTCTATAACTTGTAAGTTTAAATTACTATAACATTTGTTAATATGATGGCTTCACCACATGCGTGTGGGAGTTGAAAACATAAATTCTGATGTTGACTTTAGACTTCTAAGGTTTTCATGAGGAATGATCAGTGTGTGCCTGAATAGAGAAAGCTACAGAGTGACAAACATGACACTTATCCATCTCTGTTTTATGTTAGATTTTTCAAAATAGCAGTTTGTGGTTTGGTACATGAGGAACATAAAAGAATCTGCCATACATACAAAAAAGTTACAGAATATACTGTACTTCAAATTCAAGATAATAAATATGTTTATATGATAAATTTATTTAAGATTCACTTTTTTTAGCAACAGTGCATGGACCTTGGAAAAGACAAATTTTACAATCTTTTGATTTTAACTGGGGGAATAGGGATCTCTTCCTAAAAGACAGAGCAGAATGTGAACTAAACAATGGGAAATGCTATTAACCAAAAAAAATGTGAATGTAAAAAATGATTACTATTCTCTGAGAAGACATGAAGTCCTGTCCTCACCTAGTTCTTCCTGTAGCAACCAAAGAGGCCCATCACTCCCTTACAAAACTTTTTATTTTAAAACTCCTCCTGTACATGCACTCCATGTACTAAGATTAAGTAGCAGTATTCTCAGTGACTCATTTGATAATCTAGAGTTCCCGTCACCAGGTTTCACAATAAATTAGACTATTAACTTAGTAATTAACCTTCTGCTATGCTTGGTATCATAAGAACTCCCTGAGTTCTCTGATGACCTAAAATCAAATATACATTAAATATTAATGCTAGTAAAATATTTTAACAACATATCTTATTTGCCAGGGCTCTTCTAAAACAACTTTAACTTATTTTTCAGCCTTAAAAACATTTTAAAAATTTCAAAACAGTTTAACTAGTTTTGAACATAATAATTTTTATTTTAGATAAGCTAAATTGTCAAATAGGAAGTGAATGTAAAACCACTCAGTACTCATGTGATTTCATTCATCCAGAGTGGAGAAGACAGCTAAGAAGTTCCCCAGGTGCTCCCTACACCAACCAAGGCTCTGCATCTAACCAGTGTAAACACAGATTCTTTGAGAGAAACTTGGTTTGTTTGTTTTTTTATCACAGTTCTCAGAAGAATGTCTAACAAGAAATGTAGGTGTGTAGGAATTAAACCACAGATTCCCTGACACAAAGTGATTGATTATAAAACAATGTGTCCATCTTGGCTAGACAGAGAGTTTTTTAAAAAATCAATGTGCATACACTAAAAGAGCAATATACCTGAATGAATCCAGCGTCACTATGTCAAATATAGGAATGATACAACAACTGCACTAAATTGGATTACATATATGATAATAAAATTAAAATTTCCCCCAAAACGATACTTTGAAACACATTTAATGTTGGTGTATTAATACTCTAAATAAACCTTCCCTATCAAGGCAACATGGGGAGTTCTAATAGTTGACCATAAGCATCTCCAAGCCAGCTATACTGCTATACAAGTCTAACACCATCTGCACACCTGTTTCCTCAACTAGAATTTCATCATCAAATCTCTTTGTACCCAACCCTAAGGCTGTGTATGCAATAGGTTTGGAATAAAGAGAAATCAATTGGTTAAGTGAATTTTATATCTTTCAGAACACAGGATTACCAAAGCTTATGATTGAAAAACAAAGATCTTAAAAGATATACCTAAATGGGTACATACTAGCAATACTAAGGTACTCAGGAGGCTTTATGTGTATGTGTGTAAATATATATATATATATATATATATATATATAGAGAGAGAGAGAGAGAGAGAGAGAGAGATACACACATATACGTACATACACATTTAATAAAATAGGAGGAAGAGGAGGAGGAAGATGAGAAGGAAGAAGAGGAGGAAGAGGACAAAAAGGAGGAGGACGAGAAGAAAGAAGAGGAGGAGGTGGTGGAGGAAGAAGATGAAGAAGAGGAGGAGGAGAAGACGAGGAGGAGGAGGAGGGGGAGGATGAGGAAGAGGAAGAGGAAGAGGAAGAACTGAAGAAGTTACCATGAATTAGGAGGCAGGTACAGGAGTTTGAGGAGAGAGAACATGGGAAGGGCAATAGATACCGGGTATGTCTATGATGTTCTTAAAAAATAACATTAGAAATTAAATGTAAAAGTCCAATATTACTAAGCAGAGGAAAAATGAAACAGATCCTCACCTCACAAGTAAAAATTGAGGCAATTGAAATAATATCTTAGTGAAATACAGGTTTTGCTTCAGTTAAAAAGTATATAGTTTATTCTAAATCCAAACATGAGTAACCATGGCCCAGCTGCACAGATATGTTTTTCAGGCATTTACCAAATACCCTGGTGAAACATTTGAAGGTGGTGTTTGTCAACAAAAAGGAATGAACTCTACTATGAATTGAGAAAACTATCTAATGACATTCTTAGCTGTGGGTAGGGGGAAGCTAGTCATCTGCTAAGAAAAAAACTTAAATGTCAAGTGTTACCAGTAAGTCCAATGTTTATTTGATCAAACACAAAGTTAAAGGGATTAGGAATAGCTCAAGAAAATTTGTCTCAAGATCTATAACATTCTGACTGTCCACAATTACTAGATTCTAAATCAGTGGTTCTCAACCTATGGGTCATAATCCCTGTGGTTGTCTAAGGACACTTTCACTGAGGTTGCCTAAATCACAGATATTTACACAGATTCTTACACTACAATCTATAACAGTAGCAAAACTACAGATACGAAGTAGCAAGAAAAGTAGTTTCATAGTGCAGATCACTATAACATGAGGTACTGTTTAAAGTTAAAGGGTTGCATCACTAGGAAGGTTGAGAACCACTGCTTAAATAGTCATTGAAACTTGTAAAATCTTAGTAGGTGCACCCTATCTCAGTACAGTTTTCCAAGGCAAATTCTCAATGTCTTCCTTACATGGTTGTGAATTTATGAATATCCATCAATTTATTTCATCTATCTATCTTTCTGGCCAAGAAACTCAAATCCCATTTATAATTCCCTTTCATCTTTTTTCCTCCATTACAGAGAGTGGGACTGTCATCCTTCACCTTTGGACAATCCCTCTCCTGGAGATGTCCCTTTATGTCACTGATTTACATGTGTAGACATTGGTAAGTACATTGGTAAGTAAATGCTAGGCCCTGGCAAAGCTTTGCTTTCCTGATACCAACCTTCAATTTTATATGTATCTCCTCCATGCTTTTTATTTTATATACACCAATAATGCTTGGAATTCAGACAGATAATTTGAAGTCGAAGTCATGAGAGAATAATCCAGATGACAATGCAGAGACTGGCTTTTACATGATTAACTTTGTGTAGTAGTGCCATCATTTATGTGTGTGTGCGTGAGTGTGTGTGTGTGTGTGTGTGTGTGATTATGTCTTCCTTCTTCCTGTGGCTGAGGAAAGTCATCTCCTCCTACAAGTCAGGTTTCTCTTCATGTGCACCAGGATTCTTTGTGAGGCTATTCATTGTTTCAAATTCTCACCTGCTTCCATTTCCTTTTCCTTCATTTCAATACAACTTTTTCAACTCTCTCTTCCTTATAAAAATGTATGTTTTACTTCGCATCAGTTTGTACCAAAATGTGCAAGATTATCAATATTCATATCAATATTCATTTGAGGTAAGGAAAAGGCAGAGGTGTTGTTATTTTTAATATAGCATATTAAAATATGTCTGCTCTAATTACTGTGATAAAACATGGACCACACCAACTTGGAGGGAAAGGGTTTACATACACCCTTACATTCCAAGGGAAAGTCCATCACTGAGGGAAATCAGGGTAGGTTCTGAAGCAGAAACCAAGGGGGAATCATTGCTTAACAGCATTCTTAGCCACCTTCTCTTGTACAACTAAGGGATGGCAATGCCCACATTGGACTAGGCACTCCTACATAAATTTGTAGTTAAGAATATACCCCAACAGTCATGTCAGTAAGTAAAAATAATAATGAAGGGAATTTGACCAAGATTTCCTCTTCTGAGGTTTGCCTGTATTTGTGTGCCAAGTTGACAAAAACCTATGGCATGACCACAATTTAAGAAATGGGCTAGGAAACTAGGAAACATTATTTTATAAAAACAATGAATGATTTTTAGAAACTGTCTTTGTAGGAGACAGAGGAGTCAAAGACACCACAAGAACACAAAGCATAGAACTAACTAGGGCTCAAACGGGTCCACAGAGACTGAAAGGACAACTGGGGAGCCTGTAAGCATCTGACCTAGGTCCTATGCATATATATTATGATTATGTAGCTTGGTGTTTTTATGGAATTCCTAACAGTGAGAGAAGTGACTGTCTCTGCTCTTTTGCCTGCTTTCAGGACCCTTTTCCTCTTATTCATTACATCATACAGCCTTAATTTGAGGGGAGTGTCTACTTTTAATGTAACTAGTTATGACATATTTGGTTGCTATTGCTAGGAGGCCTGTACTTTTCTGAAGGGAAACAAGAGGAGAAGTAAATCAGGACTAGAGGGATTGAGAGGAAAGAAGGGAAGGGAAACATTGGTTGGGATGTAAAATAGACGAATAAAGGGAAAACTGTGTCTTATATTTTGCAGAAAATTTATAGAGAGGGTAGTAAAATTGTTTTCACTGGTGAAATTTACACCCCTAGTCGAGGGAAACCTCATTTTCATTCAGACCAGGAAAGTATGATGTGGGAGGGCAGCAGGGGACTTATGGAAGAGGAAACAAAAAGAATTCTTAGGAGATCAAGAACCCATGCAAACAGTGAGGCAGCCTCATTTGACTAAGCGCCAAACACATTTACAGATGGAAATGACTTCTTCTGACCTTGAGGAAGAGGCACATATAGCCAGTCTGAGACACTCAAGCATTGTTCATCTCCATATTTAAGCCTGAGCTGACATTCGGTGATGGGCAGGATCTTGAAGAAAAGAGATCTTGTCAGACAAGAGGAGCAGCAAGCAGGATGAGGTGAACAGGCAGTTTACACCAGGACTACACCATTTCAAATGGATCGATCCTTAGTGTAAGCCAGAATGTGACACTGGCATCTAAGCATTGCTAAAATATCATCAATGGAACCATAAAAGTGCTTTGAAAATGTGTTCAAATGATGCAAACATAGCAAACATATATGTCTATTTACTCCCAGAGCATCATAAGGGATCAATTAACACTAATTGTATACTCTGGTTTTGATGCTTTCAAATTTTCCTTTTTTAAAACTATGCTGTTCAGTTATACCTATAGTGGCATCATAGTGACCATTCTGAGTAATGAGGATCTTGATTCCTGTCTTTGGACACATGCTTTATTGGAGGGCTAGAAACAGAGAAGCTCCCTGGCCCTCCCCTGTTTCCTTGCTGTGACTAAGCAAGTGATCCATTTCCTGTTTAAACTCCTCGGCTGCCTTTCCTTCCCCTCTCCATGCATGGTGATTATCCTGAGACACATTTGGAAACAAAAGGCTGGGTGAGAATTCCAACAGGTGTAATTAATGTCAAGTGGCCCTGCTTTCCTGCTGGCTTCTCCACCTGCTGCCTTCTGTGAAGGCCTTCTCCGGGCTGAGTCCATCTGCTGGAAATGAGCATTCAGAATTCATCATTTTACATCCTGAGAGGCACCTGAGCCCTCTTCTCTTCTTAAGAGAGCCCTCAGCACATCACTTTAGAGGCACAATTAGTTAAGTGTTGAGATGCCATAAGAAGCAAACACACTGCTTCCTCAGTTCACTTTCAATATCTCATGGTGGATTGGGTCTGTCCAGAGAGACGGCACAACGTCAGAGAATAGAATCACATCTCTATGCTTTATGCACAACTACAAACTATAAGAACTAGTACTATCTTCATACATGTTAAATATATGAAAATATATATTTACATGTGTGTGCATGTATGTATATATGTTTGATATGTGTATATGTGTGTGTCTGTGTACACACACACACACACACACACACACACACACACACACACACACACACAATCACCTCCAAACATTTTAAAAATCCGATCCTATCTAACATGAGATGATGGCACAGTAGTAGCTTGAATGTCCATGTTTTAAGGCAGCAGCTCTCAACATGTGAGTCTCATCCCTTTGGCAAACCTCTGTTTCCAAAGAATATTTACACTAGGATTCATAACAGCAGCAATATTTCAGTTATGAAGTAGCAATAAAAATAATTGTATGGTTGGTGATCACTGGAACATAACATGAGGCATTGTATTGAAGGGTCGCCGCATTAGGAAGATTGAGAACCACTGCTCAATTGAACCCTTAGGTAAGGGAAAGGATTTTCTGAAAACCATTTCTGGCCCTATGAATTTTAGATATTGATGAAAAAATTAAAGGCTGAAATTACTGGCAGGAGAAGGTAATAAAAGATAGAGAATGGAAAGAGCAGTGTATAAAAGAGAGGTCATTGTAAATTTTTAAGGTATTTAGTTGTGCATGTTACTAGCTGGCTGCCAGTGATCAAAGAGATGCCATGAAGAAAAGCATGGTAGAAACTCATTAAATTCATAAATGACAATTGAATTTGTCTATCCCCTGAGGATTGCATGGAATTTCAGAGAAAAGTCTGAATTGTCATAGCTTGAAATACACACACATAGACCTCTCCCTCTCCCTCCCCCTTCCCTCTCTCTCTTCCCCTCCATTCCCGTCCCCACCCGTCACACAAAATTGACTTATGATGATGCAATATAAACTAGTAAAGCAGGCACAGGTAGAAGATACGAAGAAAGTGCCCAATATTACGCAAGCATGATGAACATGTTGTCTATTCTAGTCTTGAGCTTGGTTTGCTTTGACTTTTAGTGAAGAGAGCTTACATGATAAATATTCTTTTATAAATTATTCACGAAAACCAAGAAGGCCTTACTTTATTCTTATTCTATGGTGATTTTGGTGATTTTATGTTGTCGACATGAGCTATCACTTTAGTACATCATGATTAGAGCAGTATATAATAGTCTTGCTAAGGATAACATGCCTGACGTGTTTACTAAACTCTTCCTAATGCCCAGCGTATGGCATGATAGGTGATCAGCAACCATCTGGTGAGCAGAACACACATTTGAACATGATTGCTAAAATTTGGAACTTAAAAATCATCGTCTCCTACACTAAACTCTGTGATTTGCTTTATTCTAGTTGGAGATTTGCTATAGTAGTATTGAACTGTAGCATCGGTATCTTTTCCATTAAATTTTATTCATAGTTCTTCTTAAATTCTACTCCGGGTAGCTTTTCAGGGTCAGGGTAGTACTTCAGTCACAGCTTCAGTTCACTTTTTCCAAAGGGAGGATACAACTGAACAAGAAGTGTGTCCATACATTTTACCATACCCCAGTAGATAACAAAGACAATGACCAACAGTAATGAATCCTGTTAACCACCATCTGTTATCCACCTGGGCAGTCAAGCAAATTAGGAAGGTACATGATTAACAATCGATCTCTCCATGCTGCCTGGACTCCTTCAAACTAGTACAAAGCATGATTGAAATCAACGGTCTTCTCTTCTATGCATGACTGGGACAATAGGGAGAGGAGGAGAAGCTAAGAAGAAACTGGAAATAGAAAGCAGAGGAAACCCAGCCTCACAAAGCTCTTCCCAGTCAGTATTTCTATTATCAGTTAAAACTAGGCATTCATTTAAAATATCCAAGAAAAATAAAATTTAAAAATAAGAATGCAACACACTACTACATACATACACATGCACACACACACACACACACACACACACACACGAGCCATTATATCAATAATTTTTAGGTTCAAAGGTAAAATATTAAGTGAAAATTACATATCATGAAGCACAAATAAAGGATAAAAACTTGCAAAATGAAAATATTGGGCATTCATCACAGAAAAGGTACCTGAGATTGATTCCACTCTCAACTTACCAACCAACCATAGGATCTAGAAGTGTCCCTCTGATAATTAAGTCTTGAAGCATTTTGATTAGCGTGTGTCACTACATTACAGTCTAGGCCTAAACGAGCTGATTTTTATTAGCTTCTCCCTGGGAATAAAAGACCAACTAGTAACAGACATTTCTTTGACATCCCAATACTGCCTGTTGATGTTTTAATTATGTAAGAATATTTTTGAACAAATGAATTGTGTTTTTTTCCAAAATTCCAAAAGAGAACTCAAGAATAAACTCATTAAGAGATGCCAAAAGATTCACTCTGTGCATTAAGTGGAGGACAAGTTCACATCTATTTGAGCAGAAGAGGAAGTGAATCATAGACAAGGTGGCCTTTGAAATCTCCCCTGAGAACTGATAGAAAAGGTAGGAGGAACTTCAACAGCAGGTAAGAGAATTAACCAGAGCACCAAGGTAGCTCTTGTGGATAATTTTTAGATATAATACATGAATCTTGTTTGGTAAAGATTGTTTGGTAAATATGAGTAAGATAGTGAAATAGGTGGGATTTGAAAGGAATGGATACACAGCACAAAGTCTTAAACATTCTGATAAGGATCACGAATGTATTTTTGGCAGCTCTGGGGAAAACTGGAGTTATTTTGACCATGGAGATCAACATGGTAGGATGCACAATGCTAGCCAAGCTCCTGTTCTCAGTTGTTATCTGGTTAACTACGGTGGAATTCAGCATGGCATCTGAGACGGAGGCCTTTACTGGTCAAATTCTTGTCTTTAAATCTTCCTAAAAGGAATCGAATCACCTAAGTCTATCTAATTTGCCTTTTTTTAAAAAATCTGATTATCTGGCCATTGTTCTGAGTTCTAGAACTGCACAGTCAACTCTGTTGGGGGCCAATGAATCTCTCAGCAATGGTGGAGGGAGAGAGTGCTATCAAAAAAAAAAAAAAAGCAAAGCATGTGTGCTATATGTGCTATGGAAGACACTTTAAACATACAATGGGGTAGTAAACAAGATTCTAATAGAGTAAAGAATTTAAAAAGTGGGAGTGATGAATTGAAGCCAGGGCTCAAACTTAAACATAGGAAGCAAGATATAGGTACAAGGTAAGAAAATGAGCCGAAGGGATTGATCAAACAAGAGCCTAGTTAATGGGACCAAGAAACATATTTACTCAGATTTCGTATGGAAGAATTGCGCTCAGGGCTCACTGTTTTAAATGTGAGCTGGCCTGGTTCCAGAAACAGAAGTGGAGCTGAGTTTCCACATGAGGCGAGCAGAGCAGGATGGATACCATGTGAGTGTGTGTGTGAGTGTGAATGCAGAGTGGTGGCTGGGCAGCACTCCAAATCCATTTGACATTTTCTCTTTAGAATTACTTTTTTAAACCCTTAATCAATTGTGCAGCTCTTACATATGCCCTTTCTACATCTCATGTCCTTATGTAATGAAATGAGGAAATTGAGATGTGATATGGAGATGAGAGGGAGCATAGCAGAGATCATTTTTAAACAAAGATTTTACTCTGCAGAGCAGGAAGAATAAGACACATAAAAGCCATCAGATGTTATCTACATACCCCTATGGAAGGACAAAACACTGCTGACATTGTTGATTGATACTAATTAAATCTAATGAACCTCGAGGTAGTAGAAGCAAAGTTTTAAAGAATATCTGGATGAATAGACGGAGGTACTAAAAACAAAACGACAATGACTTTTTAAAATGAGCTTCTAAGCTAAAAGAAAAGAGAAGATGAAAGGCAAAGGCATGGTTCTTAAAGTAAGTAAAAGAAAATGGATGGAGGCAATTTCTGTAGTATACCACAATGCAGTCCTTATAACCATATCATAAAAAGACTTTTATTTTCCACAAGAAGTAATTTTTTAATTGAAATGTTGAATTCCTGAACAAGAATTCATTTAAAAATAGACCATAGATACTATCCACAAAATTCTATAAAGGCAAGCACAGCACAATGTTCAACTTCTATAATAACTTAGAATATTACTATTATATGCCTGTTCCTATAAAATGAACAGAAATGAATTGTGCCCAGTGATTAGAGAGGGACCCCAAATGCACTGAGCTGTATACAACACTTAATATCCCAAGTTAGTAATACAAAAAATAACTCTCCTTGTGAAAATAAACATTTAAATACTCCATCACCTAAAGTGTTCACTGTGATATGTTTCTCTTCTAGGTTATGAGGATTCTTTAATGATTGTTAATTTTGACAAGAGTGAGCCCCTTGAAGACTCACAAAAAAGCATGCTTCTCACTGTAATACTAATAGAAGAAACTTTGGGTTTGCCCTAAACAAGGGATTAATATCCTGATGAGTTTAACCATACAATCCATTGATGATTAAACCTGTACAGACTAATGTGAAGAGCTGAGAACTGTGTCTGGGAAAGCCTGTTATAGGATGCAGGATACAGGCCTTTCACAATACACCTTTACACAACATACCATTCCCCTGACACCCTTCTTCCTTTGCTTTCCATTTGCCATGAGTTGAGCAGCTTTCCTCTGCAATGGCTTTCTAGCATGACATCTCTGCCTTGATTCTATAGAAACCCCTTGCTGTTACTGCCAAGTGACCATGAACTGACAGCAAAAAGCCAAATAAATTCATCTTCCTTTGTATTGTTGTCTTGAATGTTTGTCAGTGAGGTAAAATGTTAACTAACATAATATTCAGGACAATGCTAAAACCCCAAGTGTGTCTACTATGTTTATTTTATAACTGAGAGAACAGAAGAAACTTGCTAGAGTGCCCTAAACAAGTAAGTATATAAGCAGGATCCAAGTGCAGCATCTAAACCACTCTGCTACAGCACCTAACTGGACACTTAGGTTTTTATCCAAACTTGCCTCTGACAAAGGAGAATACCCCAATAGCCCCAACACTTGCTCATAGTTGAGATCATTTCTTTTGAGGCTTTGGGCAAGAATTTTACTTTTACTTTTAAAGTCAACTTTCCCTCTCTTTTATTTCTTCACTGTGAAACATTTGAAATTACCTAGATGATAATAGTAAGTTGCAGGAAGGCAGCATAAGGAACGGGTGTAGCAACTTAAGCTTTGTGGGCAACGTACGTCTTCAGCCCTGGTGGGCAATGGTTCTTCCTGTAATTAGCAGATAAACCTCGCTGCCTCTGGATCAGCTGACGCATCAACTTCCCTTCACATACTATCTTCATAAAAGAGATGAGTTCCACCGACCACTGCAAGCTTCAGCTGCAGAGAATGAAGTAACAGAGCCGGTGAACAGTTAAAAAGTGAAATGTCACTGTCGGCTAAAAGCAGAAAACAACAAAGAAATGAAAAATGATAAAAGCAGAAACTCCTCAGTGTTACATAGCAAGTATACCAGAAGGTTCATAACTGGAGCAGACAATAGAAACTGAAAATATTAATAGGGTTATAAAGGACTGAGGGGGAAATGCTATTGATCGGTAAACAGCTCCGTAAGTGAGGACAATAAAAAGAAAAGAGATCTTGACTTTGAAATGATCATAGGTAGATGTGCCCTTGGAAACTCACTAATGGCTCCATCCATGACTGTACTTCAGACACAGATTCTAAACTGGTGTGACGACAATTGGAAATCCATAAGAAACATGCCACCACATTAATATGCATTTTAAATGCCCAAATAAAATCCATCCTCTCTTCTTTCTACAATATGTATGATTTGAAAATACATTAATAGGTCGGGTGAATTTGATACTGTAACAATGTCCCATTTAGAGAAACTAAGACATACGTTGATTTTTTTCAAAATTAATTTTAAAATGGCTCTACTGAAAATAAAATTTTATATTTTTATTGACATCAAATGTAAAGAAGACCAAAGATTATAAATACTTAAGTGCCAGTAAAATGTCTTTAAACCACATCTGTATATTTCACATGTGAATTATGTGTATTCACAATCTTATTGTAGATTATATAGATTTGAGATATATATATATACATATATAACTAAAAACAGTGAAAATAAGGTTTAATTCTTGGCCACCTCTAAGGATGCAGAAGGCTTGGAACCCCAGCTACCTGGGAAGCTGAAGCAGGATGACAATACCTCCCTGAGAGTTTGGTGATAGCCTGTTCAATTTGAGAGATTTCAAAAATAAAAAAGTATAGAAAGATGCCGATGATAAAGACTCTACACTTGCCTACCAGGCAGAAAGTTGCAAGATTAATCGCTACTACCACAATAATAACAACAATGTTAATGTTGAATAGTAACACATTTCTGAAAAGCATGCAGAATTTCAACTAAAATATAAACCCATCTGTATCTGTTCATTTAATAGACATACAAATAATCATAGGCACGATCCATGTACACAAGCATCAAAGTTTTATGAAAAAAAAGTCAAAGTCCCTCACTTTAAAACAAAGGTAATATTTTTCCATAAACACTTTTACTAAACAAAGACAAAAGTGTTATTGTGCCTGGGATGGCAATACATTTTTTTGATCATTCTTTACTGTATCATAAACCAGATTCTAAAACTGCTTTCTCTGAAATGTAATGGAGCTGTGAGGAATATGAGTCTTTTAATGTGTTCCTGCCATTTTCTCTACATAACTCTAAGTAGGTCATAAATCTAACTGTATTCTCTGCAGATCATTTCTATTTTTCTCCTATTGACAAAATATTTAAAATCATATCACACCCTATTTTTATCCTTCCTACTATTATGCATTGTTACTCAATATACATGCCTATTACCACCTAACAAACATGTGTCTCTTCTAGTAAGTTAACTTGCTATATCAACAAGAGTTGAAGACTTTTAAGATATACTAAAGCAAAATCCCCAATTCCCTGCAGAGATAAAAAAAATTACTTATTGACAGAGAGAACTTAGAAAACTCATTTCAGATTTGTTTGAATAATATTTCAACAGCTTATTTCGTGGTGGGTTGAGTGTGTGTGTGTGTGTGTGTGTGTGTGTATGTGTGCACGTGCACACACACAGAGAAAAGATGGTGTGCAATGGGATAGGGCATAACAAGAAAAAATAAGATACTGCGCAATTGGGAAGTATGTGGCTGCCAAACTTATTTTGATATTTCAGTTGATCCACTTGTAGGTTACTTTATTATTGAAGTTTTCAGCGTCCAAATCAACTAAATTAACCCAATAGGAAATTACAGAAAATGGGAAAGACTTTCTTCCTGTATTTGAAAATGTTCCCCACCTCTAATAACAAAAAGAGGAGACAGATGACTTAGGTCCTCACATGCTAAGCAGCAGTGGTCATTCCTAGCTGCAGTTATCTTCCTTCCAAAAAAAAATGCCCCTCAAAATAAATGGTTTCCTCAAGGCACCTAATGTGAATATTTTTGCAAGCAACTATAGCTCGTGTTCTTACATAATCAGAACTCTATTAGGAATTTGTATTTGCATATGCCTACAGACATAAAATGTTCAGAAAGGGATGCCAACTAGAGTACGGACTGCATTATACTGAAAAATAACAGTAATAACATGCTGGCAATTGCCCTTGGATTGTTCACATTTCTTCTGAAGCACTTTTCTAGCCCTTGAGCATATGAGCTTTAAACAAGTTTGATTATATCCACAAATGTATTTAATGAATCTGGAAAAATGGAATTATATAGCAAGCAAGAATACATACAGTTTTAAGGTTTATTTTTGCTGTTGTCATAGTAAATTGCACATGGGAGAGAACTCCATCCATTTATAGCATGAGGTTTCAGGCGTTTTTTTTCCATACTTTCTTTTTTAATAAAATGTAACTCTCTGATTTACAGTTGCCAACGTGCAATTCTGATCACTGAGAGTAAGTGCAACAATTGTAGGCTACAGAAATATATAAGAGGAGTGGCAGGTGCACATTTCCTTCTATACCTCCCCAGCAGCATGTGCTTTAAGCCACTGAGCACTTACAAAACCAAACTGAGCAAAACAAACAAAAGTCCGATTAGGTGGTACCACTTGCAATCATTTCGTTTTCCAAGAATGACTTCCAGTTAAAGACATGACTCCAAATGTCCCTGTTATTACTATCTAGGCTGGCAGTCCTCAGAAGCATTTCCAGTTTGAATGAACATATAAATATAATTTAGTCCTTCCCATTCACAAGAGAGGTTAGTCATTAGAGTTTCCATTCATCAAAGGAGAAAAGCAACATTTCATCTTTCCAAGTCATAAACACAGGAGAGCTCAAAAAGCAAAAGGATTTCCTACAGTGCTCAGTGCTTCTACTTGTGAAAGGCAGAGAGCTCAAATTCTTGATTTCAGAGACAGGCAATGTCTCTGGAATGGACAGCAATATGACCCAGGGAAGACACGGAAAATATCACTTCTGGAGAGGAGAGGGAGAGAGAAGCCGTGGCAGGACAATGGAGGCTGACATAAAGATTCCACTCTGTGTATTTACAGGTTGTTATTAATGTTCTCAAGGGATGGATGGTACCCGGCTTTGTAAGTTTAAGTGGGCAATTATATCTTATCAATTGGGTCAAAAAAAAAAAGAAATACCACTTCTGCCCAACTTCTTTCTATTATCATGATACACCATGGTTTGAAATATTGCCTACACTTTTTGTGCTATGAAACAGTTACTCACTAAATTAAAATACCTACAAATATACTTAATATATTAAGAAATGAAGTTCTTTTAGTAATATACTACTTCAAATGGTGAGACACTAAAAATACCTCTTAAAATAAACTGAAACAGAAATATCACTATTGTTTTAATACAATTGAATGTTACATAGATATACTTACTGATATCTAAATATAAAATGAAGATTGGGCTAGGAACTTAAGAGCCAATTTTATAGTTAAAGGTGTTAAAATAAGCAGATATATAAGTAGACCTTACACTTAAAGATATTTTCTCAAAATTAATATTTATCCCATGTCTTCTGAATATAGAAAAATGATAGTATACCCTTTATTGTAAATACATATTAACTGCTTTTAATTATGTACATGCACCCAGCACATTTTCCTTGTATTCCTATGATGTAGGCAACATGGGACAAGGTGCTAATAATACAAAATATAAAGATAAATGTCCACTAAAAATGTAGCTTTCATGTGAGACTTTCTAAAAGCAAAAGAAACACAACAGCAGTAGTTTATGCATATATGTATGCATGTATGTAATTTAGAAAGGTTCTTGTTTTGTAGTCCAGAGTTGCATAAAATCATAAATTCTCCAGCTTTAGCTTCGCACCTAGTCAGGACCATGAAAAGTATAATGCTCTCTGACTTCCCAGATTTTAGTTGAACTTGAGGGAAATATGTCAAACAGTCTTATTTCTCTAATCCGAAAATATTTCTGTATAGTATGGTACATTTTCACCCTCTAATTTGATCTCAATTTTATCTGTTATTTACACAAAAGTGTTTGGATGTAGTAGACACTCAGTAGCCTAGCTGGAATTAGTGTCATTCACCACCATGCGTGGCTTCATAGAAGTCCTTGCTTCATGTTTATTCTTTCTTACTGAATCAAAGATATATATTCTGAACCATTGAGAGGAACATCAAACTCTGAGGCCAAGTCCCGTAGGGGAGAGAAATGGACCCCCAGAAATGCAGCCAATCATGATTGCTCAGAGGAGATCACCACTTCTGTTCACATTGCTGGCTTAAGAAGAACCTGCCTAGTGCCCTCTGTGCCCTCTGGATACAGGAACCTAGCAACAGTCAGGGGCAGGAACCCCCATTTTCTGCCTGTGCCCAGAGCTGACCCACTCCCACAGCTCTCTGTACACAAATCCCCTGGGGTGAGAGAGCTGTACTTTCAGAAGTACTGACAATCCTGCGAGCTCAGAGGAGACAACTACTTCTGCACACATTCTGGCCCAAGAGGAAACCACCTAGTGCTCTCTGTGCCCTCTAGACACAGGAAACTAGGACCAGTGAGCGGCAGGACACTTCCAATTTCTGTTTGCTTTCAGAGCTTAAATCAAAGAAGCACGTACAAACCTGAGAGCAGAGGTAAAACCAACTTTTGGGCTTCAAGCAAACTGTCTGGAGGCCTCAGGAGACACAAACCAAGGAGCAGTCTGGGAAAGGCCCCTTCCAGTTTCTGACTGTGCCCTGTGCTGACCTGGTCCCACAGCTCACTGTACCCAGATCCTGCTGAAAAAAAAAAAAACAGATCCACAGGAGTGCTGACACACAGACTTACAGGAAGGTCAAGCCACTGTCAGAGTCAGCAAGACAAATAACACCAAAGACAAGCTGATGGTGAGAAGCAAGCACAGAAACCTAAGCAACAGAAATCAAGACTACTTGGAATCATCAGAGCCCAGTTCTCCCACCAAAGCAAATACTGGATAACAAAACACACCGTAAAAACAAGATTGGGATTTAAATCACATTTCATGATAATGATAGAGGACTTTTAGAGGGACATAAATAACTCCCTTAAAGAAATACAGGAAAACATAGGTAAATAAGTAGAAGCTTTTAAAAGGAAACACAAAAATCCCTTAAAGAATTACAGGAAAACACAATCAGACAGGTGAAAGGATTGAACAAAACCATCCAGGATTTAAAAATAGAAATAAAAACAATAAAGAAATCATAAAGGGAAAAAACTCAAGAGATAGAAAACCTAGGAAAGAGATCTGGAGTCATAGACTCAGGCATCATTAACAGAATATAAGAGATAGACGAGAGAATCTCAGGGTAGAAGATACCAAAAACCATCAAAGATAATATGAAAGTCAAAAGCTCCTAACCCAAATCATACAGAAAATCCAGGATACAATGAGAAGATCAAACCTAAGGAAAATAGGTATAGAAGAGAGTGAAGATGTCCATCTTAAAGGGCCAGTAAATATCTTCCACAAAATTATAGAAGAAAACTTCCCTAGCCTAAAGAAAGAGATGTCCATAAACATAGAAGAAGCCTACAGAACTCCAAAGAGATGGGACCAAAAAGAAATTCCTCCTGTCACATAATAGTCAAAACACCAAACTCACAAAAAAATATTAAAAGCAGTAAGGGAAACGTGTCAAGTAACATATAAAGGCAGACCTATGAGAATTACAACAGACCTCTCACCAGAGATTATGAAAGTCAGAAGATCCCGAGGAGATGTCATACAGACCCTAAGAGAACAAAAAATGGCAGCCCAGGCTACTATGACCTGTAAAACTCTCAATGAACATAGATGAAGAAAATAAGATGATATTCCATGACAAAAGCAAAATTACACAATATCTTTCCATCCTTAAATATAGCCTTACAAAGGAAAATAGATGGAAAATGCCTTCACAAGGAAGGAAACTACACCTTAAAAAGAAAAAAAAAGTAATTTTCTTTCAAAATAGCCAAAAGAAGATAGTCACACAAATATAATTCCACCTCTAACAACAGAAGTAACAGGAAGCAACAAACGGGCCCTTAATATCTCTTAACATCAATGGATTCAATTCCCCAATAAAAAGACATAGACTAACAGACTTGATACATAAAGAGGACTCAGCATTTTGCTGCATACAGAGAACACACCTCAGTGCCAAAGACAGACACTACTTCAGAGTAAAAGGCTGGAAAATAATTTCCTGAACAAAACACCAATGGCTTACGCTCTAAGATCAAGAATCGACAAATGGGATCTCATAAAACTGCAAAGCTTCTGTAAGGCAAAGGACACTGTGGTTAGGACAAAACGGCAACCAACAGATTGGGAAAAGATCTTTACCAATCCTACAACAGATAGAGGCCTTATATCCAAAATATACAAAGAACTCAAGAAGTTAGGCCGCAGGGAAACAAATAACCCTATTAAAAAATGGGGTTCAGAGCTAAACAAAGAATTCACCGCTGAGGAATGCCGAAAGGCTGAGAAACACCTAAAGAAATGTTCAACATCTTTAGTCATAAGGGAAATGCAAATCAAAACAACCCTGAGATTTCACCTCACACCAGTGAGAATGGCTAAGATCAAAAACTCAGGTGACAGCAGATGCTGGCGAGGATGTGGAGAAAGAGGAACACTCCTCCATTGTTGGTGGGATTGCAGACTGGTACAACCATTCTGGAAATCAGTCTGGAGGTTCCTCAGAAAATTGGACATTGAACTGCCTGAGGATCCAGGTATACCTCTCTTGGGCATATACCCAAAAGATGCCTCAACATATAAAAGAGACACGTGCTCCACTATGTTCATTGCAGCCTTATTTATAATAGCCAGAAAATGGAAAGAACCCAGATGCCCTTTAACAGAGGAATGGATACAGAAAATGTGGTACATCTACACAATGGAATATTCCTCAGCTATCAAAAACAACGAGTTTATGAAATTCGTAGGCAAATGGTTGGAACTGGAAAATATCATCCTGAGTGAGCTAACCCAATCACAGAAAGACATACATGGTATGCACTCATTGATAAGTGGCTAGTAGCCCAAATGCTTGAATTACCCTAGATCCCTAGAACAAACGAAACTCAAGACGGATGATCAAAATGTGAATGCTTCACTCCTTCTTTAAATGAGGAAAAAGAATACCCTTGGCAGGGAAGGGAGAGGCAAAGATTAAAACAGAGACTGAAGGAACACCCATTCAGAGCCTGCCCCACATGTGGCCCATACATATACAGCCACCCAATTAGACAAGATGGATGAAGCAAAGAAGTACAGACCGACAGGAGCCGGATGTAGATCGCTCCTGAGAGACACAGCCAGAATACAGCAAATACAGAGGCGAATGCCAGCAGCAAACCACTGAACTGAAAATAGGTCCCCCGTTGAAGGAATCAGAGAAAGAACTGGAAGAGCTTGAAGGGGCTCAAGACCCCATATGTACAACAATGTCAAGCAACCAGAGCTTCCAGGGACTAAGCCACTACCTAAAGACTATACATGGACTGACCCTGGACTCTGACCCCATAGGTAGCAATGAATATCCTAGTAAGAGCACCAGTGGAAGGGGAAGCCCTGGGTCCTGCTAAGACTGAACCCCCAGTGAACTAGACTATGGGGGGGAGGGTGGCAATGGGGGGAGGGTTGGGAGGGGAACACCCATAAGGAAGGGGAGGGGGGAGGGGGATGTTTGCCTGGAAACCGGGAAAGGGAATAACACTCGAAATGTATATAAGAAATACTCAAGTTAATAAAAAAAATTTAAAAATTAAAAAAAAAAACTGAGATGATAGCAGATGCTGGCAAGGAAGAGGAGAAAGAGGAACACTCCTCCATTGTTGGTAGAATTGCAAGCTGCTACAACCACTCTGGAAATCAGTCTGGAGGTTCCTCAGAAAATTGGACATAATACTACCTGAGGTCACAGCTATATGTCTCCTGGGCATATACCCAAAAGATGCTCCATTATACAACAAAGACACATGCTCCACTACATTCATAGGGGCCTTATTTATAATAGCAAGGAGCTGGAAAGAACCCAGCTGTCCCTCAAAAAGGAATACATAAAGAAAATGTGGTACATTTACACAATGGGGTACTACTCAGCTAATAGAAACAATGACTTCATGAAATTCATAGGCAAATTGAAGGAATTAGAAAATATCATCCTGAGTGAGGTAACCCAATCACAAAAAACACACATTTTATGCACTCACTGCTTAGCGGACATTAGCCCAAAAGTTCAGATTACCAAAGATACAATCCACAGACCACATTAAGCTCAAGAAGAAGGACAACCAAAGTGCAGAAGCTTCAGTATCTCTAAGAAGGGAGAACAAAAATATTCATAGGAGGCGATATGGAGACAGTGTTTGGAACAGAGACTAAAGGAAATGTCATCCAGAAACTGCCCCACCCGGGGATCCAGCCCATACACATACCACCACCAAACCTAGGCAATATTGTTGATGACAAGAAGTGCATGCTGACAGGAGCCTGATATAGCTGTTTCCTGAGAGGCTCTGCCAGAGCATGACAAATATAGTCAACCATTGATCAAAGAATAGGGTCCCCATTGGAGGAGTTAGAGAAGGATTGAAAGAGCTGAAGGAATTTGCAATCCCATAAGAACAACAATACCAACCAACCAGAGCTCCCAGGGATTAAACCACCATCCAAAAGGTACACATGGACAGATCCATGGTTCCAGCTGCATATGTGGCAGAGGGTCACCTTGGGTACAGATGAGAGGAGAAGCCTTTAGTCTTGTCAAGGCTCAATCCCCAGTGTAAGGGAATGTCAGGGTAGGGAGGTGGGAAGGGGTAGGTGGGTGGGTTGCAGAATACCCTGATAGAAGAAGGGGAGGGGGATGGGATACGGGGTTTATGGATGGGAAACCTGGAAAGGTGATAACATTTGAAATGTACAAAATAAAATCCGAGAAAGAAAGAAAGGAAGAAGGGAGGGAGGGAGGGAGGGAGGGAGGGAGGGAAGGAAGGAAGGAAGGAAGGAAGGAAGGAAGGAGGGAAGGAAGGAAGGAAGGAAGGAGGGAAGGAAGGAAGGAAGGACTGATGAAGGCAGAATTCAGGAAACTGGGCTAGAATTTGTGACCTGGGACCTGATGAATGTTTGGCTCCAGAAGCACAGGACTGTGTGCAAATTTTCAGGCTTAGACAATGTGACTTCTTAATGAGTGATTAAATAAGTTTTTGATGCAAGACATTTCTTTTGTTAAATAATAGTGTGAAACAAAATATTACACCACATCATTTGTAGTAAACTATTGGGCTTTGCTTTGCTTCATTATGTCTTAGTGTATTATATAATGTCTTTCCCTGGGACATATTTTAATGGATTAAATCCACTGGCCTCATGCTGACTTAGCACTTGCAGTTTAAGAATGTATTCTCCAGTGTAGAAGGATTATAAGAACATTAAACTGGCCCATTGGTGTAAGAAAAAAAATCTCACCTTTTGGTACGTGCAAGGTGAAGAATTCTGCAGCCTATGTACACTAACACCCAATATAACACTAAGTTGTCTTTGATTTTAGGATCTGATTAAGTGCCCTGATTAACTTTGTTAGGAATCAAGGCTTGTATGATTCTTGCTCTGAATCTTAACATTTCTCCTATACATTCTTGGATTTTGCTTACACTGTCATTATCGACTGAGTATTATTTCAAGAGTACTGCTTGGTGACCCAGTCTGAATAGAATGGAAACCCCAGTTCCCCTCTGACCTCCAGCCACTATCACCTACCTTTGCCTTACCCTAGAAAATAAGATTTTAATTTTTGTTGACAAAGGGTTGTCTTCCCTTTTTAAATTTTCCAAGCATGATTAGCAAGTGAGTCTCTAAGGCCCAACCATTAATATTAAAAAGCGTAGACCGGCGATGCCTATTAATGTTCGTGAATTTATGCTCCTCAAGTCCTAAGGGGTCAGCAAAGAAGTGTGGCTAAAGGAAAACATGTGAAGTTCTTCATGACATGTTAACTGGGTTATGATAGCATTAAGTGCTGTTTTTTCTCTGTATTTGATCTGGAAAGGAAACCCTATGTTTAAAAACAGTTTTTGTAGCTGGGTATTGGTAGCACATGCTTTTTAATCCTAGTGCTTCAGAGGCAGAGGCCAGACAATTTCTGTAAGGATGAAGCCAGTCTGGTCTACAGAGAAAGATTTAGGACAATGATAGCTTCATAGAGAAACCCTGACAGGGATGGAGGTTAGGGGATGGTGTAGAAAGGAACAGCTCTTGTAAATGAGTTCTCTTTGCATGACAACTGCAAACTGGTCTATCTCTGGCTCCTTTGCTGGGGAATTAGAAAGTTCACTCATAATGAGTGCAAAGTGCTCAAATATCTTCTGATACAATAGCACAGTTATTGGAGTTTGTTTCCTTGGCTTTTTCATTTTTGTCTATTTAAATAAGTTCAAAAGGTGCATTAAAATGGTTATATAGTATCAAATACCATGTTGTTCTTTAATGCTTATCTCTCCTGGTGTTAGAAGTGAACTTACTTCATTCTAAGCCATGGAGTTATAGGAGGAGATGCTCATGGCTTAGCTTAGACATAAATGCTTGGCTTAGACATAAATAGGTCTTCATGTAACCATGTAGGTATGATAGAGATATGCATGTAACAACAATTAATGGAAAAAAGGCCAAAAACTTTAAAGAAACGAAGAGGGGTATAGGGGAGGGTTTGGAAAGAGGGATGAGCCAAGCAAAAATGTCATTAAATTAAAATCTCTAAAAAATAACTTCATATATAAAATATAAATTATAATGTATATCATATATAAACATAATTCTGTTACTGCTCAGAAATTTAAGCATGTTAGCTGAGACATTGAGTGTTTTCTTTACCTTTACTTATGTCCATTTATTTCTGCCATGAAGACATGTGCATCACATGTCTACTTAATTGATGTACAAGGAGAAGAAGAAGCTAGAAGGGCAATCTAACCTCTGTCTGACCCTGCTCATCAAGAATGATACAGTTGTATAACTTGGTGTTCTTGTGGGACTCCTAAGAGTAGGAGTGAGTGCTGTTTCTGTGGCCTGCCTTTGGACCCATTCCTCCTACTGGATTGCCTTCTTCACCCTTGATGTAAAGGGATGTGCCAAGATTTATTGCTACTTGATAAGGTATGTTTGCTTGATATCCCAGGATAGGGAAGGGTGGGTGTTTCTGAAGAGAAACTGAGGAGGAGTAGATCTAGTAAAGCGTGAAAATAGGAGAGGAAGGTTTGGGAAGAAAGGAAGAAGGGAAAGTGGAAAGAGAGGTAGAAGGAATAAGAAAAGAAAAAGAAAAAAGAAAGAGAAAGAGGAAGAAAAAAGATTTTATAGAGATAGATACATGGAAGGATAGATAGATAGATAGATAGATAGATAGATAGATAGATAGATAGATAGATAGATAGATAGGTAGGTAGATGGACAGATGGATAGATAGGTTAGACAGAAAGATCAATCGATCTCCATAGTCTCACAGCAAGCAGGCTTGGTCACAAGGCCCTCAATAGCTGCAAAGAAAGCTGCTAATGAAGACTGCCAAAGGTTGCTGAGAAAAATAACAATTTATTACTTGTAATGGACATGTTGAATCTCCAGGAAATACTGGGATTTATTAAGGATGAAGGTAAATGTGTATCAAAACAGAAGAGGTTTTAAAACTTTATACAACTTGCAGTTAGAAAGATAATGGGTCAAAAAGACCAATATTTCCTGTCTTGTTTTCATAACATTGGAGATTTTGATCTATAACTTAAGATACCAACAACCATTGTACATGCAACATGTGACTCTAAAGTTTTAAAGAAAACATCCAAAATACATTAACAATGAAATGGGAAAGTGCTGTAGAGACACTGGGACACCTCGATTCCTCTCCAAGATGTCCTCAAAGAAAAATGTCTGGAAACATCCAGACTTTCTCTAGAAACTATGGCAATCACAGTAAGAGCTAAATGGAATTTCGAGAATTCGTTATTGTCATGCTACCTGCCTGTCCTGTCACTTCTAATATAGGCCAGGATGGCCTTCCGATCCACCTCAATCCTGTCTCAACCTCCCAAATTGCTTGAGAACGATGAGTCTTCACACTTGCTTAATTGTGTTTTCCTTATTACCTAACAAGAAACAATTAGATTTTTGTTTCTCTTCAGGACTAAATATGAAGAACACAAGATTGTTATTTTTTTTCCATCTTTATTAAATTGAGTGTTTCTTGTTTACATTTTGATTGTTATTCCCCTTCCCGGTTTCTGGGCCAACATCCCCCTAACCCCTCCCCCTCCCCTTCTCTATGGGTGTTCCCCTCCCCATCCTCCCCCCATTACCGCCCTCCCCCCAACAAGCCCATTCACTGGGGGTTCAGTCTTGGCACGACCAAGGGCTTCCCCTTCCACTGGTGCTCTTACTACGCTATTCATTGCTACCTATGACGTTGGAGCCCAGGGTCAGTCCATGTATAGTCTTTGGGTAGTGGCTTAGTCCCTGGAAGCTCTGGTTGGTTGGCATTGTTGTTCATATGGGGTCTCATGCCCCTTCAAGCTCTTTCAGTCCTTTCTCTGATTCCTTCAATGGGGGTCCCGTTCTCAGTTCAGTGGTTTAATGATGTCATTCGCCTATGTATTTGCTGTATTCTGGCTGTGTCTCTCAGGAGAGATCTACACCCGGTTCATGTCGACCTGCACTTCTTTGCTTCATCCATCTTATCTAGTTTGGTGGCTGTATATGTATGGGTCACATGTGGGGCAGGCTCTGAATGGGTGTTCCTTCTGCCTGTGTTCTAAACTTTGCCTCCCTATTCCCTGCCAAGGGTATTCTTGTTCCCCTTTTAAAGAAGGAGTGAAGCATTTTCATTTTGGTTGTCCTTCTTGAGTTTCATGTGTTCTGTGCATCTAGGGTAATTCAAGCATTTGGGCTAATATCCACTTATCAATGAGTGCATACCATGTGTGTTTTTCTGTGATTGGGTTACTCACTCAGGATGATATTTTCCAGTTCCATCCCTTTGCCTATGAATTTCATAAAGTCATTGTTTTTGATAGCTGAGTAGTATTCCATTGTGTAGATGTACCACATTTTCTGTATCCATTCCTCTGTTGAAGGGCATCTGGGTTCTTTCCATTTTCTGGCTATTATAAATAAGGCTGCGATGAACATAGTGGAGCACGTGTCTTTTTTATATGTTGGGGCATCTTTTGGGTATATGCCCAAGAGAGGTATAGCTGGATCCTCAGGCAGTTCAATGTCCAATTTTCTGAGGAACCTCCAGACTGATTTCCAGAATGGTTTTACCAGTCTGCAATCCCACCAACAATGGAGGAGTGTTCCTCTTTCTCCACATCCTTGCCAGCATTTGCTGTCACCTGAATTTTTGATCTTAGCCATTCTCACTGGTGTGAGGTGAAATCTCAGGGTTGTTTTGATTTGCATTTCCCTTATGACTAAAGATGTTGAACATTTCTTTAGGTGTTTCTCAACCATTCGGCATTCCTCAGCTGAGAATTCTTTGTTTAGCTCCGAACCCCATTTTTAATAGGGTTATTTGTCTCCCTGCGGTCTAATTTCTTGAGTTCTTTGTATATTTTGGATATAAGGCCTCTGTCTGTTGTAGGATTGGTAAAGATCTTTTCCCAATCTCTTGGTTGCCATTTAATTTTTAATGAACAGGTACATGCTTCAGAAAAATTAGTAGTCATGATTCCTTCTTTTTGGTTGCATGTTTTTCTTTATATCTATCGTTTTTATTGGATATTTTCTTTACTTACATTTCAAATATTATCCCCTTTCACGATTTCCCATATGCTATCCCCTGTTCTCGTCCCCCTTGCACAAGCCTCTATTAAAGTTTCACCCACCCACCTTTATACCCCCATCTCTCCACATTGGCTTTCCCCTACACAGTGTCATTGAACCTTCACAGGGCCAAGGGCCTCTCCTCTCATTGATGCCCAATAAGCCCATCCTCTTCTACGTATGTGGGTGAAACCAGGGTATCTATCTCCATGTGTACTCTTGGGTTGGTGATTTAGTCTCTGGGAACTCTGGGGATTCTGGGAGGTTGATATTGTTGTTCTTCCTATGGGGTTGAAACCCCTTCAGCTCCTTCTGTTCTTTTTCTAACTCCTCAAATGAGGGCCCCGTTTTCAGTCTGAAAGCTGGATGACAGCATATAACTGTATTTCTCAGGCTCTGGTTGAACCTCTCAGGAGACAGCTATATCAGGCTTCTGTGAGCATGCACTTCTTGGCATCCACAATATTATCTGGGTTTGGTGACAGTATATGGGATGGATCCCTGAGTGGGGCCATCTCTGGATGACCATTCTCTCAGACTCTGCTTCACATTTTGTCTCTGTATTTCCTCCTGTGAATATTTTGTTCTCCCTTCAAAGAAGGATTGAAGCATCCACTCTTTGGTCTTCCAACTTCCTGAGGCTTCATGTGGTCTGTGGATTGTATATTGGGTATTCCTAGCTTTTAGGTTCATATCCACTTATCAGTGAGTACGTATGGTATGTGTTCTTTTATGAATGGGTTACTTCATGCAGGATGACATTTTCCAGTTCCATCTATTTAGCTAAAAAATTTCATGAAGTCATTGTTGTTAATAGCTGAATACTACTCCACTGTGTAAATGTACCAAGTTTTCTATATCCATTCCTCTGTTGAAGGACACCTGGGTTCTTTCCAGATTCTGGCTATTATAATTAAGGATGTTATAAACAAAGTGGAGACTGTGTCCTTGTTCTATTTTGGAGCTTCTTTTGAGTATATGTCCAAGAGTGGTATAGCTGTGTCCTCATGTACTACTATGTCCAATTTTCTGAGGAACTACTAGACTGCTTTCCAGAATGGTGGTACCAGTTTGAAATCCCACCAACAATGGAGGAGTGTTGCTCTTTCTTCATATCCTTGCCAGCATCTGCTGTCACCTGAGTTTTGAATCATAGCCATTCTGACTGGTATGAGGTAGAATCACAGGGGTGTTTTAATTTGCATTTCCCTGTTGACTAAGGATGTTGAACATTTCTTTAGGTACTTCTTGGCCATACAATAGTCTTCAGCTGAGAATTCTTGTTTAGCTCTGTCCCCCGTTTTTAATAGGGTTATTTGATTCTCTGGGATATAACTTCTTGAGTTCTCTGTATATAATGGATATTAGCCCTCTATTGGCTGAAGAACTGGTAAAGATCTTTTCCCAGTCTGTTGATTGCTATTTTGCCCTATTGACAGTGTTCTTTGCCTTACAGACCTTGCAATTTTCTAAAGTCCCAGTTGTCAATCCTTGATTTTAGAGCATAAGCCATTGGTGTTCTCTTCAGGAAATTTTCCCTTGTGTCCATGTGTTTGTGACTCTTCCCCACTTACTCTTCTAATAGATTCATTGTATTTGGTTTTATGTGGAGGTTCTTGATCCATGTAGACTTAAGAATGGACCGATTTGCATTCTTCTACAGGCTAAACTCCAGTTGAATCAGTGCTATTTGTTGCAAATGCTGTCTTTTTGATATTTGTTGAAATGTATGGTTTTAGCTCCATTGTGAAAGGTCATGTATGTGGGTTCATTTCTGGGTATTCATTTCTGTTCCAGTGATCTATCTGCCTGTTTCTGTATGAATACCATGTAATTTTTTATAACTATTGCTCTGTTATACAGCTGGAGTTCTGGGATGGTGATTTCCCCCAGCAATTCTTTTATTGTTGAGGATAGTTTTCATTATCCTGGGTTTTTATTATTCCAAATGAATTTGCAAATTGCTCTTTTTAACTCTTAAAAAATTGAGTTGGAATTTTGATGGGAATTGCATTGAATGTGAAGATTTCTTGCAAAATGGCACTTTTTACTATATTAATCCTGCCAATCCATGATTACAGGAGATGTTTCAGTCTTCTGAGATCTTCTTCAATTCATTTCTTCAGAGATGTGAAGTTCTTTTCATACAAATATTTCATTTGCTTTGTTAGAGTCACCCCAAAGTATTTTATATTGTTTGCAACTATTGTGAAATGTGTCATTTCCCTACTTTCCTTCTTAGCCTCTTTATACTTTGAGTAGAAGGCTACTGATTGTTTTTTAGTTAATTTTATATCCAGCCACTTTGATGAAGTTGTTTAACAGGTTTAGGAGTTCTCTTGTGGAATTTTTGGGGTCACTTAAGTATAATATCATATAATTTGCAAACAGTGATATTTTGACTTCTTCCATTCCAATATATCCCTTTGATCTCTTTTTCTTTTCTAATTCTTGTAACTAGGACTTTGAGAACTATATTGAATAGGTAGGGAGAGAGTGGGCAGCCTTGTGTAGTTTCTGATATTCATGGGATTGCTTCAAGTTTCTCCCCATTAAGTTTGATGTTGGCTACTCGGCTGTATATTGCTTTTAACAAATTTAGGTATGGGCCTTGATTTCTTGATCTTTCCAAGAATTTTAACATGAAGTCTTGCTAAATGTTTTCAAATGCTCTCTCAGCATCTAATGAAATGATCATGTGTTTTTTGTTTCTTTGAGGTTGTTTATATAGTGGATTACTTCTTTGATGGATTTCCATATATTGAACCATCCCTGCATCCCTGAGATGAAGCCTACTTGATCATAATGGATGATGGTTTTGAATAACCCTGCCAATCCATGTGCACAGGAAATCTTTCAATCTTCTGAGATATAAGATTTCTTTCTTTAAAAACTTGAAGTTCTTTTCATGCAAATCTTTCAAATATATATATACATATATATATATATATATATATATATATATATATATATATATATATATGTTTTGCAAGAATTTTATTGAGTACTTTTTCATTGATGTCCATAAGGAAGATTGGTCTGAAGTTCTCTTTCTTTGTAGGGTCTTTGTGTGGTTTAGGTATAAGCATAAAATGTGGCTTCATAGAACAAACTGGGAAATGTTTTTTCTGTTTCAATTTTGTGGAATAGTTTGAAGAGTATTGGTATTAGGTTGCCTTTGAAGGTCTGATGAGCTTTTTTGGGGGGTTGGGAGACTTTTAATGACTGCTTATCTTTAGCAGTTATTGGACTCTTTATATGGTTTATCCGAGCCTGGAATCTGTCTAGAAAATTGTCTATTTCATCCAGATTTTCCAGTTGTATTGAGTATAGGCTTTTGTAGTAGGATCTGATAATTTTTTGAATTTCCTCAGATTCTGTTGTTATGTCTCCCTTGTCATTTCTGATGTTTTTAATTTGGATACTTTCTCTGTGCCCTCTGGTTAGTCTGGCTAAGGATTTATCTCTCTTGTTGATTTTCTCAAAGAATCAGCTCCTTCTACTGTTGATTATTTGTATTTTTTTTTTGTTACTTGGTTGATTTCAACTCTGAGTTTCATTATTTCCTGCCTTCTACTCCTCTTGGGTGTGCTTGCATCCTTTCTTTTAGAGCTATTAGGTGTGCTGTCAAGCTGCTAGTGTATGCTGTCTGAGTCTGTTTTTGGAGGCACTCACAGCTATGAGTTTTGCTCTTAGCACGGCTTTCATTGTGTCCTACAAGTTTTGGTATGTTATGCCTTCATTGTCCTTATATTCCAGAACTTCTTTAATTTCTTTCACTGTTTCTTCCTTGCCCGATTAATCATTGAATATACCACTGTTCAGCTTACATGTTTTGCCTTTCTCTTGTTTTTGTTGTTATTGAAGACCAGCCTTAGTTCATTGTAATCTAATAAGGATGCGTGGAGTTATTTCAATCTTCTTGTATCCTTTGAGGTCTGTTTTTTGACCAATTATATGGTCAATTTTGGAGAAGGTCCATGAGATGCTGAGAAGAAGGTATATATTTTGTTTTAGGATGAAATGTTTTATAGATATCTGTCAAATCCATTTGCTTCATAACTTCTGTTAGTTTCACTGTGTGTCTCTGTTCAGTTTCTGTCTCCATGATCTATTCATTGATGAGAGGTGGGCTTTGAAGTCTCCCACTATTATTGTATGTGGTACAATGTATGCTTTGAACTTCAGTAAGGTTTTTCTTAATGAATGTAGTTGTCTTAGGTGTCTTCTCTACTGAGTTTCTTGGAAAAGTTTTATGAATGTAGGTGGTCTTGCATTTGCAGCATAGATATTCAAAATTGAGAATTCATCTCTGTGTATTATTCCTTTGATGAGCATGAAGTATCCTCCCTTATCCTTTTTGATAACTTTTGGTTATAAGTTGATTTTACTCAATAGTAGAATGGCTATGCCAGCTTGTTTCTTTGGACCATTTGCTTGGAAAACTATTTTCCAGACTTTCACTCTGAGGTTGGGTCTGCCTTTGTCACTGAGGTGTTTTTCCTGTATGCAGCAAAATGTTGGGTCCTGCTATGTATCCAGTCTATTAGCCTATGTCTTTTTATAGGGGAATTGAGTCCATTGATGTTAAGAGATATTAAAGAGTAATGATTATTTTTCCTGTTAATTTTTGTTAGAGTTAGAATTATGTTTGTGTGTCTCTCTTCTTTTGGTTTTATTTCAAGGAAATTATTTTCTTGCTTTTCCCAGGGTGTAGTTTCCCTCCTTGCGTTGAAGATTTCCATTTATTATCCTTTGTAGGGCTGGATTTGTGGAAATATATTGTGTAAGTTTGTTTTCATATTGGAATATTTTGGTTTCTCCATCTAAGATAATTGTGGGTTTTGCTGGGTATAGTAGCCTGGGCGGGCACTTGTGTTCTCTTAGGATCTATATGACATCTGCCCAGGATCTCCTAGTTTGCATAGTCTTTGGTGAGAAATCTGGTGTAATTCTGATAGGTCTGCCTTTATATGATACTTGACCTATTTCCCTTACAGCTTTTAATATTTTTTGTTTTGTGCATTTGGTGATTTGACTATTATTGACAGGAAAAATTTCTTTTCTGATCCAATCTATTTGGAGTTCTGTAGGCTTCTTGTATGTTTATGGGCATCTCTTTCTTTAGGTTAGGGAAGTTTTCTTCCATATTTTTATTGAAGATATTTACTGCCCCTTTAAGTTGGGAATCTTAGCTCTCTTCTATACCTGTTATTTTTAGGTTTGGTCTTCTCACTGTGTCCTGGATTTCTCAATGTTTTGGCTTAGTAACTTTTTGCATTTTCTTTGATTGTTGTATCAATATTTTCTATGATATTTTCTGCACATGAGATTCTCTCTTCTATCTCTTCTATTCTGATGGTGACGCTTGCATCTATGCCTCCTGATTTCTTCCCTAGGTTTTCTATCTCCTGGGTTGACTCCTTTTGTGATTTCTTTACTTTTTTTATTTCCATAGATAGATCATGGATTATTTTGGTCAATTCCTTTAACTTTTCAGTTCTGTTCTGTTCTCCTGTATTTTTTAAGGGCATTATTCATGTCCTTCTTAAAAGTCTACTATCATCATTATGAGATATGGTTTTAACTGTGAAACTTGGTTTTCAGGTGTGATGGGGTATGCAGAACTTGCTGTAGTGAGGGAACTGAATTCTGATGATGCCAAGTATTCTTGGTTTCTGTTGCTTATGTTCTTGCACTTGCCTCTCACCTTTTGGTTATCTCTAGTGCCTGCCCTAGCTTTCTCTTACTGGAGCATGTCCTTCTTGTGATCCTGGTTGTATCAGAACTCCTCAGAGTCCAGGTGTCTTTGTGATCCTGTGATTCTGGGATACTCTGATCCTGTGATCATGAGTGTGTCAGAGCTCCTGGGAGTCAAGCTGCCTCTGAGATACTGAAGTCCTGGTGTCAACAAGCTCCTGAGATCCTGTTGTGTCAGAGATCCTGGGAGTCAAGATTTCTCTAGGTATTGCAGGAGTGAATAGGTGGAGGCCAGATCCCTGAGCTTGCTCTGGGCACAAATACAAGCTGGAAGAGACCTGTGCCTCTTGGTGGGTGGAGGTTTGTATTTTTGCTGATTCCTAAGTGGGTCCCAGTTATGCTGGGTGTTGGGGAAGATATTGTGTCTTCAACTGTGACCTTGAGTGTGTCAGAGCTCCAGTTCTTCTAAGTGTGTCCAATCTCCTGGGAGTTGAGTTTCCTCTGTGATCCTGGGTTCCTGTGATACTGGGCCTGTTAGTGCATCTGAGATCTTGAGATCCTGTGTTCCTGTGATCCTGTGATCCTGTGATCCTATGATCCTGTGATCCTGGGCATGTTAGAGCACCTGAGTGACAGGCTTCCTCTGGATGTTGTGGGAATAGGGATGAGA
Source organism: Rattus norvegicus (assembly GCF_021556685.1). NCBI lineage: Eukaryota > Metazoa > Chordata > Mammalia > Rodentia > Muridae > Rattus > Rattus norvegicus. The sequence goes on along the minus strand of NC_141534.1, from coordinate 26,013,644 downwards.
CCAGTGTCCAAAGTCAGCTGAGGCCATAAGTTCAGACTGGAAGGCACGCATATGTCTGGCTGGGCAGGGATTCATTTGTCCCTGGATCCTGGGCGACTCAGTTATTCCAGGTGTTGGGACAGATGTTGTGTCCTCCTCGCCTGTGATTTTGGGTGTGTTAGTGCACCTAGGTGACATGTTTCCTTTGGGTGTTATGAGAATGGGTGCAGAAGTAGCGCCAACAGTCTGTTCACAGAACAAGTTCAGACTGGAAGGGAATGATTACTTATTTTTAACAGACTTGTAAAGGTTATGTTCTATAAAATTAAGACATTTTGCTTCTCTGCCTTTTTCTGTGTGACTCATCTCATAGCTCCTTAAGTTTTAGCTTGTAATTTCTGGAGACAAATCATAAGATTTACTGACACATAAATAACAACATTTAAAACTAATAAGGGCTAAATCCAGAGGTCTTCTTGAATTCCTGCCCATTAACCAGTACATTCTACTGAAAAATGCACCTGTATTTAAATATTTAGCATATTTTTTCATATTATTTCCTCCCTTTCTTTTGTATGTTCCTTAATTGATGACACATTATAGACGTAACAAGCTGATTTCGTCTCTGTCAGCATTATTATTTTAGGAGTCTTTTCTTGTAGAGCATATTTTCATCACCAACACAGATATTTCAATATGAAAATGTTACTTTCTTTTAGCTTTTTGTTCTTAAAATACTTTATGCATTAAATTTTCTTCTCATCTCAATATATGAAAGCAATAATAGGAGTAATTAATGTTTTGCTATTTTACTTCTAGTATATGTAGAATCATCATTTGATTATCAAATCCATCCAGCATCTGCAATTAGACCCAAGTCTGTTCACAGCTGCTCTCTTCTCTCCTCTGACAATGCATGCTCCTTTCTGTGTCACTGTTGTTTTCATGTGTGTCTGTGTGTGTGCGTGTGCGTGCGCACATTCGTGTGTGTGTCTGTGTGTGTCTCTGTGTGCGTGTGTGTGTGTGTGTGTGTGTGTGTGTGTGTATACACTACTCAGAATGCATCTTCAAAACAAATGTGCTTGCTCTTTCTATCCTCTAGGACAAAAGGAAAAGATGCTCTAATGAGTGATTCCCCATGAAAGTGGTGCTTTTAGTACCCACGCTTTTTTTGTGATGGTGAATGCAGTAAGCAGTTTTGTCAATTTAGCTGTCACTGTCATACTGGGGTTACCAGATGTTTGAATAAAGAAGTGGTGTGCAATGTCAGGCCAAGGGGACTTTTTTAACTCCTTATTCATCCCCAAACAGACACACATACACAAACACACACTTGCATACACACACACACACACACACACACACACACACACACACACACACACAGTATTTTCCTCCCTAAGGTAAATATGCTTTGGGGGTTGGAGAGGTGAGGTGATTCACGAGTTAAGAGTGCATTCTTCTTCTGCAAAGGACCCGAGTTCAGTTCTTAGAACCATAACAGGCAGCCCACAGCAACTAAATCTATTACCAGGAGGATCCATAGCCTCTGGTTTCCAAAGACGACACCATATACATGCACATTCTACCTCCTCAATACTCCCAGTCCACACACAAACACCTGCGCGATGCACGCATGCACACACGCGTGAGCACAGACACACACACACACACATACACACAGAGAAACACACACACAAGAAATAATGATTTAACAAAATAGTCAGTAATGGTAAGTTGACTATCCCCTTCCTTTTTTGGTAGGGAATATTGAACATCTATACCTTCATGCTCGAATTACAAAAGGATTAGTGCTCCAAAATGATGCGAATTATACATAAACGAGTATATTTGACTAAGTGGCTGGATGTAATGAAGATAGACCCATTTTTTATGTCTAGGAATTTACTAAGCAGTCAAATCACACCCTCCTCATTTCATACGCTCAAAGTCAAGGCATTACTGCTAAAGTCCTTCTAAAGTATCACTTATGGGCACCAAAATGCAGGCACAATACAACTGAAAACAGTTACTCCAATTATATCTACTTTTCATGCTTTCAAATCAAGTTTGTACGTAGCATTCTGATAGTGTCCTCCTGAATTTATTGAAATGAACTTTTGATATCTGTTATATTTAAGAAAAAGCAAACAAACAAAACACACTCAAGTATTTGCCATTTCCAATGAGGAGAAAAAGATTTTAAAAAATCAGCTTAACTATTCCTATAGAGCCTCTGATAGCACAGTTAACCCATCTCATTTGAGATGAGGTTCAGATACATTTTACTTGAATTTTATAAATTAACATAAAAACCACCATCATAGTGAAAAGTGAATTCAGGATCGAAATCCTTTTCTAAATACAGTAAGCTACGACCTAGTGAAATTTTAAAGCCTCAAACATAATTCTTAAATTCTAAAAGCGTTAACATGGTAGAGCACAGGGACAGACCAGGCATTCAGGAAGCACTGAAAATCGTGAGGAAGAAAGAACATGGTCACTTGTAACAAGCAGTGGTGCACTACAGAATGCTACACATACAATAAATGGCCTAGAGTATAAGTTTTGTAAAAAATAAATGGCTATAGGAGCAAGGGTAGCATTATGAAGGACATAGGCAATAATGTGCATTTTAGAAAAAGAATGTATAATTCCCCTTAGTAGCATGGATAAAATAATCATCAAATTTGAGGGACTTTGTTGAAAACAATACAGAACACTGTAAGACATAAATATACCCAGAGATATCAATTCGTCATATTTCATCATAGACAGTGTTCAAAGTAAGGAGTAATGCAATAAAATTAAGCACATATAGGATTAATAAATTCATAGTAAAAATCTCCAATCATAGTGGACAGGACAACAGATGCTTCCATAAGTTTATCAAATTACTTGAGAGGGTGTTTATCCATCTGCTTGATTTCATAACTTCATATCTAGGTGAGTGGATGAGAAGCTCATTTTACTCTGGAAAGAAAAGTGCTTTTAATGATGTAGTTAGGAGTAGATTGTGGGCTTTATGGGCAGGTGGGCTATGGATTCCCGGAGGATCCCATGTTTCATTTAATAAATGATGTTTTTTCAATGTCATTCCGTTCTTGATCATATATACATGGTACATCTGCTTCCACTCCTCATCATTCATTTTCCATGGACCATGATCCTGAAATTCCAGTGGACACAAAATCTGTGCAAGTTCAGTGTGGCTGAAGCTAAGCTAAAGGAAAAGGTAAAAAAAATTCTTACAACTGCTGCACTGGGGAAGAGGACAGAAATTCAGACAAGACTTTCTCTTCAAACCTTGTAGGTAGAAAGCAAGCAAAGTCATTCTTGTGACAGAAATAAATAGGTTTCTCTCATATTCTTTCTTGTTCATATTACTTTTCTTTAAATGCAAAGAGATAAGAATAGGGAATCGAACCTACACTTTGTTCAGCTTCTAGACTTATTCAGTGAGAACAGATTAAGAACTCAATAAAATACAAAACTATATAAATATAAATATTTATAAATATATAAATATAAAATGGACATTTTATATAAATGTATATAAAATGTATGAAGTATGTAAATATAAATGGACAGTTTTATGCACCATCCAGTAATCCTGATCAGAAAGAAGCATATCCATGTATAAGACACAGGATATATATTGCTTAATGCCAATAGTTCTGTATGTGTTAATTTATTTAATATTTGTATGTAGAATCACCATGAAAATAACCTAAAATTTCAACTTCTCACAACAAAATAAAAATATAGAAGTCAAAAGAAATATCAGGGCAGGTTTCAATATTCTAATTCCTTTAGTTAAATCTTACTCTGTTGTTGCATGAAGAACCCCATTTTCATTTTGCACCAGTTGCTGCAAATTACATAGCCCTCCATGAATATTTGGGATTATAAGGTCTACTAAAGCTGGCGGATGTCATAAAGAGGAAGGATTGCTTCACAGAGCCTTGGTTAAAGAAAGGAAATGTCAGGAGACCTTTGAGAGTTCTTCACTACAGATTAGTGATAATATAGATATTCGGTAAGTTCATATAAACACAAGAGAAAGAAAAAGAAATATCTATAGGAAAATAAATCTAAAGGATAATTGTTAAGAGAGAGAGAGAGAGAGAGAGAGAGAGAGAGAGAGAGAGAGAGAGAGGCAGGCAGAGGCAAATTGAGAAAATGCCCAAATATCTATATCTGAATGAACAACTAAAATCCTAACAGAAGAAGCAGGAAGTCAAGTATTCCACCTTATCATATCAATTTATTAATGGAAGAGAGAACAATCATGTGTCCCTGGCCTGCTAGACAGTGTTACAGAACTGAGGGAAAGCATGGCTACTGTCATAGACATAGAGGATCTGGTAGAATTAAATAAAATTTTAAAGAATATAGTAATAGTTAAAGAGAAAGCACATTACCACATCATAAGCTTTAGCGTTTTACTAAGGCTAAGAGGTACGTGTAAACTGAGAAACCAGTATGTATATCCCAAGGCACTGGAGAGCTGAGACAGGCGCATACAGAAACCAAAGCCTGAAAGTTTTGGTTTTAGGAACATTTGAGCAGAATATTATAGTAGGTCACAGACAAACGAATGTGAGAAATTATAGAAGTATCCTGGAGTTTCAAATATCCATTCACAAGAGATGAGAGAATAAGTAATTTAAGGACAGTAGCTTGTCAGAAGATGTTAAACTGAAGACAATGAAAAGACTAACTCAAAAGAAATTAAAAGAGGTTACACATGTAAGACTTATTTTCATGATGCATGTTGGTAAGAGCGCAACTAGTGGAAAAGAAGTGAGCAGGGCTTATGAACAAATTATAAGTCTTAAGAGAAATGTCCAAAACATGTATTCATACTGTAAATGTATTAGTTTATGCTAAATTTTAGAGTATTCATCATTTTAATATGTAAACAGCAAATAGATGGATAAACAAAAATGATATATGAAAAACACATCATCTATTGCTACCTAGTACTATGTTCTTGCCATGTTCTTGTTCATGGGAAATGAGAATAAGCAAGTGCATATTTTGATGCGCTTAGCAACTCTGTAAAAATCCCACTGACAATTAAATGTCAATAGGACCAAGGAAGAAACAAACAAGCTAAGTTCTAATTTTTACTTTGTGTATCCCTGATGCTTTCTATATATGTCATCAAAGAAGAAATAGAAACAGTGGAAAGGTTACTCTGGGATAAGATTAGTCACTCAACAGGATTAAGAATTAATTAAACTTGAGATACTCTTTCAAATACAGCACTATGTAAATAGGATACGGAAGCTACATTCAACTGTTTCTGATGAGGAAATGAGGGTGAATACAGCACTTTCAGAGAGTTTAGAGACGATGACGCCAAAAGAGGAGAAAAATAACATTTGTGATAGCCACCGAAAGAGAAATCAATGAAACTTCTTATAGGCTACTTATATTGGACCTGCCCAGGATAGCCATCCTTTATCCTTTTTCAAAATATACTCCATTCTCTTAGTTACATTTAGAAATGTGGATTTCTCTTGAAATCACCTACAGCTATGAATATCTACAGTAACTAATCATTTTTACATTCTTCTTTTGTTCTGTCATGTGTCCTGCTGGTTTAGTACTAAATCTTCTGGGTGCCAGATTAGAAGCATATCTCATACTTAACTTATGCCCTTCCAAGCATCTACAGAGGAGTCTTTCAATAAATATTTCCTGACTGACTGAAGGAGTAAGAAAATGTACTACAAGCATGCATAGAGAGAAGACTTGCCTCTCCTATATTAGTTTAGGGCATCCATTAAATTAAATTGAGTACTGAATATATGATTTGTGCAAAACAAGCGTGACAGCAATAATATTTTCAGAATTCAAAATACATCCTTCATAGCTGAAGTGACTTTTTACTTTGCAAGACTTCAAGATTATAAAACAAACAAGCAAAAAAGAATGAAATAAAGAAAGGAAGGAAGGAAGGGAGAGAGGGAGGGAGGGTGGGAGGGAGGACAAGGAAGGAAGGAAAGAAAGAAAGAAAAGAAACAAAACAATAACAAGAATAACCATAAAACCTTTAGGGCCAGGAATTCAGCTCGGTTGGTAGAAACCCTGCCTAGTAGCAATGAAGCACAAAGTCCAGCACTCTGTCAGCAGGACTCTACAACTGACAATTCTCTACAAAGAATGCAGGGATGCTTAATGCCTATGCCAGTAGTTGATAGTTGGAAGGAGGAGAAGTTCAAGGTTACTTTTGGATACACTGTAAGTTCCAGGGGAGCCTGGTTCTAGAAGAGATACTGCCTCAAAAATAAATACATAAATAAATAAATAAATAAATAAATAAATAAATAAATAAATAAATAAAGTATTAAATAATATAGTTTACAAGGGTATATCCAGGTTTAATAATTTAGCAGATATAATTATAAAAGTCAGGGCTATGACACTCTACCTCATACTTCTACAAGCAGTCCACTAGAACATAAGTATGAAATAATTAGAAGAGACTGAACAACTTTGTAATCTGGATACTTCAACACAAATTATATTTTGGCGAAATCTATACTTAAAATAATATGAATAATACAGCCATTTATTTTTGAAACTATCTAAAAAGACATCTATTCATAATTATCAATAAGATTGCAGTTTTGCATGTTACTTGAGACATTTCTGACACTTGCGAACTATTTTATATGTGAGTGCTGTCATTGCACCCATTCACTAGATGCTTACCATTTTTTTCTCTCACTTAAAGTTTGAAGAGTTATACATTGGTCTTGGTTTGTATTGTTGGGTGGACTAAAAACAATGAGAACTTGATTTTTTCCTGAGAGACTTTCATTCTGAATTCTCCCATAGTCACCTGAGTTTGAACTGATGAGGTTATATATTCCACCCATGTTCTACATGATACAAAGAGAGAAATGCTAACCTCTTCCTATGCCAATTGTAAATGCAGTGCTTCTGCCATCCAATAAAAATAATATCAAGAAATGATTTAGAATCCTTTTGCCACTGGGCTTCCTGTCATGAAAATGCCTTGCCTCTTAAATTTTATTTAAGAAAGGCTGGGTAAAATCTTGGAGATCTTTATTTTAATTTGTGCTAAAGCAATGTGTGAGGCAGGCTCACAAGTGATACGCAGTGGGGGGGGGCGGTCCTCATATCTCTTTTCAGGCTTTGCAAAAATTTACAAAGAAATTGAAACTGTAATCAAATGAACACTTATCTTTTTCTGCGCAGAACCCTAGGAAATAGCTGAGGCTCAAAGATACTGAAGACTTGTCCCAGGACACCCACTCAAAAAGCCATGCTAGAAAAATCACTGACTTGTTCTAGATCATTTTTCACTATAGCATATCAGTCACTTTTTCATGTATTTTAAAGCTTTCTTGCTGAATTATAGCATGCACCCTTTTATGATTTATTACTACATGTCACTCAATCCATTCACGACAGGTCATGAAGCAGAATGTATTCTCCCAGAGCAGAATTTTCTCAATTTCCAGTCATGTCCTCAAAGTCTTAAAAAAAATCATTGTCTTAATTTTATGATTAGGTACAAATAGGACCTGATAGAGTGATGCTTTTGTTTTTGCTAATTTTGAGTGATGTCAGAAATAGATGCTTCTAATGACTCATGTCTTTTAAAGTTGTTGCATGTAGGCAGTTCATTTCTTATATTCCACAAAATTTCATCATTTTAATACATCATAATTTCTTTATGCACTGCAATATTGCTAGGACTTACGGTTTCCATTCTAATCCTTTGTCTATACAGTGTCGTTTTGGATAGTTTTGTCCATGTCTGTGGGCAAATAGGTTCATATATTTTCTACTGAACATATAACTAGAAATTAAAATGCTCGACCATCTATATAAGAGCATGATTTTTGCCCTAGTAGGGCTATTGTTGCTGTAATGAAACACCATGACCAAAGCAACTTGGGGAAGAAAAGATTTATTTGGCTTACACTTCTTCATCACTGTTTATCACTGAGGAAAGGACAGGAACTGAAATAGGACAAGAATCTAGAGGTGGGCTGATGCAGAAGCCATGGAGAGGTACTGCTTACTGGCTTGCTCAGCCTACATATAAAATCCAGGACTACCAGCCATGAGTGGCCTCACCTCTCACTAAGGGCTGGACTTTCCCCCATCAAACACTGATTAAGAAAATGCCCACAATCCCGTCATCAGCTGGATCTAATAGAGGCCTTTTCTCAGCTGAGGCTCCCTTCTCTCCGATGACTTTAGCCTGAGTGAAGATGACATAAAAGCAACCAACACCACTGATCCCATCTAAACTAGACAAACAAACACATTGTTTTTCAACTAGAATCGTTCCTTTTTCATTTATCCCCAAGGTGATAGGCTAATGTTAATATCATAACACATAACACAAATGGGTCTTTACAAATTCAAAAACACTAAAATTTCAGTCTTTTTAGAACTCTCAAATATCTTTTAAAAATTCAAAGTCTCTTAATTTTGGGCTTCAGCAAAAATAAAAAATTAAGCTATGTATTTACCTCAAGAGGAAAGGAAGGACCATTGGAATCAGATTAAAGAGAGACAAAGCTTCGATGACAGAACTAATTCGAGGTGCAGTTTCTGGAATCCACTCATAAGCTTCTGTGCACCTTGAAGAGGTTTGGGAAACTCCTGGCTCCACCCTCTAGGATACATACATCTTGTCTTCAAGGCTCTGGATAAGCTCCCTCATTGTCATTGCTGTTTTTGGTGGTAATTCCATGGCACTAGCCTCTTCAAAGTGCTGGAATCTTTCTCTGCAATTGGGCTGCACTTTCACCAAAGTCTCTTCTAGGTTTTTGTCTGGTCCGAAGCCTCAGCTTCTCTTTCTGGCCCTTTCAATAATGAGGATTCAACTGATACTAGGGTTGACCCTTCACCACCTGGACCTATGCTAGCCTCTCACATAGCCAAACCTCAGCTGTTCCTATGAACCCTTCATGCCTTCACATTACCAAGTTCTACAGTAAGAACAAGGTCAAAACTTGTCCACATTGGAACACAGCTTCTGTGTGGTGAACTTCAGGAAACATTTCCCAGAAGATATCACTTCAATGGCACAGGTATTTTCTTAATCCATACTAACTTCTCAGTGTCAGTTAACTATTATCAATTGTTCCTGAAAAGGAAAAGTTTCACTTCAACGATTGTGGGATTTTTTTGTTTGTTTGTTTGGTTTGGTTTGGTTTTTTTTGTTTTTTTTTTGTCATTGTTGCTGTTGTTGTTGTTGCTGTTGTTAATCACAAATGACTCTTCAGCCCCAGCTGGCCAGACTATAGATTCTTAATTAAAAGTAGGAAGTAGCTCACATAATTGTTAAGTAACTCTCAATCTTCCCTCTAGGACTTTACAAGACAAGCTTCCATCATTTGCATTTTGATCAACAACCTCCTCTCCCCACTCTCCCATAGAACAGTTTACCAAGTGTGGAACACTGAACAGGTTTTCTAGGTCAGATTTCCAAAGTCCTTTTGCACAATGCTCTAAAAGACAACATACTCATGTGTGCCACAACAATACTCCAATTTCTGTCCTAGTTATGAAAGAGGGCCATTTTCGGTCCTTATTAGTGTGGTTAAACACCATGACCAAAGCACTTAGGGAAGAAAGTGTTTATTTGGCTTTTTCACAGCACAGTTCATCATCAAAGGAAATCAGGACAGAAACTCAAACAGGGCAGGAATCTGAACGTAGGGACGGTTCTAAAGGCCATAGAGGGGTACTGTTTACTGACTTGGTACTAGTAGCTTGCTTAGCCTGTTTTTTAATGCTTGGTTAAGCCCTATTTTCAGCAGACATGGTAGCAAAAAGAGAAGGTTGAGGCCCAGAGATGCAAGGGACAGCACCTGGGAGATACCTGCAAAAAAATATGTGGAGCAGAGGAGCGGGCTGCAGAAGTCACCAGCAAAGGAAATTCATTCCCACCCCTGGCGCACTCTTGATGGAGAGACACAAGCTTTCCTTTATGACTTTAACCATTACTGGAAACTCTGTCCTTTTACCCAGCACCAAAGATAGCATCATCATTAAATGGAGTATATGCAACATGCAGAAATGACGTGAAGTGAACAAAAGATTCCATGTAACACCGCAGCTTCCTTTCAGTCATTCCATGCCTGACTCTGATGGCCAATATCTTGACTGGGGTATAGGGGACAGTGAAGTCCATCATTTGGGAGGCCTAGAGACTGATACTTTTCCAACTTTAAATATCAATGACATGGCACATCAGTTGTCTATTGTACAATTTTACTTTGATGATCCAAAATATTCATATGCACCACTCAGAAGCTAGGGTGATGTGACTACACTGAATGGCATGGACCATGACAACTATGAATTGGCAGGAGGTTGTGGAGTGTGAAGACAACTGAGGAGTTCAAGCTTGTCTTCTATTTTCATCCAAGTGACAGCATCTGTACCATTAATACAGAGCACAAAGTATCTGACAGAAATGATGGTTCTGTGGCTCTGTTGGACATCTTCAGAAATCCATCACTTACCTACCCTGAAGTGGGAAGCTTTTGTCTATCAGAGACATCAGCATAGAGAATCCCTTCTCAGTCTTGTTGGTGCTGGCAACAATTCAATTGAAACCCCACAGTCACAGGCTACCCAAACTTACTGCCTGCTGCCTTTTCAGCATAACAAAGGCTACTGACAGGACTGGCCCTCTCTATGTCACTCCCAGTGAATTTTATTAATAGCTCAAAATATTTTTTGCTGGCAACTTCCTCATACCCAGGCAGGTTTGACAGACATTGACAGGTTAGAGGGGCTTGAAACTTTCTCATTTCCCCTATTCCAGTGTCCTCAGATTCACAACTCCTGTCTCTGGCTACTTCCATTCATTTTATCAAAGTTGTTCAAAATTTACAACCTCTACTCTGTGCAAGTAAAGCTACTTACAAGCAAACCAAATCACAACACCCAAAAGCAAACTAAAATAGCAGAGTTGGGAAGCAGATGATTAGTGAGGAAGATGAAATAAAAGAATGAATGGTGCAAGTGTGAAGGACTCAAATCAAGATTTTTGGCTTCATTTCACAGATAACAAGAAGAAACTGTTGAAAAAAATGATGATGGTGACAGCTTCTACTCCACTGTTTGAGATCTGAACAAATGAAAGAACATGGAGATGATGAGTAAGAAAATATTTGGTTTTTCATTTGTTGGCTGTGTAGATCCAGATGGTCTTCTCATTGAAAATGTACAGTATTTTGAAGAAAATTGATATTCATCTCAGAAAGACCATAATTGTATCAAGCCAAAAGACATGTCAACTATCATTAGTTTCTCCACCCTCATTACTCACTATCCCTTTGTTACCTTAACTAAGGAACAATAATATACTAATTAAGTCAGCATCCCTTGTAAGTAGGTATGGCAATGTGCTGGATTCCTAAACATTAAGAAATGTACAGGAAGAATGTCTATATCCTATAGGACACTCTATCTTAACATGAGCATCGTGCTTTCCACTCCCTCCCCCTATCTCATTAATGCACAGAAAAATATAACACTGATGATGTATTTTTATCATGTGAAGTAAGGCATTGCAACTGTGAATGACAGAACCAAGAGACTGAAGAAATCAATTATACAACGAAGGGACCAATTCTTTCTGCTTTTGTTGGGAACTCAGTTGTGTCCTGCGATGTTTTTCTAGAAGTTGCCTGGTGAAAGGGCATGTGATGTTATGCTGGAATGGATGATTGAGAGGACACATGCTGTTTGGAAAGAGTATAAGTATAACCCAAAAGACAGTGAGCGATGCTCTGGCACTGTTTCACCCTGTTTCACCTTGCAACTCTTTGCAGGTTTTCTTTGTGCTTCGCGACCTTGATGTTTGCTAACAACACTCTTGCATTGGTTAACTTTGATTTTGTCACTGATCTTCACTTGTCATGACTTTGTGGAGAGAAACACACTAAAGAACCTCTGGTGGTATTCCTGCTGCTTCTTGCTACTTCTGCGAACGCATGCCATTTGCCAGAGCCTTGCAGTTTCTTCTGGACTGAGCAGCCACTGACTTTTATTTAGAGTTTGCCCAGTGGACTGAACCACCACTGTTGATTGATTCATGTTTGGTGTTTTGCTAGTGGACTGGACTGCTGACAATGAAAATTGGAATTGCCCCACAGAACTACTTTTAAACAGGTCGATAACACCCATTTCCAATTAATCTTTCTTTACCCTACCTCTGACAAGTGATGCGCTAGAAGGGAGGTTGAAGCAATAAACAACCATAATTAAAAGAGGTTTTGAAAAATCTAAGCATACAGGATTATATGCCTCTAAAGGCAAGAAGACAATCTTGGTTGTCAATCCTCAGGTGCTTTCTAACTAATTTGGGTGTAGAAATAAGGTCTCTAACTGGTCTGAACCAAGTAAGTTAGGCTAACTAGCTGTCCAGCAAGTTCCAGAAATCCAAGTCTCTAACTCCTAGTTCTAATTTTATTCAAAAAGGTTTCTGTGGATCAAATTCAAGTCTTCGTGTATCTATAGCAATCATGTCACCTAGCCATCTACTGACCCCTGTACTATATTTTTGACTGTTTCTAGATACAAAATGGTTTGCCTTTCTTATGTCCCTCTTTCTCTTTTGTCCATTAAAACATGTTAAATTAGGTTCTAATATAGTAAGATAGAAATGGATAAGCCTGGCATATCCAATACTTCTGAGGCCCATTTATAAAGTCACCACAGAAAAAGAGATGCTCTCCTATCAAAATATCTAGATGTACTAATGACTATTTGATAATGTTGGACACTAAGTCATTAACTAAAATGAGATTTGAATTTCCTCCACTTTCTGATATCGAATCCCTAAGAACAAAGCACAAAGTCTGTGAAAAATATAATATCATACTTAAGACTGCACTGGGATGGTGAAGCTTAGTGGTAGAGCATTTGTATGTGCTAGTATTTTTGAACAATTAGGTTTGCTTCTGTTTGTCTCAGGTAATTAAACAACTACTTGGGGATATGTTACTAAAGGAACATAGGAACTCAAAATAAGAAAGGTTATTTCCTATTTTTAGTTCTATATAATCTTCTAAAGGAGAGCGTTTGCCTTGGTGGCTGCTGCTCACGACTGTTAAGTACTGACAACCTAGCCTGTCTGCTTTCAACTTCTCCCTTGCTCAAATATTCCTTGGATTCTACTATGTGACTGAAGAGGACTTGAACTCAATATAATAAAGTCTAAGATGAGAGATGTGTCATAGCACTGTGGCCAGATGCCACCCAGGATTTAATCTCATGGCATATTTGAGCAGCAGAGTGAGCTGACAGTGTTAGCATATCCAGAAGAACAAGTCTAGTTTAGTCTTGTATAACTATACCATCTTTTTTCCATATTCAAAGGAGAGAGCCAATAAACAGAAAAGATGCACATCAAGAAAATGGTTTCAGCCACATTATGAGGGTCTTAATGAGAAGGGCTAAAACGAAGCCACTAAATTCAAAGAGGGTTCAAACACTGACCAGAATGCATGTGCAAAGGTTGGACAGAGATAAACTGAGAATAAGAATAATTTGTAATGTGCCACTCATTTACATATAAGGTCATATATGCAATCTCCAACAATGTTATGGCCATGCTAATGATGCTACAAAAGCGCCATTCTGGTGGCATCACTAAATAAAATATGAATAGTGCTATATGGACAGCGAGGAGAAAAGAAATGGTAACCAAAGAATGCTCAAGTTTTGCCAGCCCAGGTTACTGTATCCTGCAAAACTCTCAATTACCCATCTTATGGTACTTCACGCTAGCAACCTGAACAGACCGACTCTGATAAAATGTATGTGAAATGTTGTTGCTCTGAGGACTGACAGAAATATTACTGGACAGGTAAACAAAGAAATTAACCACCAAGAGAACAGTTGGAAACTTTCAAAGAGAATATACAAAAGCTATGAGTAGAAACAAGTGAATGTGCACGCGTGTGTGTGTGCACGTGCACACACACACACACACACACACACACGAAGCAAGGTGGGAGCAGGTGCAGGTGGTAATCTCCTACACCCTTAGTAACACAGTCAGAGAAATTACTTTGCATGTGCACCAAGCCAAGGCAACAAATTCTACTTTACATTTCAATGTCATGACTATGATGACTATATTTTAATTTGTGGAGGACAGCTTGCAGAAAATAATACAGAACAAAACAGAAGTGGTATGGCTTATGCTAGAATGCTTCTTGCAAGTAGGAAGCGAAAAACATCCCCCCACAACCCTCTACAAATCAGTCAGAGACGATTTATAAGCAGGTTTGAACAGATGCCCAAGAGGAAAGTGCAAATTGGAAACAGCTATAGTCAGATCCACTTTGTTTTATAGCTCTTGGCCACTTCTGAAATATTGCCAGTGCTTCTGGACCCAGTGCCTTTATATTAGGTCTTTGATCCTGGGTCTTTTTCTTGAATACTAATTATTCCAACACAATGTATTATAGGCAAATTTACATGGGCAAAAAAAACATGACTTAATTGACTTCTTTTTCATATGAAATCATTTATTCCTTCATTAAGCAAGTGTTTATTACAATTACAAATAAATTTAGTACTATAAATTAAAATCCCATTATAGGACATATAGTTGCAATGTTGATTTTGACCACTAAATAGGAAGCCAAATTTCACCTCCAAACAAATATTTGTTGTATCTGTTGTTTTTTATATGTGAAAAAATCTGTGATTTTATATCACAAATTAATTAGTAATTACAGGAACCTACATTTACTCATACACACACACATATACATATAGACATAATTTTGCTTATATACATGTATCACACAGATACATAGAATGTTCTTCCCAAACTACGCAGTTTCTCCTCTCTTGAAATGTACAGGAAGAACAATAATACCCATGGCATTTTTTGGCTTTATAGAAAAAACAATTCATCATCAAACTTAATTTGAAATTATATTTCAGTTAAAATTAGAGCTCGGTAGAATTTTTACAGACCTTTGTGTCTATTTCATTCATTTTAAGTAAAAAAAAAATAGATCCATAAGAAACAATTGAATGACTTCGAACTTACTAGTACCAGGCTCCTCCCTTCTTATTGCAATAGCAAACCCAGAGTTTGCAAAAAGTTGCCCCGAGGAGAATGGGTAAATTCTACAGAATATTTGATCTCCACACAATCACATCCATTTATACACCCACAACACTTCTCAAATATAAAATTCGGATGTAGACTCCATGAGGTGTAGCCATGGAATCCTTTCTGAAGCACAGAATAGTTAACTCAGTTATCCAAAGTCACAATGCAATTTTCTTCATACATACATACATATATACATATATACATGTGTGTATATATATATACAAACATACATATATACACATATACCTATGCATATATATACATACATATATAAGGGTATATTAAAAGTGACCTTTAGATAACTGAGCTATGGAAGGGAAGTTAGGACAGAAGGCAGACAATGATTGACATTTCGGCCCTAGCTGGAATTTTAAAATGATTTTGGACTTTAGATAGTGCCATGCGTTCAGATTGCTCCCCCAAGTGATACTGTCTCCCTACTATCTTGAATGATTTTCACATTTTTTTCTATTCTTCATTATAAGTTAAAGGTAAAGTTTGTAAAACTTTGACTATAGAAACCTTAAATAATATTATATATTTATTTAGACTATTAAACATGTTATATATTTCAATATTCTTAATTTTACATGCAACCCCATTGTTCTTTTCAGTTGCTTGCCTGACTTAACCATCCTGGCAAGACTAACTGCCAATAAGATATACATACAAAATATAATAACAATTATTAAAAGACAATATTTTAATAAATATATCTATTCAAGAAACCAGTTGTGAAACATTGCATGTATCTGTTTTCATACTACCAAAAACATGTATAGAATACATATAATTGTTAGGATCATCTACTTTGGCCTCAACTTTAATATAACCACAAGAAGTAGCTGTTTCTTATAATCAACTAAACATGATCACTTACAGGTATTTTTAGTTCATTCTTTGAATAAACACCAGAAGTACACACACTCCACTAATAGACGGAGATAAAATTCAGTGATGGCAAACAACATGACTAAGATCTCTGAGAAAGAATCTCAAGTATTCTAACTCTGAAAAATGAATTTAACGATAAAAAGCATTTATTCTGTAGGTAAATATGAGGTACAGAACAAAAGCAAGTATTCACTAAAAATATTGTAAATATTCACAAAACAATTACTTGTACTGCCTCTGAATTTAGAACAAACTAGTTTCTAACATAACACAAAATGTCTCCAATATTAATAGCTTGAAAAATAAGTTATATTCTATATTTCAGGCATGTTAGATGCTAATTGACTAATATCTTAGTTTGTGATTACTTCCCTAACTTATTGCCCTTTCTAATGTCTACCCCAAGAACAAAGGAGTAACTAAAGAATATTACCACAATGTAGGTATAAACCTTTGCACTACCTTTTCCCCATGCTGAAAAGTGAAACTCATTAACTTTTAGCCAGAGCAGGACATTTTAATTACAGGATATCATTTCAAAGTGTACAGTTCTCTTTTCCTGTGGCCCTGATGCACGGAAGACATACATACAAAGAGACTCTAAATAGGCAATCATCAAGGTGGACAAAAAACTTTTGTTTTTTGGAAATAATTAGTCATATAATTAATAATAATAAATAATTAATATGAAACATTTTTGGAAATAATTAATATGAAAGTTAATATTTGTTGAATTTCAGGTCTTGCACAGTTCCATGAGTACTGGCCAGCACTAGGAATTTCCTAAAGCCCAGCATAATTTTTGCACAAAGCAAGTTCACTGTCTAATAATGTACAGCACATAAAATAAGAATCAATCCAGGTGAGAACTGATTTTCATACTCTGACAACCACCTTTCAAATATTGTTCAATGATTTTAGAATTTTTGTAGCATTATCTACAATGGTGCTCAATATCTTAGGAAATTTGTACAAAAATTAATGTTATCTATCTGCTAAACATGCTTAGATTTTTTTAAAGTAGACACTGTTTTGAGTAGTGAGCCAGGTTGCTATACAATCTTGACCTTAAGAGAGGCAATTTAGACAGGTCTCTCTCTATTGATTGCTCAGGAAGAAATCCTAGGTTGGATTAATGGATGACACAACAATAAAAATCAGTACTACAAATTTTCAATAGCAGTTGTTCCCTGGTATCCATGGGGAGTAAATTACAGAAGGCCCATCATATGTGCACACCAAAATGTATGAAGTTTTGTATTTGAATAAACTAACCATATTTTTAAAATTATTCTAAATCATCTCCAAATTACTTGTCAAAGAGCCTGCAAGGTGAATTATGTAGAATTAGTTATACATGGTATTGTTTGGGAAATTGAAACATGAAAAGTAATTCAGTGCATGTTAGTACAAGCATAATTTATTTTAGTGTTTCTCATCTGCAGGTGTAGAATCCACAGATCATGATAGAATCCACAAATAAAGGGGGCTGATTGCACTACAATTCATCAACATTAGGCAAACTTTTTTAAAGCACAGCCTGATAGAAAACAGAGAAAAACTTTAATAACAGAAGATGAAATAGACAATTTCTTCTTATACAAGATACATTCAGTGGCCATCTTCTGCTAGAGATACACAAAAGAACAGTGAGATTTATGGAATTATATCATCTCTTAAAGGAATGATAAGACCAATACATTTGTGGGAATACAATGTCAAATATTTGAAGGACTCTCAAAGAAAAAAAATACCTAGATTCAGTCTACAGTTGGCATGGTACTTAATGCATTAGATCAGTGGTTCTCAACTGTCCTAATGGTGCCATTCTTTAATACAGTTCCTCATGTTGTGGTGACCCCAAACCATAACTTATTTTCATGGCTAATTCATAACTGCCATTTTGCTACTGTAATGTATTGAATTGCAAATATCAGATATGCAGGGTATCTGACATGTGACCCTGTGGGAGTCGCAATCCACAGGTTGAGAACCTGTGTACTAGATCCATTAGTAAACATTTTCTCTATAACTGAGGGGGAGGCCAAATTAATGCTGATCATCTCCAAGCAAGATAATTATTCCATGCCACAGGAAGGATCAGGTGTCAAGTCAATAGCCATTAGAGATTTACTCTAACGTTATTTTAAAGTAAATTCTATCTTTTAAGCAATAGAAATACCCATTCTTACAGGTAAAGTAGACTTCGAAGTCACACCCAAAGCCTTTGCATGTCTGCAAACATAGTCTGTATTAATTAACATTCAGGCTGGCTGATTTTAATCTTCCCCACAATACTAGACTACCATTTCTGGTTTGATACTCCCTATATTCTTCTCTCATACCTCCAAAGAAGACAGTCTGTGTTTCCTCAACTCTAAAATTCCATTCTTTCCACACTCAAATGTGACCAAATAGGAGTACTAAAGATGGTAGATCAAGAAATTCTTAAAGAACTTTATTTTTCTTCATTCATGTGATATACTTTCCTACACACAAGCTTATTCCAAATTCAAACGAATGAGTGTTGAAGAATAACTTAGGTTTTTGCTTTGTTTTGTTCTGTTCTGTTCTTGTTTTTTGTTGCATAGATGGTTAGTTGGTAGGTTGCTGTTTTGAGACAGGGTTCCTCTATGGAGTCCTGGGTTTGCCTAAATTCACCATGTAGACCAAGCTGGCATGGAATTCAGAGGTCTGCCTCTGCCTCCCAAGTGCTGGGATTAAAGACATGTTCCACCACTACCATCCAAGTAAATGTTTCTCAATGCCAACCACTGATTTGTACATGATTTGATTTGTACATGAACTCATTTATAAATACACATTGATATACATGTGTGGTCTTTCTTGATCTATTTTGTTATAGTATTGCTACAGTTTTTTAAATTTCTAATTATGTGTATTTAATGACACTTTTGACTGAATTGTTTTTAATCATTAAATATCTTGCTGGACAGAGGGACATCTGTCTATCAAAAATAAAAATATTTTATTACTTTTGTAAGAGGAAAAATCATTTTATTATATTGGGAAGAAATAGACACAACCAAAATGTCAATTTAAGTATTACAGGGAAACTTAGTTAATATAAATCATTATCTTAATTTGTGATTGAATGAAAGGATTGAAAAACTGAGAAACCTTTGCTTCTAGCAAAATATTTCATCACTCTTTGCATATTTTTTGCTTATAAAATAATGATGGACAGATTTTGGTCAATTCTACTTCTGAGGTTGTTGGTCATCTAAACTTGCATTACTCATAATGGAAATATTTTCATATTATGTATACATATTATGAGATATTAACATATAATAAGATTATTGTTATTCATATATATATATGAACATTAATGAGTGTGCACATAAACATTCAATAACATGGAATCTGACAGGGATTTAAAATCTGCACTTTCTTAAAGGAGTATGCACTGAAGAGCATCTCACTTTATATGCCATCCCTCATCCATTGTATGAAGTACCAGTTAGAAACAAGGTCTCTATTACTACCTTTGCAGAAACAATGGACTTGTCTCCCAGCACTATTATTACCACTGACTTCTCATATATGCCTTTAGTGTGCTTGGCAATGACAAGCCTGTACACTTTGGAAAAGCATAAATGCTGCCTCACACTGAGGAACAGCCAGTATGTAAATTTTGACTCATATTGATTTTGCTTCCCCATCATATTCACTTCAAAGTCAAGACACACATAGAAAATCAATAACTGAACAAGACAGCACCATTCATAAAAAGAGCTCACTCCTGTTTTGCATATCTTCTCATTTTATTTCATTTTCCACATTTTGTAATGCTGTAAGCTGAAAATATGCACAACTGAATGAATTAAAGCTAATAGTCTCCTGTCTTTTGAAAGAGCAAAAATACATGAAGTCCAGGCATGAGTTTCCCCTTTTTCTTTTTTCTGATGTTCACCAGGTTCTTTATCCACATCAATGGCTTAAGTCCATATCATTTACAACAGCCATTGAAAAGATGTTGCTACAGAATCGTGTTATGAAAGTTCTTTTGATGACCTGACAGGTGAGAGATTATTAAATCTTGAATTTGAAATGGTAGAGTGTTATGAAGGCAAATACTTCAAACAACGATGGAATCCACTCAAATGATATCTTCCTGTAGGAGATATAATACCACACAGGTTTCAATGTTCAAGTGGTTCTTCAGACTGTGAGAATGGCACATGTCACACACGAAGTAGCCTTTGCAGTAGAAATAGTTCATTGGCATTGTATTTGAAAATACTGCATTTACTAAATCATAGTGGATTTTAGAATTTTGCATGAAAAGTTAGAGAGCTGTTGATGCTTTATGTTTTCCCATCACTAATGTAAATACTAAGATCTCAATACATGATAACAATAATGGGGACAACTATTTTCTGTATCTTAAATACATTTGATAATAATTTGGGGAAAGTTAAAAAGTGAAGAGCTCTAAACATTTACCAAACTCACACATAAGGAAAACTTTAAAAATCCGCATACTTATTTATTTCATTCTTGGAAAGAAATGTGCCTGTAAAGATACGTAAAATAATGATGAAGGGTACTGATTCAAAGAATGTGCAGTACTAAATTCAAAGACATGACGATTCTACAAAAGCACATCATATGTGTCAATTCAGACAATAGATTTGCACCTGATATTTACATTGTTTTTTAACTGAAATGTAATTTGCTGGAGCAGTATTAATGTTCTTCTGTGGAAAAACACAATAGCAGTTCAGCTACATGATGGGAAAGCAGCATAATTTTGTTTAGGAATATGTGTGTTCTTCAGGGGAAGGTCCGTCTTTTATGGTAGGATCTTGAACTGATTGAATTAGGAACATTCATATTGAATAAGGAAAGTGATCTGCTTTACTTAATCCATAGATTTACATGGTAATCCCACAAAAGAAAACAGTAGAAATACATATAATGTAGACTCAAATATTCTGGCACTGTGGCCCATCCTACCTGACCCATACTTTGACTGTCATATCAACAGTCAATAGCAACAAGTAACATTTTAACATTCGAGTGGCTCTATTTTTCTTACAATTTGAGGAACACTGAGTATTTTGGCTTTATATTGTTGTGAGAAATGCCATGACAAAAAACTACTGGGGGAACAGGGGTTTATTTCAGCTTGCAGGTTACAGTTTATTATCAAGAGATGCCAGGATAGGAGTTGAAGATGGAACCTGGAACTGAAGCAGAGATCTGACAAAATGCTGCTTATTGTTTACTTCCAACCTTACGATCAGACACACTCTTCTTACAGAACACAGAGCCACCTGGACAGTGCTGACAACACACATCAATCAATGATCAGCAAAACACAGCCACAGACATGCTGACAGACGAGCCTTGGAGATACAAGTTAGGACTAATTCTGTGACCAAAGACTTGAATAATAATAATAATAGTAGTAGTAACCCTGGGCTCCAACCTCCTAGGTAGCAATGAATAGCCTAGTAAGAGCACCAGTGGAAGGGGAAGCCCTTGGTCCTGCCAAGACTGAACACCTAGTGAACGTGATTGTTGGGGGGAGGGTGGTAATGAGGGGGGAGGATGGGGAGGGGAACACCCATATAGAAGGGGAGGGGGAGGGGTTATGGGGATGTTGGCCCAGAAACCGGGAAGAGGAATAGCAATCGAAATGTAAATAAGAAATACTCAAGTTAATAAAAAAAATTAAAAACTTGGTGGTTATTATCCCTAAAAAAAATAATAGTAGTAGTAGCAGCAGTAGTAGTAGTAGTAGTAGTAGTAATAGTAGTAGTAGTAGTAACAACAACAACAATAAAAACAATCATCATCATCTAACAAGGTTAAGATTAATTTTGGTTCATAGTTTCTATCTATAGTCAGAAGCCTCCCTTACATGTGAAGGGGATAGTACAAAGAACAGAACATGAAGCAGACGAAATTCTTCACATCTGGTAGGCAGGAAAAACAGAAATGAAATAGAGGTCAAATCAAGGTTTAGTACATGAGGAATATGTACTCAGTGAATGGCTCTCTCCCTAGACCTCATTTACGTTCATGTACCACCCACAATCTGTCCCAACATTAAAATTTTATAAGGTTATCATGCGAACCTTCATAAATGGCCTCTAGCAATGCTACCATAGACACACCCAGTGTTGTTCATCACTACATGTTTCTTATGTCTCCTAATCTAGTTGAGTTGATAATAATAAGTCTCAGTGACTGGCCCCTCTCTGTGCCAGAAATACTAAAAGATCTCACTTGCTCAGTGTTCCTACAACTAATATAAAGTTAATTGAACTGGAATGTTTTTTCTAAGTAGCCATTCTGTGTATGTTTGTGGTTTCAAACTAAAATTCAAATAGTTCTTAGGATTCAAACTTTTATATCTACTTCAAAAAAAGAAAGAAAAAAGTACCTTTACTTTCAAAAGAAGCAAGCAACTTAAGGCACATGTGAATTTTCTAGTATTTATGTAAATGAAAGAAAATGAAGAATCAATGAAATCTGAGCTCTCTGCCCTGGCATTCATTCCATTTATTAAAGAATTTGTCTCTGAAAAACTTTAGCAGGCAGGTGCAAAGGCTGTCTTCACAGAAAGAACGGCTAAGAACACTAATAAAAAAAGTGACAGACTTGAAAGTAAAAGCAGAAATAAAAGCTCCACATGGTCTAATTTATAGCAGTGTCCTATCTTCACACACAGCAGGACACGAAGCCTGCTTCTGTTCAACTAGGAATTTAAAGAGTTTTAGAGAATAGCAGCTTATGTCATCAATCTTAGATCCTAAGACTAGTGTCCTGAGATGATGGTATTAGTGGGGGTCATTTAAAGGTACCTTGACAGAAAAATACACAGAGGGGGGAGGGAAAGGAGGGAGGGAAGGAGGGAAAAGGAGGGAGGGAGGAAGAGAGAGAGAGAGAGAGAGAGGGAGAGAGAGAGAGAGAGAGAGAGAGAGAGAGAGAGGAGTTTCATCTCTTTTATCTATAACTCTGTCAGGAGCAGCACCTACAAACATTGTACGGCTCAGAACATGTTTACAGTATTAATCTATATGCACTCCACCTTCCCTTATTATTTTCTCTGTTCTCTTCTACTCTACACCCATGTCCCCCTCCAGGACTGAGGTAAAACCACCTGCCTTCACACCCTCACACTGGCTACACAACAAATCGCAATTATAATCCTTTCACAACAATTCAATCTCAAAACACATGTTATCTTTGACTTTGTACTTATTTTCCCAATTCTCTTTGCCAATATTTTCTAGAGGTGCTGAGAGGCCTTTTGACATGTATCCTGGAAAAGTATTCTCTGTACCTTAACAAACATTTATTCCTATACTTAGTGTACCTACCCTACAGACACACACACACACACACACACACACACACACACACACACACACTCATCCCTTCCATGACTCAGTGATCTCTACAAAAGGAGTGATAAGAGTCTAAAAGCCTAAGGCAGTAAGTGACTACAGTGAAACAGTGTCTTCAGGCCATAGGAGAGCAGTGTCACATACAAATACACAGTGACTGAAACAGCACATGCAAAACCTGTTCAATCCCTAACCAGACCAAACCAGCAAGGGGAGGGAAGTCAGACATACAATTCCACCTCTGACCGTAGAGCTGCTGGCAACACTTAGTTACTGTGAGTTGACCACTTCCCAGTGAAAGATCACACCAGCAAAAATATTTTAGAAGTCAAAATTGGAAATGAAGAATTTCAAAAATAAGAGACCTACAGATGGGTGGGTAAGAAGGAAGAGGTGAATTTGGGCATAGTTGGTGGGATAAATATGACCAAAATGCATATGAAACTCTCACAGGACTAATGATGAAAAGTTACATGTGGGAAATTAAATACCAACTAATGAACACATGCACGGAAGGATGGTACAGTACCCTGGTATGAGAACATGAAAAGACCAACAAAGCAACTATGGTAACCATATGGGTTACAGGGATACTTTCATTTAAACAAGGAATAGATCACACTAAATGCCTTATTTTCTTGACAGAATTTCTACTAGAGTAAGTGTGCGCTCTTTATCACTAATAAAGAGAACCATCTGAAGAGTAGTTAAGAGTGATTGAAGGTGCTGGAGAAATAGCTCAAAAGTTATTACCATTGGTGATTAATTCCAAGACACATGTTAGGCTTACATGTGTAAGCCTAACTGTACAACCAACTGTAACTAGTTCTGATGCCTCTAGTCTTCCACAGAAAACTTCGCTCACATTCTCATACACACAGAAACACACATATACGTAATTGAGAATAAATAAATAAATCTTTTAAAAATATTGTGGAACCTAGCTTGGAGAATATCTTAGTTAAGTATTTTGTGACATGAGTGTTCTTGGGTAAAAAAAAATACTTTAGGAAATAGACTTTCAAAATTACTGACCCCATTCAATCTATCAAAGTCCCAGGAATATAGCCATATGAATAATTTCATACTTTATATGTTATAAGAAAGAGCAAAGTCAGAAAGAAAACAAGCAAATCTGTTTTATAGGAAACAGGATGGGGTATCCTGAATTCAGGAACAGGCAAGACAGGGCCTGATATGATAAAGAAAGTGGAGTTTATAAAGAGATGGAGTAGCTGTTTGGAGGGAGTGGCCAGAAAGAAAAGTAAAGAAATAAATAGGAAGGCACATGAAAAAAAAAAGGCCAAAACTAAAAATACCTGAAGCCAGTAAAGCAGGACATATGAAGAACTGCCCACTGGATGGGAGAACCAATTTTCTAAAAGTGGAATGTATTTCCCTTAGAGAATTATTTTTAATTTTTAAAAAACTTCATTATTTTGTATTCTTTTGTGACAGTCTCTCTACATTCCTCTAGCTGTCCCGGAAATCACTATGTAGACCAGGCTGGCCTCAGACTAACAGAAATTCTCCTGCCTCTACCTCCCAAGCACTGAGATTAAAGATGTGTGCTACCAGACGAGTAGAAAATAATTTTAAAAGGCTTGTGTTCTGTAAACTTTTTTGCATTGAGCATGAAATTAACCATGACCCAGTATCTCACTCAGACATGACTCACCTTGAAGCATATGCTTCTGTTTTATTTTTGTTCACTTTTTTTTCTGTTCTTAATCATTTGGAGACTGTTTTAAATGGAGTTTAAAGTATTGCTTTCCTAGGTACTTTGGTTCAGTAGGTTTTATGTGGTTCATTTACACAATGAACTACTCAGCCATCAAGAACAAGGCCATCTTGAGTTTTGCAGGCAAATGGATGGAAGTAGAAAATACCATCCTGAGTGAGGTCACTCAGACCCAAATGGCCATGCATGGTATATACTCACTAATAAATGGATATTAGCAAAAAAAAAGAAAAGAAAAATACAAGAAACCCAAAATACAGTCCAGAGAACTCAAAAAGGTCAACAAGTGAAGGCCCCAACTGAAGGGTCCAAGTGAGGTCACCTCAGTCTCACTTGGAATGGAGAAACAAAGCAGCCACAAAGGGGGAGAAAGGGAGGGACATGGGAGGAAAAGGGGACAGGGATGGGGGAGAGGGGAACATGATCTGGTATTGGGTGTGGGGGAAAGGACTGAAGCCCTGAGGGCCAGCAGATAGAATAGAAACAGGCAACATGGGGGAGGGGACGGGAGGGGTAGGAGGTTGAGAGGAACCTCCAGAATGTACCAGAGACTTGGGAGGTAGGAGACCCTCAGAACTCAAGTGGGGGGATCCTAGATGATATGGAGAGAGGGAACTTGTAGAACCCCCTTCCAGCAGAAAGACAGGGCATCAAGTCAGGGATGGCGTCATTATCCCACATTCAAAATCCTGACCCATAAGTGTTCCTCTCTGAAAGAACTGCAAGGATGTAAATGGAGAAGAGCATGAGGGAAAGAAGCGCCAATGACAGGCCCAAAGTGGAAATGCAAGGGGAAGCCCCAAGGCCTGATACCATTACTGAGGCTAGAGAATGCTCACAAAAAGGGGCCTATTATGACTGTCTTCCAAAAAAATCCAACAAGCAGCCGAAAGAGTCAGATGCAGATATTTGCACCCAACCCAATGAACAGAAGCTGCTGACCCTTGTGGTTGAATTAGGAAAAAGCTGGAAGAAGCTGAGGAGGAGGGCGATCCCGTATCAGGACCAGCAGTCTCAATTAACCTGGACCCTCGAGATCTCTCAGATGTTGGATCACCAACCAGGCAGCATACACCAGCTGATATGAGGCCCCCAACACATACATAGCAGAGGACTATTGATTCTGGGTTCAGTCAGAGAAGATGCACCTAACCCTCAAGAGACTGGAGGACAGAGGATGTTTAGAGGTCTAATGGGATGGGTGTAGTGGGGAAATCCTCGTGGAGACAGAGCCGGGTGGGAAGGAGGTATGTGATGTGGAACAGTTGGAGGGTGATCCAAGAAGGGAATAAAACATATGGAGTGTAAAAGTAAATAAATAAACAAACAAATTAATTAATTAATTAATTAATTTTAAAGATCAAATGACATCTAAAAGTAGGATGTGAGACCTTAATAATGGTATCCTTTCAGGAAGAAGAACCTCAAAGCTCACAGTTGTTCAGGCACTGGTCTATGAGTTCACCCTGAGGAGGTGAAGGGCTGAAAACTAGAAGAGGTTCCTGAGCCAGAGCTCCAATGTCGTAACATCCTAATCTTGCACTTTTAGCCTCCCAAATTTATGATCTAAGGTGTCAGTCAGGTGCTTGAGCTTGATAGCACATGGTCCTCTTATTATAGCAACCTGACCCATATTCATGGTGTCAGTATAAAGGTAAGGTAATATATAAATGTCATGATGGCCTAAGCATCAGAATCGATATTATACATTGACTAATACTATTAGTCATGCAGAATCTTCATTTTAACCATGTGAAGATTTATATTGATTGCATTTACTGGGCAGAAATCAATAATCCCATAAAAATTCAATTATAGGAGAGAAATAAAACTACTTTCTCTTTTCTTTCACTAATTCTGATCCTCTGTAAAAAAAATACAAAGTCTTCCTTGAATTATTTTTTTTTTTGGTTCTTTTTTTCGGAGCTAGGAACCGAACCCAGGGCCTTGCGCTTCCTAGGCAAGCGCTCTACCACTGAGCTAAATCCCCAACCCCCCTTGAATTATTTTCAATAGGGCCAATAAAATAATAGATCTATTTTGGTAAAACCTTAGGCAAATTCTAGTCTACAAATACTGTTTGTGTAATTTCAAAGAAATGAACGCTTAGGAGATGTGCTGCCTAGTTTCATATGATTTTTTTAAGAGAAAACCTCATTTGAGACAATGTTTTCTACAGATCGGCCTGGGGGGGGTCATTTTCTTATTTGATGATTGATGTGAGTGGGGCCAATCCTGGGAAGAAGGTACAACCCAGGGTGAGTTAGCCAGGATACTGTATGGAAGCAAGCTGAGAAAACCGTGAGGAGCAAGCCACCAAGCAGTACCTCTTCTCCATGGCTTCTGCATCAGTTCCTACTTCCAGGGCCCTGGCTTGCTTGAGTGTCTGGCCTAACTTCCCTACATGGTGGACTACAAGTTGCAAAATGAAATAAATCCTTTCCTCCACTTGGTGCTTTTAATTATGGTGTTTCAACACAAGAGAACGCCTAACTAAGATAGAAAAATATGTTTAATAGTGAAGTACTATAACTGAAAATGTATCCACAGTTCTGAACAAAGATTTGCAGCTTCTTATCTAATTCTCCTAAGTACTGAAGAGACCTAGGTTTTATTTGTTTGTTTGCTTGCCTCCTTGCTTGTTTGTTTGTTTATCTGAAAGATGTCAGGGCTATTCTTGGCTGTCAACTTTCTTCCATCTGGAATTAACTAAAATCCAAGCAGCTAGGCACACCTGTGAGGGTACAAATGGGTCTTAATTGACTCCTGTGAAGTGGAAAGAATCCAGATCATTTGGGGTGAGAAGATCCACCTTAAATCTGGTCCAAACCTGATAGCAGATAAAGTAAATGAAAGAAAAACCCTTGCTTTAGTCTGCTTGTGCTCACTCTAGCTGGGACGTCCATTCTTTCACTATTTAGAGCCTAGTTATTCATGGTTCTGATGTATGCTGAAGACCATCTACCAGATCCTGCCTCACAGACTGAATGACTACTGAAATCTTGGGCTGTCTATCAGATGACATCCATTGTTTAAATAGATGAACCATGCATGTGGGTTTTGGATAGGGAGGTCCACCCTATCAGTTATATCTCTTTAAAGTACTCTGGCTAACACAGAAGAGTATGATGATTTTAATATCACAAAGAACATAAAAATCAACATCAATGTCACAGCAAACCTATAATATGGCATCAGGTGAAGCCTGTTTTAACCAGTGGTAAGTCTTTAGATTAACATTTAAATTTTATAATTTATTCCAAAACATATTATAAACTTTACAAAAATAACTAAGAGAACTGGCTGGGCCTATTTTATAGGAAAGGTTCATGAACACTGCTTTATAGTTCACACTTCCCTACACTCCTGAAATTTGTGACAAGCCAGAAAAATATTTAGAGCAGGTAGAAAAAGGGAACAGATTGAGAAAGATAATTAAGTGCTTGACTTTGTACAATTTGAAAATGACAGTGCCTAACCAAATATATAATGTGCTTGACTTGCAAATGATAAGATACATTTTTAAATTAAGAACATTTCCAAACCTTGTACCCTTAAGCCCTTCAAAATCTTTTGAAAGCAGTTACAATTCTGGTCATGTTATTTTTCATAGCAAACTTTTCATGTTAAAGCCAATTCACTGTATCTCTGGTATAACCTATCTCATGTCATTGTCCTACCTATTTTTAAATAAGTAACAATTACACAGAAATGCCAGTCGCTAGAGATACTGTAGAGAATAGCAAGCTTGCATTTGTGAAAATTACTGTGATGTAACACACACACCCAGTTGGGAGAACTCCACAGTTCTAAACTTGCACTTAAGACAAGAACATTAAGGAAGGATTTGAAGTTTCTACTGGAACAAATATGGCGGCCCTAGGAAGTGGATATTGCTATGTAGAAGGAAGAACATAGACAGGAGAACCTCCACAATGTAGAAAGAATACTCTGCTGTAAGGTAGAAAAGAACACTCTTGCATGTGCAAAGCCCTATGGAAGAGAAAACACATGATCTGCCTTCAAGGAATCCCCTGGGAGGAGAGATACATAGCAAACCTCAGGGGGAAAAAATTGGTGGATTGCAATTAGCCTTACAGTCCTTCCTAAAGACACTGGCCTTTTCCTCTAAGTGGAGCCCAAAACAATTCAGTCAGGTAGGTGTGAAAAGGTATGAGATGCATTTTAAGATCGTCAAAGAAGTAGAGGTAGCAAGGGTAATTTCAATCAAGAGAACAGACTGTAAGTCCAGTGGAAGAAGTGTTGACCCTACAAACGCTGCCATCAAAGTCCATGTAGGCTATAAACAAGAGGAGTACACGGTAGCTGCAGGGAAGGCTGAGTACGGAGACACAGTGTGGTGAAACTTCCCCCGATTCATAAAGAAAGAAAAATGGAGCTTATTCATAGGGCATCTGTATTCACAGGGGCTAACTGATGATTCAGGTTCATTACTAAATTACTCGTTGAATTTCTGACATGTAAGCATAACTGGCCAACATAACAATGGCAGAGGCTGCCCTACCAAAGTGAATTGCTAACATATGCAATTCAAATAAATGTCTACAAGACGTAACTGGCAAATTAGTAATTATGCCTGAGTGAGCTAAATTTTCTATATGCTCAACACATTCTCAAAACAGAGATTTATGGAAAAAGTCATACTTTTTATTACCGAATCTTCAATACGATTTAGATTACAGTATAAAATTATAAAATGTTTTGAGGAGTTAAATAATTTAAAAATCACATTAATTTTAAATGTCCATTTCATTTTTGAACAAATAATGAATAAGCCCTTTCCAATAGTAAATTTTCATGGTTTCTTCTGACATTTATTACAGGTAAATAAGCTTTGTAAGGTAAAAGCAATGCAGTGAGTGTCATGTTAAAATACTAAAGACAAGTGACAAACAGGTTTACCAAGATTAATAATAAAACTAATAATAATAATAATAATAATATAATGGGATGTACACACAGCCCAGACTCCAAAGTGAATCCCACACTTTAGATGTTATAGCACAAACGAGACATGTTTAAGATAAATACTCAAATATTTGATAAGTTGCTACTGAAGAAAAAAATGCTCAGTGCAGAATGACTAGCAAATCTGAAAGATACATCATATTTCACCAATATTAGAGCCAGATTATTAGCATTGTAGAAACCAATATGGGTGACCACCATACTTTTTACAATGTCTCCTGTGACAAAGGCAGTTGATACATGATCCAATTATGTGATTTTTTTCTCCCTGCTTATCTAGATGTCACCTTCATGAGCCACGAGCATTAGTGGCACACAATGTAGTGAGTATAGTTGCTTTTTAAAGTATTTTCTCGTTGGTGATAAACTAGATGTTTGTCCCAAACCACACAGTGACCAGGGAGAGGACAAACTCGTGCTCCATCTAACCAAACACTCTTCTTTGGGAGAATAACCAGGATTCCTACCAACAACCTTCATGTACAGAAATAGATGTTTTGTGAAT
Source organism: Rattus norvegicus (assembly GCF_021556685.1). NCBI lineage: Eukaryota > Metazoa > Chordata > Mammalia > Rodentia > Muridae > Rattus > Rattus norvegicus. The sequence goes on along the minus strand of NC_141534.1, from coordinate 25,982,997 downwards.
CATGGAAAAGCAAGACATCAACAATGCCATGAACTTGACCTTCATGCTGTCCCTAGTGATCATGTGAAAGGATTACCTGCCATACTGTTCTATGCACAAGGGCAGAAAAAGGCCTCAGAACCATTCATTGGAAAGGAAAAAAATGATGTGTCAAAGCAACATGTGGGCTTGATGCTCGAAGTGAGTCTTAGCTGAGACTGCTGTTACCAAAACTGATTTTGAAACATCTTAAAAGTATTACCATATTAGATGCAACATTTAAAAAATAAGTTACGAAAGAGCAATGAACTGACAGGTTAGAAAAGTAAGATGCTAGGTCCTGATCTTAAAATAATATGGGGCAGCAAGATTCAGACTGATATATTATGTATAATTAATTTTAAATACTTAACAGTAATTGTGACTTAAAGTATATTTATGTATGCATGCACATATGCATTTACATGTGTATATATGTACTACATATTATTTATACAGACATACATATGTACATATGCACAAATGCTCACTAGCTGAGTTTACTAAAATTCCTGTTTATCTGAAAGGCCAATTACAATAAAATTCTAATAGCCCCAAATGTTTAATGTGAAACATGGCTTCAGTGAAAAAGAGCAAAGTAGGAGATGAAATGCTTGGTAAAGGAAGATGGGGTCAAACATTTCATACTGTGACCCATTTAGAAATCACCACTGTTCCTAAGAGCCCATATGCAATAGATTGCTACCAGATTCCCTGGCATCATGCAACAATGCGATCTGATTGCAACTTCAGGTTAAAGACTCCTTGTCTTCAAGTGCATTGAAAATTTGTGAGGAATGCATTGTTTCCTGTGCACATCTTAGTTTTCAGTTTGGAGAATGTTACTTAATATGAATACTACACCATTCAATGAATCTGAATGAATAAAAATGATTGTAAAGCAGTTTAATGTAAAATAGTCTCTTTTGACACCAAAATCCCAAATCATATTTGACTATAAAATCTTAGTTAATACAAATAGATATAGAATGCAATAAATGCAAATGAATTAAGTTCCTTAGGTACTATAACCTCCCACACCGTAGACTTTTCAATGGTTTACAGTACCACATACAAATTCGTTCCTGTGGTGTGGGCCTCAATTTCATTCAGAGAGAATAGTTGTGGCACAGCTTGGCACATTGTGGAACTACCTTGTAAATATATGCTTTATACCAGTGTTTCTCAACCTGTGGGTTACCACCCCTTGGTGGATCAAAGGATGCTTTCACACGGATGGCCTAAGACCATCAGAAAAACAAATTATGATTCATAGCAGTAGCAAAATCACTTTATGGAGTGGGAGCAAAAGAAATTTGATCAGAAGGCTTAGGAGGTTAAAGGGTTGTAGTATTAGGAAAGTTGAGAACTACTGCTTTATACTTACCCATAGAGAATCATCACTCTTAATCAGAAAGTCTATCTTTCCAGTAAACTGTAGTGAAGAAGGGACATAGATACAGGAAATAAATAAGTGACTAAGTTTCTGTCTTAAATGAGACAGATATAGCATCTTTTCCAAGACTCAGGAAAACTAACGAGGGAATAGGAATAACATAAATTTTGAAGGGCTTTGAAATCTATCCTATGGGAAACACACAGCCAAAATAATAAGAAAGTCTCAACCACTTTGGACAAAACTACACTGGATCTGTACACGGACGGGTCTATCAATACATAGAACAAGTTAAAGGAGGGACTTGAGTGGCTCTGTCACTGGTAAACTATTTCCACTACATGGATCCAGAACAAGAGTGATTCAATCTATACAAGTATATATGACTATGCCACTAGATACCAAGAAATAGTTCCAATCCAATGGTTACATAGATTAAATTGATCACAGGATACAATCAAACCATCAATCTTTGAAAAGGAGAGATAGGAAATGTATTGATGCAGGAGGAGAAAACAGCAAGCAAACACACATGACATATATTTTTTTAATTGTCAAAGGACTGAATATAAAAAGTCTAATAAGTTTAGAGAATTATGGTAAGAGAGTGGTTCTGGGCAACTACTTAGAAAGTGGCAATAAAGATAGATAATTTCATACAGTTTTGATTTACAAATTATACAAATGCCTCATAGATTTTAAAGAAATTTCAAAACATGGGACCAGAGGAAATTTTAGGCAGACTTATTGAATATCATAAGATTAAGTAATATTTTAGACCAATCCTCTCCCACAATGGATTAAATACAGCCTTGCAGTAGTGACATAGATTGTTAATGAAAAATAGAAAGTATTTTAATCATATTTTATTTTAAAAAGAACACTGTTTAAAAAGGCAAAACACAATACCAAACTAGTCCAAATTTTAGAACACATATATGCATGCATGCATAACATAACATACATACATACGTAACAAACATAACATACATGTTGAACTAATTATATTATGTCAACAGAGATAGTTAAACTATATATACATATATACATATATATATACACACACTTAAGTATTACTATAACATTATACAATGATTTAGAAAATATATGACTACAACTAGAGGTTAAAGACATACCCATCTTACCTTATATTAAAACTGTATTGGTAAACAGACTGTCTTCCATTTCAATGTCTCAAGTTTTCCATATATGGACTTTTTTTCAAACTCTGTATCAGAAGAAGGTGCCTTATGAAGGCTAATCCAAAGCCTATTAAGGCTTCCTGCACAGGACTTGGGTTCAGTTTCTAATGCACACACGGAAGCTCACAGACACTGGTAAGTCCAGTTGCAGGCCTGGTTGTTTTCTGAACTCCAAAGCTGCCCATACCCACATGGTTCAGAGGCACACTATTGGGTACACACAGACACAGCTAACCCTCTCTTTGTCCTAAATCCCCATTTAAGGTTGTCTGTAAACTATACTCAATAACACTGGTGGAGAGCAGAAGGTGGGCTTGCTTTCCCATCAAATATAATAAAGAAAATTAATCTCCACAAAATTTGGCTGGCTATGCAGGATGTTCGTCCTAAAACTTTCAGATTGCGTGAATTAAGAATTTTTCCAAGCATGTTACTGTGTTATACCACATAGACGCTACAGGTCTTAGGCGGACCTTGAAATCCACTCATGACGTTTGTTATACTGTGAATGGCAGACATCTGTCTATAATAAAGCATAAATATGACTTCTACCTATGTCAAGCACACCATAGGAATCTCAAGTATTAACGGGAACTAAAGAAAATCTCAGACCCTTTTCATTATCAATGAAATTTCTTACTCAAAGAATAAATTAATTTCCCTAGCCATGTTTCCATTTTGTAAGGGTTTTTAAGATTACAAAAAAGTAATTAGTCTTTTTAGTACATCATTACTCATAGCTATTAACATACTATGATTAATTTCATAATTACTCAGTCCTTAAAAAAACTTGCCAGCCATTTTCAATCAGATAGATGAAGATTTACAAGACCATCCAGAAGGACACTGTCAATCCAAGTGGTGTGCAAGAATACAGCTTCTCCTCTTCACCTCTAGTTAAACTACTTAACCTTATAGACATAAGGAAAGGAAAGATTATTCCTGAAATTTTCATATGGAGTATTGTTAACCAAAATTCAAGAGAAGGCATTTAGTCTGTCTTTTCTAAGTTGTCAAAACATCATATTTGTGGATATGCTCACTGAGTGAAGAGGCTACCTAATTAATTATACAAAACTCCTGCACCATGTGCCCACATATAAATCTAGATTAAAAATATCCACTGCCACATGAAATATGTCATTAGTATTGTTTGTGATGATTAATAACAAACAGGGCAAGAGGGTAGCAGGTTACCTGTAGCACCACCACCTGTTACACAAGTCTATTTTAGTGTAGTATGGTAATATTACAGTTCTACACTCAAAACAGACCGCTAACAAATATTTAATCTGCATAACTGTGACAAAAATACAATGATTACATGCCTTTTGAAGTTAATAATATCTTTATAAAGTTCCATTCAGAACCAAATCTGGGTTTTTGTTTTTTTGAAGTTGTCAACATTCTTCTCCTGCAGCAGACATCTTGAATTGTTTCTTGTGTCTCCATTCGAAATTCCATGTGATGCACTGAAATAAGTGGCTGGAGTATACGGGTAAAATCCACTAGCTGATAAGCTTCAAAGCATAAATTTTTATGACATTGATAAATGTAACTCAATTATGCCTCATAAGGAAAATTTGAAGTTAACTAGTTAAATTAAAAGGTATTACTATAGTACCTTGGATTCCATAGTCTATATTTCCTAATCTGCAATACATCAGGTACATATCAGTATACCCCATGAATCCCATCTTGAAACCTAACTGTGTATCTCATAGTTTGTTTGTGTTAATCAGAATAAATTTCAATAGGAATGCTTCTTTTTTTTTTTTTGGTTCTTTTTTTCGGGGCTGGGGACCAAAGCCAGGGCCTTGTGCTTCCTAGGCAAGCACTCTACCACTGAGCTAAATCCCCAACCCCTAATAGCAGTGCTTCTTAAAAGAGAAGGTAGTGAGGGCTTGTTGAAAAAAAATTGTATGATAATTGCCAGAGTTATAGTTCCTTGGTTTTAGCCTACAAAAAGAGCCATTATTAGTACTTCTTTATAAAGGAGAGGCCTCGCCATACTTTGATGTTAATACCATAAGCAAATAAAATACCCTGAAGAGTATGTGTCCTTAGATAACTAAGCAAAATGCATCCACTTTTATTTTGGCAGGGATTAAAGGGATAAAGCAACTCCCTCCATGAGCCACACTGTTTGATATTCAAGTTTTGTTCCTCTATATTCTATTTTCTACTGCAAGGAATAAAAACAATAATTGGGAAACCGTTTCCAAGGCAGGAGTTTTGTGATAAACATCAGTAGCATGGCTTCACGTTAGCTATTCCAACAACCATCAGAGGATAATGACTTTCAGTCACTATCAATCAATAAATTATTCAGTTACAATTTCCCATCATTCATTGCTATTACCAGCAGTAACTGAGTTGCCTCCTTTGTTTTTTAAAATTAAACTTGAACAAAGCAGTATGACTAATTGCCACTTGGTCTTCTGCAGTTCCCACCAATAATTTGCCACTTTGGATATTAAGCTGTATTAGTAATAAATGGAGGCTCTGGATATTTTGAAGTCATGCTGAATTGGCAAGTAATTGCACTCGCATTATTCACCCTGCACTCAGTCAAGAGCATTATGTTGCCTAAATGATGCTAGATTAAAATCAATTAAAAAGATGACTTGGTTTGTTTATCATGTACTTTTATAATTTATCTTACAGCTGTTTCTCAAGTACTTCGTATGAGGAATGCATATGAAGCAGATATAAGCCCATTGAAAAACTTGATGCTTCTCAAATCTCTTTTTGGAATGCATTATCTACAGAGTTGTTGAATTAATTCTGCAATCATAAGCCTCAAGATGGTCTTAAAAACTTTCCAAACTTCCAGACTTGTGCTTAGGTTCAAGTAGGATAAAATACATGTCTGCAAGTTTTAGCATCAAAGCAGCAGAGAGAAGCAATACTTATCTGACTGACGCTGAATTCAGAAATATTCATGAAAACTCTTGTTATCAATAATGTATATGGAAATCCTCAGTTTAGTTGTGAGAGATCTTGTGTTAAAATACAATAAACATTTACAATAGTCCTGTTGTTGTTGTTGTTGTTGCTGCTGCTGCTGCTGCTGCTGCTGCTTTGGCTGTCCTTTGGTTTTGAGAAATATACAATTCTGATGTAAAAATCACAAAACCTTCTATTGCTACAGGTCACTTTCTTCCATCATGACAACCATCTAGTCTCAAGCAAGGTTGTTGTTGAATCTACTCCCACATGTATGTTAGCTTCATGAGCTCAGTGACTTTTTCCCACCCTTATACTCACCATTCTATAAACTCTCTTCTATTCCTGATTTTACCAATAGTTGTGTCTTTAATATCTCTATTTCACAACATAAAACAGAGGCCACCCGAAAATAGGCAAACATTATTCATCTCTTACTTTTTTTACACCTATCTGCCATAACTGGTACCGTAACAAGAAAACATATTTCTCCTTACTTAGTCTTTACATATAAGTATTTTTTTAAAGAATGTACCAGAAAAGATCAACTTATTATTTTTCTCTTAATAGTAATTTGTAAAAATCTTTTAGATGTGTAGCAATACAAGATAACACAGCACTTTTCATGGTTGGGAAATGAACAAAAGTCTCCATTCAAAGCCATGAAACACACCTACAATACACAAAGAAAATTTTGTGATGTTTCAGACTTGCCCATTGAATAATATATTTTCGCCAAAAAGTGAAACAAACACAGATTAAACAGAAAGATAAATATCTATCTTTTTAAACTTCACTTTGTGTCATAAGAAAAATGCATCTCATCTTGTGGCACTAAAAGAAAACTTATATTGCCTATTAAAATTGGGAAACTAGAAGAAATGGTATTTTCCCTTTTGAAAATGGAAGTGGGGAGCAGAAAAAAAGGAGAGAAATGTTTAGTACACAGAGTCAGCAAGTTCAGAATTCATGAAACTTTCCCAAAACCACTAATCAAGACTCTTGGGAAAAGTTAACTCATTTACCTAGACATTGTCTCATTATTAAGTAACGAGGCCAGTATTTATCTTGTAATTGTATTTCAAAACTTTTTAATTTATATATACAACAGGAGGATGATGCATTTGTTTTGGTTAGTTAGTGGTTTGTTTGAGATGGATCCTTTTAATGTTGTGCTGGATAACCTTAAAATTTAAATGGCTCAGGCTGACCTCAACTTTATGGTGATTTTCCTGCTTCTGCCTCTGGAGTCCTGAGGTTAGAGGCACTATTCACTAATGAAATGTTATTATTTCTTTTTTCAGTAATTAATTAATTTACTTACTTTACATCTTGACCACAGCTTTCCTCCTTCCCTTCTTTCCTCCCAGTCCCACCCTCTCACACCCTCTCCCCTGTCTCCCCCTTCCCATGGATATCAACCCTCCTTCCCATATTAAGTTACAGTAGGACTAGGTACATCTTCTATTAAGTTAGGGGAAAGGGATCCAAAGGCAAGCAACAGAGTCAGAGACAACACCTGCTTCTACTGTTCCAGGTCCCACATCAAATGGAATCAGTGAGGGTGACCTTAGCTAAGACTCCTAGCAACAGGGTATATGGAACCTGAAATAGCCCCTCCTGTAACCAGGCAAGACTTCTAATGAAAGGAAGGAGAAACTCAACCATTTCCCTTGCTGCTTCCTGCTGACCTTTTTCCTTTTCCTTTTCCAGCATGCCGTTTCCTTGCATGCTGCTGTGTTTCCCACCAGAACAATAATATACTCTGAAACTGTCAGCCAGCCTCAGTTAAAGGTTTTTCTTTGTAAGAGTTATCATTGACATGGTGTCTCTTCACAACAATGAAACCTTAAGACAGAACATAATATCATCCTGAATAAAACAAGTTTTTTCCTATTCAGATATATCTTGTAAAGCATTTTAAACAAGGCAGCAACATCATCAAAGTATACAACAGAAAGTATCACTCCAACAATACAGGGAAATATTCAAAAGAATTCCAGTCACTAGCCAGGAGTACTAGCACATTACTTTAATCCCAGCACTCTGGAGGCAGAGACAGGCAGGATCTTTGTGAGTTTGAGGCCAGCCTGGTCTACAAGATTGAGGACAGCTTGAACTACAAAGAGAAACTTGTTTTGAAAAACAAAACAAACAAAGAAACAAACAAAAATTCCTGTTGCTGAGGACTGGCCTAAATTAGATGACAGGATATTCAACAGGAGGAAGTCTGAGACAAAAAGATAGTAGGAAGTGCCCCAGCCATATTATAGCGTAAGGCAGGTGACTCAGAGATTGCTGGTAAACTCCAGTCATGCACTGAGCCAAGTAAAAAGGGTAGGAAGTAAATGTGAGGACTCATAGAAACAGCAAATTTTATATTTTATCTTCTAATGGTCTGTGAAGTATGAAGGAGAGGCAGAGATTGTAATATCAGATTTATTACATATGAAAATATCCTAAAGAGGTACACTGGAGAGAAAGAAGCAGGACTGAGTTCAAAATTCTATGAAGAAGCTAAACTTTTAAGTACTGATTGAGGAAGATGAGTCTGTCACTTCCTGGCCTGGTGGCTAAGAGCAAGTGAGAAAGAAATGACTACAAAAGGAACTAAAGCCAAGCTTTTCTAAGAATGTTGCCTTGGGCAAGTTACGATGGCTCCATGAACTCCAATTTTCTCAAAGTATAACTTGAGGGTAATCATGTATAGTTCACAGGAGAGTCAATCAAATTCTTCACAGTCACATGACTATTTCAGAACTCAGTCACTGAATGCGAGTGACGAAAGTCTTTAATTTAGACATGAAATGTTTCTATTAAAGAAGCAGGCAAGGAACAGGAGGAGAGAATATACATTTTAAATGTAGAAATTGAAGCAATGTGTGATAGAAGGAACTAAATTCTATAGGAAAATGGATTTGGGTTTCTTGCCTAATGGAAGGCAATTTACTTAACCTATCAAATCCACTAGGTTTAAGCATAGCTGCCACTCTGCTTTCTGCTCCTACGAGAAACTGCTTTATAGCACATCTCAGTCTGCCAAAACAGGGAGACTTAGCTTTCCCCACCACATCTCATCACTTCTCCTGTGTACTATACCAGACACAATACAACACTTCCTGAATGACTTGGGCTATCATTACAAGTATCCATTAATGTTACATGTCTGAAATGTAACTCCAAATGGAAGAGAACATCAAGTGAAGTGAACCACTCATGTAACACACAGCTGACCCCTTAATTTTGTCATATGCATGATACTGATTTAGCAGAACCTTGAGATGATTTTCCAGGTACAGGAAAAACAAAAAGGACAGTGTGATATGTGATATCATATAAGCAAGATAAACAAATGTTACAGTGATTCATCTACCACTCAAGCTCACATTTGTGTATTCTTCTGTGGCAAAAATAACTTCTTTCTGTATCCGATCTTGTCTCCTGTAAGGGAAGCCTAGAATCTGTATACTGCACTCTACAGCATGGTTCTTCTCTATATTCGCTTCCATAATATTTCAGTAACACAAAAATTCCAGCTCATTGGAATTTTTGAAGTTTCTCTTTTGATTAAGGCTTTGTCCCAACCAGTTTCTTTTGCCTTGGAAATTTATATTTGATAATGCTAAGATCCACCACGTCTTGCTGCTAGGTAGGGAGTCCAAGAACCAGCAACTGGTGGAAGGACAGCTGATTAATAGCCTATTACTTCATGTGTGGAGATCTGAAGGAAGCTCTCTAGTTAACTGAGCTGGGTTCTGCTTACAGGATGTATGGAGAGAAGGAGTGGCAAACTGTGCCAGTCAGTATTGGAGGAGTTTGGGAAGAACTCGAAATGGCAGATATGGACTGAGTTGCATAGGCTTGACTGGTGTGTGGAATAGAGCAGAAGCAGAGTTGCTGAGGGTTGTCGTGTGTGTGTGTGTGTGTGTGTGTGTGTGTGTGTGTGTGTGTGTGTGTGTGCACACGCATGCATGCACGTACACCTGTCTGTGTATGTGTGGTCTGTGTGTGGATCTGTGTATATGTCTGTGTGTGTGTCTGTCTGAATGTGTGTCTGTGTATATGTGTGTCTATATTTGTGGGTGCTTGTGTGGTATTTGTGTTTGTGAGACAGAGAGAGGTGAGGAAAAGCTACTGAGGAAAGTAAGGAGAAAGAAAGATAAGGGCAAAAGTCAGAATCATCAACTGAAAGGAACAGATGCGGTGACCCATTGGCAAACATTAGGTTGAGCTCAGAGACTCCACAGAAGAAGGGGGGAATGGTTACAGGATTCAAGGACACCACAAGAAAGCCCACAGAGTAAACTTAACCTGGACTCACAGAGGATCACAGAGAGTCGACTGACAATCAGGGAGGCTGCCTGGGTCTGACCTAGGTCCTCTGCATATCTGTTATGTTTGTGTAGCTTGATGTTCTTGGAGGACAATGGGAGTGAGGATGGTCTCTGACTTTTCGCCTGTTTTTGAGATCCTTTTGCTCATACTGGATCACATCATCCGGCCTGAATATGAGGGAATGTGCCTAGTGTTATGTAATGCTTGATTAACATCCCTGAGAGGCCTGCTCTTTTCTTCAGGGTAACTGGGAGGAGTGGCTTTAGAAGAGAGGGGAAGTGAGGGAGAAGGGACTGGAAGGATAGAATGAAAGGAAACTGTGTGGGGTGGATGCAATATGTGAGAGAAGAGTTCAAAAAGAAGTTGGAAACAGCAGGACAAACAGGAAGATAAGGATAAGAAAAAGCAGAGGGGAGAAATGATAGGACATAAATAATCAATTCCAAAAGATGCTGATCCCTACGTTTTCATATATATAAACATATATATGAATATATATATGAATATATATACATATATATGAATATATGTACATATACATATATATGAATATATACATATACATATATGAATATATATAAATATATATGAATACATATGTATATATACATAAAACTTTGAAATCTAGTGTCTTCCTTTGCTTTGGAGTACCTAAGAGCCTCTTTCCTTTTAATTTAGCCTGACTGATGTATTGGAATAGTATCAAACTCCATCTCTTCACCTGCCTCATAGCAATTATGTGTCACGGATTCATTATATGAGCTGGGAGAGATGCCATGGTTCCTGACGACCACAGATGAAGCTCAGATGAATCGTTTTTTCTGTTCCTTCTCACTTCCTTCCTTCCTCAGGAACACTTGTGAAGACATTTTCCCTCTAAGGTAGTAGTTCTCAACTTCCCTAATAATTCAATATTTTGATATAGTTCCTCATGTTGTGATATCCCCCAACCACAAAAGTAATTTTGTTGCTATTTTATAAATACAATTTTGCAACTACTGCAAGTGATAATGTAAATAGCTGTGGTTTCTGATTGTCTTAAATGACCTCTGTTAAAAGTTCATTCTACCTAGTAAGAGGGTCATGACCCTCAGGTTCAAAAACATCCCTTTAAGGAATTACAAGATCAATTTCTCAGCCTTTTGAAGGTTCTAGCATTTCACTCCACAGCCAACTTTCTGTATTCTCACGTTATTCTTCTTATTCTTCATTCTCCAGGGCTGCTTTTCCTGCCCACCTCCCTTTGCTCTCTGCGCTTTCCCTCTTTCCCTCTCCAGGTCCCATTGAGAGTTTTCAGAATTCCATTATCCTTTGAAAGCAGCTGTTGCTCATGTATGTGATATCCTGGGAGGTTTCTCAAACCTACCTACACAGCCTGTGATGCCTTGCTAGTTCTGTTTTCTTCTCTTTCTTTGAAAAGTAATGCATTCTAGAACTTGTTCACATATTACTGCAACTTACTGAGAGCCTGTAACAATTCACAGGACCAGGATATGGGAAGCTGGAGTACATGCAAAAAAAAATTCAGTGTCCTCCTCAATGGTCAACAGCCTACGTCTAGCATTAGGGGCCATAGGGGTCTAGCCTTAGCAGTCTAGCCTAAGGTCAGGAGAGATTTCTCACAGCCAAACAGAACTAAGGACTATATATTCTGAAATAGGTGCACCAAGAAAATTCAAAATAGAGAGATAGATAGATAGACAAATGAATATTAAGTTTAAAAATTATATTTATTGTGCTCATATATGAATCATGAAGTCAAAGAGATCAAGCAGCTGTGCTGCCAGAAAAACATGTGAAATCTGCAAGATACATAACCCCTAATTTTCCAATTTTCTGACACTATTCTTTCAGTTCTATAAGTTAGTATCTAGAGCTAAGGGGCATCATGTAGAGGGAAGGTCAGATGACTAAATGTAAACGTTAAGCTCTGTTGTAAATTTAGATGATGGCCAAACAGGCCCCCTTCCTGTCATGTGCCTGCAGTACATTTGCAAAGATGACTGCATAAGAGCTAAGAGTTTGGAATGATCCTATCACACCAGGGATCTGAATTTCTAAAGTCTCAGTATAGCGAATCATTTTATTATATGCATACATTATAACTAAGTGGACAAATGATTCCAAAATTTGATTTTCCCTACCGCTAAGTAATTAAACAGAACTCAGTGGGTTCACCAGTGTTTGTCACTGTAACAAAACACCTCAGCAGAATGATCTAAGGAAGGTAAGTGTCATGCCACACTCACTCCAAAGTTTCAAACAGTTCCATTGATGGCAGGTCTCCTCCTACACCTTACAGGTTCAACACTTCATAAAAGCCTAGACGTTTTTGCTTACAATCCCATGAGTTTCTAAAAGGACTATAAACCAGCAGCCAGGCTAGACTGAGGAAACATTAACTCTCACACTGATAGTGTTAAAGACCATTGCTCCTTTATGGCTGGAGCCAGGCAAACAACGTGGTATATAATCTCAGTTAGGTGTACTTAGCTTCTCATTATTTTTCCTCATGTTTTAGGAATACATAAAGAAGAGCTTATCTATAGAAGAGCTTATCTATGGCATGTATGCTTGTATACAATTATATATGGATGGATTATACATACATACATACATACATACATACATACATACATACAGTACTGTATTAGGGTTTTACTGCTGTGAACAGACACTATGACCAAGGTAAGTCTTATAAAGGACAACATTTAATTGGGGCTGGCTTTCAGGTTCAGAGGTTCAGTCCATAATCACCAAGACAGGAAGATGGCAGCCTCTAGGCAGGCATGGTACAGGAGGAGCTGAGGGTTTTACATCTTCATCTGAAGACTGCTAGCAGAATACTCACTGCCAGGCTCTAGGGTGAGGGTCTTAAGCCCACGCCCACAGTGACACACCTACTCCAACAAGTTACACCTCTTAATATTGCCACTTCCTAGGTCAAACATATACAAACCATCACAAATACCATTGTTAATTTCTCTGACTCTTTGAGATTGGATGGTGCATTCAGCTTCATATATATATATTATATTATATATATATGGATATGCCAACAGACCTGCCTTAAGGAAGCATGAAGACCGACTGGGTTTTTGGAGGAAGTACTGCATTTCATGCAGTTTATCAGAGTGCTGCTTCAAGTGATAAATATTTAATATTTAACAATAAAACTGTGTATTTTACCTCTATTGTATTTTTGTATGCCTTCCTTTTTTATTAATAAATGATAAAGCAAAAGATAGCGTCAGGAACAATAGTTCAGAAGTTTAGAGCACTTAATGCTCTTACACAGGACCTGGATTTGTTTATTGGGATTCATGTAGTGGTTTACATCCTATAAAACTCTAGATCTATGGGACCTAACACCATTGTTGATTTTGTGGGTTGTGGCCTACACAAAAATATACTCAGGCACATGCGCGTGCGTGCACACACACACATACACACAACAAGAACACACACCATTAAACAAATATACCTTGAAAAAGAAATAGACTTAGAATTTTCTTCTACTTTTCAATTTATAACTATGTGAAACACTGACAAAGAAATTTGAGAAAATTGGGAAATGCAGACACCGCACAGACATGTGTATTTTGTTTGGCCTTTCATTTTCTGCTGAAGCCTGTGACTAGTTCTATTCGGTTCCAAAGGGGAATCTCAGTTCTTGAAAGCATCGCAGGTCTCTAGAGAAGTTTTCTGTGGGTAAAAGCAGAGTTATGCATATTGGTCTTCAGAAGGCAACAGAAGGACAAATTGGTCAGTGCTCCAAAGTTGTGGATAAAGCAATTTCTTGGTTTTCATAGCTTAGTCACAAATTATCAGTCACTAATACATGGTGTTAGGCCATCTTTGCAACTGTTTTTCTTCTAGAGAATTACATGGATCAGGATGCTGATGTCAGTGGCAAATTTTATATTGAAAATCCTTAATGATATGGAATTAAGACATAGGACCTTTAATAGATGATAACCTATATGCTTGGTCTACACAAAAATCTTCAAGGGATATTTAGATCCTTTGGAGGCTTCTTCCTCTGCTGCCTGTTTTAAGGATGGCTAAAAATGGTAGACCTACAAGAAATAAGTTTTCCTCAGTTACTGAACTTTTTGATGCTTTAATGTAAGTTTCTAGGAACCAAGACCATGAAATAAATTTTATTCTGTTTACAAAATGCCAGATTAGATGATGTGCTATAGCAATGGGAAACAAATAAGACATCAGTAAAATTAAAATCATGTGGCATAAAATATATAACTGTAATGGTCTATAAGTAACAAGGACACATATTCCACTATGTTCATAGCAGCCTTATTTATAATAGCCAGAAACTGGAAAGAACCCAGATGTCCTTCTTTTTTTTTTTTTTTTTTTTTTGCTTCTTTTTTTCGGAGCTGGGGACCGAACCCAGGGCCGTGCGCTTCCTAGGCAAGCGCTCTGCCACTGAGCCAAATCCCCAACCCCCCAGATGTCCTTCAACAGAGGAATGGATAGAGAAAATGTGGTACATTTACATAATGCAGTACTACTCAGCTATTAAAAACAATGACTTCATGAAATTTTTAGGAAAATTGGTGGAACTAGAAAGTATTATTTGAGTGAGGTAACTCAATCGCAAAAGAACAAACATGGTAAGTAGATATTAGCCCCAAAGCTTGGAATACCCAAGATACAATTCATAGAACACATGAAACTCAAGAAGGAAGACCAAAGTGTGGATGCTTCACTCCTTAGAAGGGGAAACAAAATGTTCACAGTAGGAAATATGGAGATAACATGTGGAGAAGGAACTGAAGGAAAGGACATCTAGAGACTGCCCCACATGGCGACCCATCCCATATACAGTCACCAAACCCAGACACTACTTTGGATGCCAAGAAGTATATGCTGACAGGAACCTAATATAGCTATCTCCAGAGAGGCTCTGTCAGTGCAAATACAGAGATGGACACTCTCAGTCAACCATTGGACTAAGAACAGGATTCCCAATGGAGGAGTTAGAGAAAGGACTGAAGGAGCTGGAGGAATTTGCAACCTCACAGGAAGAATAATAATATCAAACAACCAGAGCCAACAGAGCTCCCAGGGACTATACCACCAACCAAAGAGTACATATGGAATAACCCATAGTTCCAGCAGCATATGTCACAGAGGATGGCCTTGTTGGGCAACAGTGGGAGGAGAGGTCCTTGGTCTTGGAAAGGCTCGATGCCCCAGTGTAGGGGCACCCAATGTTAGGGTGGGGAGGCAGGAGGGAGTGGGTTGATAAGTGGGGGAGCACTTCATAGAAGCAGGGGGAGGAATAGAAAATAAATAAATAAATAAATAAATAAATAAATAAATAAATAAATAAATAAATAAATTAGAAAGAAAGAAACTCAGGGGCGTTAACTATGTTTCCAACAAGCTGCAACTGTTACCATTACTTTCAGGACTTTTTTTTTTCAATAGAAATCAAAAATTTATAACCACTCAAAACCCAAAACTAACAAAATCTTTCAGTGTAGCTCAGTTCAAGGCATCTTTTTAAGGAGCTAATGATCATATGAGAGTCTTAGAGAAACCTAATACACACTGAGCTTCCTAAAAATAGATACACATATAAAGGCAATTTAAATGAAATCATCGAAGAATGGGGGAAGACAGAGCAGCACCTGGAAATGTCTCATCACCAAATGAAGTCTTCAGTACCAGAAATGGGTTACATCTAATCATATGCTTGCCAAAGGTGTCCCATGGAAACTCCCAAAAAAGCCAAGCTATTGGTTGTTCTTCTCAAACTGCTGGGAACTAGTGTGGTGTTAAACGCAGTAGGTGATGATAAATGAGATTTGTGACTGATTAATATGATATTGGAATTGTCAGCACTAACCGGGACCTACATTAACACTCCAAGGCTCAGGGAATGCCAAGGAGGTGGTAAGGAAGGAAAAAAAAGTGGGATGGGAAAAATGGTTGAAAATGTTGTCTGAACATGAAATGGTTGTTATATATGAACTCAATAGCAAAAGTGCTAGTTGTATAAGAGACCTAAATAAGACTGGGCCCTTCATCATTCCATCACGGTTAGGATGTGGTTCACTAGGCACCACTCTTCTCAGAGGAGCTATAGACAGCTAGAGTACAGGGGAAGGAGAATCCTATTTCTCTGCATTATAGCCACTGATAAAAACTCAAGCAAACTCTGTCCACCCATATTTAGGCAGAAAACCTAAAAAAAAGTAGCCTGTCATGCATAAGGAGAAAAAAGACATGAAAGTAAGAGGCCAACTTGGAAAGAATGGACTTCATGAAAGGGGAAAAGGAGAGAAAAGAGGATAATGGTGGGGGACATTGATGAAAGGATATAATATGCCCAGAATTATAAAATAAATTATTTTAAAGGGTATGCTGTTATGATTATTTTAATCATATCTATGCAAGCCTCTGCTTTCATTTTTATATATAGCCCTGGGAGTGGAATTGCTGGTTGATGTAGGACATTTTGTTTAACTGAGAAGTGGCCAAATGGTTTTCCTTAGTACCTTAAGCTTGTCATCTTTCATCATAAACCTTAAGGATCCCATTTCTTTGTTACACTTTAAACTCATTGCCTCACACAAGCTAGGAAAGAATCTACTACTAAGTGGCCTACCCTGCCCTTTCAATCTCTCCATCTTTTAAGAGAAAAGTATCACAAAGTTATTCATGCTGTTCATTAACTCATTCTATCACCCAAGTGGTGTGTGACCTTGAGGTCTTCCTGCCTTAGTTGCTAAGTAGTGGATTATGAAACCAGGCCTATTCCCATTATTTTCTTCTTGTTAGCATGCATTCTAATGAGAGTGAAGTTGCTTTATATTGGTTTTCCTCAGTACTTCTGACTTCAATGGAAAATGGTGGTTTCATATTAATTTTTCATTGATGAGTATCCCCCAAAGGCTTTGATGCTGACTCATGAGTGTCATGGTGGCAGCACTGACAGTTGGGGAATATTTAACCTGCAGAGTGGAATTGATAAGTGATGTGCAAAATGTCCCTGAGGCTGATAGCAGGACCATCCACATACCTCCACTATAACTCATGTCTAGGCCTTGAGGTGAACATTTTTGTCATGTAGGCATAGCTCACCATACTCCAGCAAAGTAATGGCGCCAGCTAACAATGGTCTGAGAGCTACGAAACTATGAGCCAAAGTAAATATTTTCCTTTTACAAGCTTTCGAAGTATTTATTTCAGTGGCTGGACATGGCTACCCAGAAAGTATCTCTTCCTCCTTCGCTCCTGAATAACTCCATTTTACTTAAGTATTTTCACTTCTGAATTATTGGCCACATTCTCAGATCCATATTATAAGGCTCCTAGGTGAACCAGAAAGTTCATAGAATTGTCCAATACTGATTTTGGTTCAGAACAAATTCAAAGCAGCTTGAAAGATGTCCTTTTCTCTTTGAACTATAGCTCATCTTCACCACAAAGCTGTGTTCACCCTTAACTAAAATGAATTAGACCATAAACTGAAACCAAAATGCCATGGACAGACAGAAATGCCCAAATCCTTAATGATGTACTAAAGCCAAGACAGGCAAACCTAGATACATTGGTTACTTTTATAATAGCATATACAGATGAGTGACACCTCTTATATGCAGAATAGGACACTTTTTTGTCTTCAAATGAGAGGAGGAAAAAGAAAAGAAGGAAGGAAGGGAGGGAGGGAGGGAGAGAGGGAGGGAGGGAGGAAGGGAGGGAGGGAGGAGGAAAGAAGGAAGAAAACTAACCTAAATTCAGAGGAAATAAAATATCAAAAACATAACTTAATATTATTTACTCATTTTTTATTTTATATGCATATGTGTTTTGCCTACATGTACTGTGGGAAAATATCAGATGATGGAATTTAAGACAGGTATGGACTGCTATGTGAGTGCTTTGTATTGAACCCCAATCCTCTGAAAGGACAGTCAGTACTTTTAACCAATAGCCATCTCTACAGACTCCCAAAACATGGCTTACAAATCCACAGTTTATTTAAAATTTTAAGGATGAAGCAATCCATAAAACATGGAAATAATCAGGGGTAACATTTAGGCTTCCTAATCTCTATTCTATCTTCAAACTCAATGAGCAAATTCAATCCTTTATTTACTCATTCATGGTTTCCTCTGTTCAAAATGCTTCCTTGAAAAGCTGGCATAAGTTTTTCCTTGGAGTCATTGGTTAATTGAGGTAAACTGGATGTTCATTTAAGATTTAGGTTGCTCATATTTCCCTGACATTCTCATTTGATCTCTCCCTCCTGCCTAGGAGTCAGTTGTGTTTAATTCACACTAAGACAGGCTGCTCACATCACCACTGACAGATGCATTACCCAGGCCACTCTTCTTATCTTTCCTCTAGCACTTGGAATAAATGCCAAAAAGACCTCAATTTTTGGCAGAGTGAGAGTTTCACTTGCAGCAGGGAAGAACTGACTTTTCTCCCATTTCAGGTCATTCTGGGATGGAAAAGGCCACAATTTACTGACCTCCCTGAAATCATGCTTGGTGACTGAAGCGGGATTGCTCATTTAGAATATGCCATTCAGATCAACTTTCCACATATGTCAACCTCAGTGTCCCCTGGGAAGCACTTAGTCTAAGTAATAATATGAGGAAATGCTCTATCACGGAATGCAATGGAAGCATGAAAGGCTGAGATATAAATGACTCTGCTAAAAGGCTCCAGTTTGAATTTATGATATACAGGTCAAGCATCACTTTCAAGGCACTCAGAAAGCATTAAAATAGAGAACCTAATATCTCTTTGGGCCCTTATCCTTTCAATGACATTCGGCAAATTGTTCTTTAAGCCCAGGTCTATACTTGAAAGTGTGTGATCTAGCTTGCCCTCCTGGAGCTGTTGTGAGACTCTTACCTTGGTTTTAAAGCAGCCAGAGCTGAATACAGATGAGGACTTCGAGGACCAAATGTAAATGCAGTTTTCACTTCCAATGTGCACAGAAAACATTAAAACAGAAACTATTGTCCTCAACTCTGGATAGTTCCTAGGTAACATGGCTAAAAGCATCCTGAAAACACATTGTGGGACCTTCGGTTAGGTACAAACATAGTCTTGACACTAAATGAAATGGCAACCAGCTGTTACTTTAATTTGAAGGAATTATTTGTAGATAACACATCCTATAGAAACTTCAGTGCTTTGACATTGTTAGTGGCATATGTCAAAAATTCTGTTTAGAGATTCTTGAATAGAAAAAGAACACTAGAAACCATTGCATTTCCAAAGGCTGAACTTTTGAAGAACAAAGTTTTTAAGCTGTAGACACAGTTCAGCATCGCCCCCTGCCATGTACACTTTGTATATTTTCCAAGATTTGAAAAATATCATGTGTTTGCTTAAAAGTACATTTTAGGAACTACTGATTCAAAAAGGCTCAGTCTAAAAGTATGCAAAAACCAATAAAATATATTATCAAAAGTGTAGGCTAAATATATTGGCTAAATAAATATCACACATGGCCGTATTTCCTTTTATGTTCAACTAGTAGTTTGAAACAAGCATACACTGGTTATAGTGCAAAATAGCGTAAACAACTAAGGAATATCCTCTCCCTGAGATCATGTTTTACCGTGTATATGAAGGGATTTTTGATTAACGCTAGACATAATACTTTATTCTATTAATTAATTTGTTTTATTTAGCATTAAAAAGTATTAGGTTTCACTGTGAGAGTTTCAGAAAGCAAACAATTGATTTTGCTGATCCTCCTGGCCCTAGTTTTCTGGCCCATTCCCTGTACTTTTTAACCTTCGTAGACTTCCCATTGTCATGTTACATGTGTCCTATTGTTCTCCCACATCCCTCAGCACTGTGGTCCATCCTCGTAGTCCCATTACTAGTTTCATAGATGATATCCTACTCATAAACACACACATGCACATATACACATGCACACACACACACAAACATACACATACATAAACACACATACATGCACACATAAAACACATGCATGCACACACACCTGAATAGACATGCACACATATACCCACAAAAACACACAGACCTGCGATTTATGTATGAAGGAAGGCACTCAGTAACCATCCTTCTGAGCCACTGTTACCTCACTTAATTTAATAATTTCCAGATCCATCCATTTTCCTTTACATACCCAAGCGGTATATTATAACATTAAAACTGTGAACTACTGACTCTTCATAATTAATCCAGGAAAGGCATGACATCATCCTGAAATAATGGACCTGTTAAATTGCAACACTGGCCCACAGTAACAGAGTTCACAAGAAACATGTATAAAACCCAGAAAGTCTTGTCCTTGAGGCTTAGGTTTTAATCACCAAGTTATTGAGTAGCTTCATCCAAAGCATCCAAGGCAGAAGGAAATGATTGTTACCTGGGAAGCTCAAAGAAAGTCAAATTCTAATTCTGTCACCAACTCCATCTGACCTTAGGCAGTTTCCAAAATTGCCCAACCTTCTGATTCCTCATTAGGAGAACGGAGGCCTTCATGAAGATTGTATCTTCCTAGAAACTTCTTTAAATGGGAGTTTTTGACCTTGGCAATTTACATGATCAATAGCGTGAACATCAGAGTGCCAAGAGCCTGGCCCACCAGAGCTAACTCCACCAGAACTTAAGGTACAGGAGAGGAACAACAAGGTCTGTTTGAAAATATTGCTTTCACTGCTGCAGCTTTTTATAAACTATTCCTGATTTTTCCCACTTAGTTTAAAGCTAAAAAAATTAAAGGTAATCCTACCAAATCAGTGACATTGTGAAAAATTATAAGACTAAGCCTCACACTAAAGTATAAACAGACAATACTTTTCTCTTGCCCTACCATGGGTATGCTACAGTTAGCAGAAATTAACACAGATCAAATGTTTCCATCAGACAAGTAGCTTAGAAATAAACTACTAACCTAGCCATTCTTCCTCTAAGTGCCCCACAGGGATAGAAAATAGTTAATGCAATTAATGAGTTTGTGAAAGGAGTATAAAGATAATAGGACAAATATGAGATGGTCTAGTCAGCTGCTCATTAAGACCATATCAAACAGTCTCGCATCCTGACTTTTATAGTGTAAGGATCTGTTTTATTTCAAACATAGGAGCTCAGGAAGAGTAACACCAATAGCTATGTGTGGTAAATAGATATTTTCAGTAAATCAATGCAATCTGCATTACAATATACTGTCTCAAATGAGGTAAAAGGATTCATTTTAATTATCTTCTACTGTTCCCTGTATGGTTTCACTGAATAAGCATTTTTCAGTAATACTTTATGTTCTTCAAAAACGCCTCTCCACAACGGAAAAGCTGTCAGTCAATACAACTAATGGAGGACTCATCATAGTTAGGGCAACTAAAAAAAAAAGTGTTGCTGTTCTGAAAGATTTGACCAGGTGATTTATTTTAATTACATTGTTTTGTGAGCAACCGCACCTAAAAGTATGTATGTGTGTGTGTGTGTGTGTGTGTGTGTATAATCTCTGCTTCCCATTATCTCTGAAGAACACATTTTTGTCCTGATATGGGTTAAAATGTATTTGCTGTGCCTGGTTTATAAACTTATCCATAAACTCATTATTCATTTGACCTATGTCACCTTTAGATATTCTTTTTTCAACTAAGAAACTTTCCCTCTGTTCCTCCCTCTCTCCTTTCCTCCCTCCTCCTTTCAACTCTCCTCTCCCTTCCCCACCTCTTTCTCTTCCTCCCCCTCACCTGGCTCCGTCTTGCCCTGCTGACTTCTATTGCTGCATTTCTTTTCTTCCTTTCTTCCTTTCTTCCTTTCTTCCTTTCTTCCTTTCTTCCTTTCTTCCTTTCTTCCTTTCTTCCTTTCTTCCTTTCTTCCTTTCTTCCTTTCTTCCTTTCTTTCTTTCTTTCTTTCTTTCTTTCTTTCTTTCTTTCTTTCTTTCTTTCTTTCATCTCTGCTTTCTTTACTTCTCTTGACGTTATGGCTACAGGACTATAAAACTAATGCCAGGAGATGTATTCAATGTTTGCCAACATATTATTCTTAGAAATCTTCTTACTTATCTCTGTGTACAAGATGCCACATTTACATTAAGTGAGAAGCAATGGTGATCTTAAAATAACCTGTGATTGGTAAGTTACCTAAGTCCATGAAACTAAGAAAAGCACAAATACAACAGCAGTGGGTCATGAAAAAATTAATGCTGTGTTTTGTTAGAATGATGGCTGTTCCTGCATCACAGAGTCTCGTTTGTCTCAAATATAGAACTGAGAGATTCATTGTTAACTTCTATTCAAACTTGGCATTCAAGATCATTTTATTATGAAAATAATTATTTCCACCTCAATATTCTCCAGCTAAATTTATCTATACCCAGCAGATTTTTTTCTGAGAAACGTAAAACATAAAATATGAATAATGGGGGTTGGGAATTTACCTCAGTGGTAGAGCACTTGCCTAGCAAGCGAAAGGCTCTGGGTTCGGTCCCCAGCTCCGAAAAAAAATATATGAATAATGAAAAAAATTTGTTCTAAACTTCTTTTATTCTCTTTCCAGAATCAATGTGCGAGAATGTACTAAATGGGTTATATTTAGTGCAAAGGGGGTAACCGGTAGGAGATAAAATGAAAGTTATAGGAGGCTAGAATTTCATAGCTGCTAATCAGAAGCAAATATTATACAAAATAAGCCTGTAATCCTATAAAGGCCAAATGTCCTCATGCTCAGCCTGATTAGTAAGTGAAATCCTTTTGACATTGCTCAGAAAGAAAGTCATCCAGAATGCATAGGCAAAATTCTCACGGACTGATACTCAGGTAAATCCAGTACAAGACACAAAATCCAATCCACTAAGGGTGCTTTTAAAATCTTAATTATTAGGGTGATATCACTTTCTTCTGTCACTTAAAACTGAATCAACCCTCGTCAATTTAGTTAAAATTGTTTCCTATCTGTGCATAAGATAATGAGAAATCCAATATAAAGAACATAGTCAATCAGTGCAATGAACTATATTTATAATCAATTATCTATGAAAATAGGCTCTATTAAATGAAAAGTAAATGGCTCAACTGAAGTGTAATCTAAGGCACAATATGGCTCCTTTCGTTCTTTATGGCCACCTTGGGTCCTATGATACATTATCTTACATAACAGTATGACAGTGGACACAGATTGTTTGCAGCAGATTTGCTTAGTGTCTATTAATTACTATCTGAAGAACTACAGGTACTGCAGAAAAATAAATGGTAGGTTTCTTTTTTATGTATCTATTAATCTAAATTTCTTAAACTTAAATGAAATGTGGTTTGAGTTGTTCTGATTGAACCACAGTTCACCCATGCCAAGGAAGTGTTCTTTCACTAAACCATATCAATAATTTTAAACTATTGAGGTGGGGCAAAAATTTTAACCAGACATAGGTATATAGAGCCTCGTTGCATGAACAGTTTGTTTTCCTTTTCTTCATTGAAAAATTGATCTTCATTCACTTTTATAAGATTACAGAGCACTCGTTAAATATCATTATATAAATAATTATGATGAATGAATTATGTATTTTTGCTTTACAATTACTGTTCTGAAATCTTTATTTATTTACACAAATGGCACTGTAACAATGTTTTGTGGGAAGAAAATTTTTTTGTATTTTCATTCAGAAACCAAGATGCCTTCCTAACATACATATACACAAGCACATCAGATCTCAGTGTTGAGCAAAATAAAAATGTCATTGACATATTATACTACATCCTTACTGGTCAATTCACAATAGCTCACAAAGAATGAATTGTAAACTCAGTAACAACACCTATAGATTGCTGTATGTAGTCATTTTAGAGAAAGATTCACACAATTTGTTTAAAACATAATTTAATTAATTTCCACATTTTAAATCCATGAAAGAACACTACTTATGATTTAAATTTAATAGATAAAGTTGAATTGATGAAATAGCTCTCAGGTAATCACTTTACTCTTATACATGTGGCAATCATGATTTATTCCGTAGGAGTGGCCAAACTCCTACAATCTGAGCTAAGTCTAGGCCTGGTGACATTACACACAAGAATATTTTTAAATATACTTTTTCCCTTTTTTTTCTTTTTTTTTTTCCAGAGCTGGGGACCGAACCCAGGGCCTTGCGCTCTCTAGGCAAGCGCTCTACCACTGAGCTAAATCCCCAACCCTATTTTTAAATATACAATGAATACTTTCTACAATGAAAAAACTAGATTAGAACAACTAATAGAAATTGCTGATAATGTTTATCAGTCCCATGAATACTTTTATCACTCCATTTATAAAAATGGTAGACTTTATATGAATATAAGTTCTCAAATACAAGGCACTTTATGGATTTATTAGCCTTGAATTTTCTTGTATAACACAAGGAATTTGTAAAATAATGTTATAAATAATAGTGACATTGAACATAACCTCTCATTACAAACCTATACAATATATCTAAAATAATTTTCTGATTTCATACCATCACATATTTCAGAAGTCTCTCTCTATAAGCTTATATCATGATGATTCAGAAAAAAAAATGATGGCTTATAGGACAAAGTCCCAGTTTCTTACCTGTCCCTAAAAGATTATCATATCGTGATGTTTATGCTGTGAACTCCAATTCTTTTTAACATCAGCACGGAGCATTCATTATATATGAAATGACATTTTGACAGGATACATGCAAAAACAGTCTGTAGAAGCAATCCTTATGAATGAAAAATGATGTCTCTTTCACGGGATCGGCTAGCTAATGTGTCATCAGAAATACAAAACCAAGCTAGTTCCTTTACAAGCATTCCAAATTACAGCACTAGTCACACTATATCTGGTCTCACTCTAAACTGCCTCGTTTCATTTAACATAGGATATTGCTTCTATCTGCTCTGTTTGAGTTCTCCTCTAGTAATCAGTTGAGATGGCATCAGGCTTGCTATCTACACACCTGTTCCTCTTTTTAATCTGTGTTTTCCTTTGGGAATTTATGTGGTACATTTCCACACTCTGTGTGTGTGTGTGTGTGTGTGTGTGTGTGTGTGTGTGCGCGCGCGCGCGCGCGCACATGAATTAGGAGGATTTTGTTGACCTGCTCCACCACTCTACTTAATCCATTGAAGCAAGCTCACCGATTGAACCATGAGCTAAGCTGGCAGCTCTCAAGTACCAGGTTTCCCTGCTGTCTCCACACCCCGAGTACTGTGGATATTACATGTGGATATTACAGACTTGGCATTTACATGAATGCTGGGGATTTTCTCTCAGTTCTGCCCGTTTGTGCAGCAAACTATTCTTACTCACTACATTTCATGTGCATTTCTCAAGTCATCATTTCGAATGAAATACTCAGACATACTATTCAGTATATTGTCAGTGAGCAACATCACAAACCACTTCTTACGTGCTACCCCCTAGCCTTTACCTCACCTTTGACTGAAATCTATACAATTACAACCAGCTACTCCGTCCATTTACATGAGAGCTTAGCAAAGAACCTCTTCAAATGAGATGAGTTTATGGAAATATTTGCCACTCTGTCAAAGATAGAATTCTATGTTATTATAAGCACTAAAGACAAAAATGAGCTTCACACTTTTAAAGGGAATTCCTTTATTTTCTACAATTATAGCTTCTGAAACATTACATTCAATCTTTTGATTATACCCAGTTTATAAACAAAAGTGCATTGAGATACATTACACAGTCAGTTCTGTTTTATTACTGTAAGTCTCAGTTAATTGCTAGTTCTAAAATAAAAACAATCTTACCTGTTCTTTCCTGATGTAGATATATAATTTGTGTAAATGAATGTAGCCTATATTGCCCCTTTTAACAACATAGTTCTCAGAAGCCACTAACAAGGCACTGAAATATGTCCTCTCATGAAGCACCACTGGCAATACACAAACTCAGTGATGGTTTGAAATCTGCCATTCAGAAGATCTGCTTCTACCAACGTGTACTAAAACTACAGCATGCAGAAAGGACAAGACATATGCCCTTTCTAAACATGAAATTCTCTCATTTCCAACCCCACCCGCTTTCTTTCTCTTCTGTCAGGAACCTTACCATTATGTGATGGTATAAATACCAAAAGGACAAACCTGAGCTTTTGGATGATGGTTCAGAGCAGAGGCAGGCTAGCAACTGAAGTCTCTCCAAAAATTATGAAATCAGCAACATGCATTTATATGCTCCTTAAGAATATTTAAAATCACATTCTTAATATGTGT
The DNA here is from genome assembly GCF_021556685.1 of Rattus norvegicus. NCBI lineage: Eukaryota > Metazoa > Chordata > Mammalia > Rodentia > Muridae > Rattus > Rattus norvegicus. Next base: position 25,956,865 of record NC_141534.1, on the reverse strand, counting down.
TTGTTTATTGATTTGTATGTGTGTAAAGGCCTAAGTGTGCAGCACAGACGACAGCTTGAGTTGCATAGGCCTCCCCTTATGCCATGTTGGGCGCTAGAATCAAACTCAGGTCATCAAATTGGCAGCAGGCGTCATAGCCACTGAGCCATCTTGCCAGCACAAGCTAGAATAATTTGGCAACTTAGCCTTCACTGTCATATGAGATGTAGTGAAATACAACATGCAGAATGAAACAATGATCTGAATTATGGATTCATATTTTAGTTTTACATATGTATAAAAAATTAACCCTGCCTCATAAGTAGAAAACTCAAGTGTTTCACCAAGAGTCATGGTATTAGGATTGTATGAATTATTTTCTTTTCCATTTGATTTTTGAAACGTTGACAATGTTATGGCTTCATAGGACCAAAGTTCTCAAAAGTAAGCAAATGCATTTAATAAAGCTACCAATGTGCATGTATTATTGATTTTCCAAGGTCCAACAAGTTAAAAAATAAGGACAAAAAACTCTATAAGAAACTGACACATGGTATAGTCTCACTGATAAGTGGACTATAACCCAGAAGCTCAAATTACCCAAGATACACTCCACAGACCACTTTGGATGATCAAAGTGCGGATGCTTCAGTCCTTAAAAGGGGGAACAAAATATTCATAGGAGGAGACAACGGAGACAAAGTTTGGAGCAAAGACTGAAGGAATAGCCATTCAGAGACTGCCTCAATTGAGGATCCAGACCATATACATACAGCTAGCAAACCCAGACAATATTGCTAGTGCCAAGAAGTGCATGCTGATAGGAACCTGATATTGCTGTCTCCTGGGAGACTCTACCAGAGCATGACAAATACAAAGGCAAATGCTTACAGCCAACCATTGAATTGAGAACGGGGTCCCAGTTGGAGGAGTTAGAGAAGGGGTCTAAGGAGCTGAAGGAGCTTGAAACAATACCAACCAACCAGAGCTCCCAGGTTGGGAGCTACTAAACCATTACCCAAAGAGTACAAATGGACAGACCCATGGCTCCAGCTGCTTATGTAGCAGAGGATGTCCTTGTTGGGCACCCTTAGTCCTGCCAAGACTCAATGCCCCAGTGTAGGGGAATATCAAGGCAGGTAGGTGGGAAGGGGTGGGTGGTTGGGGAGGGTAACACCCTCATAGAAGAAGGAGGAGGGGTGATAGGATAGGGTGATTATGTACAGGAAACCGGGAAAGGGATAACATTTGAAATGTAAATAAAAAAATCCAATTTAAAAAAAAAGAAAAAAGAAAGCTGACACCAAGCCAGGAGAGATGTCTCAGCAGTTAAGAGCATTGGCTGCTCTTTCAGAGGAACTAGGTTCAATTTCCAGCACAAAAATGGTCCCTCACAAATGGCCTGTAACTGTAATTCCAGGGAATCAAATAATGTCTTCTGGTATTCATGAGCACCAGAAAGTACATGGTGCCCAGACACATGCTGGCAGAACATCTATAAGATAAAATAAAACAAAAACTATTTTAAAAAGATAGAAGATGTAAAAATAAAAGATTCATTACTTGAATGGGACCAACAGAAAGCATAATGGGAGAAGGAAATAAGAAGCCTCATCTTTGATAATGACTTCAAAACTCCTAATATGGAGGAGCTGTTTTTGACTGAGGACATCACCATCACCACCAACACAATCATCTTTATCCTCATATATATTTTGGTGACCTGTGTGTGTGTGTGTGTGTGTGTGTGTGTGTGTGTGTGTGTGTGTTATCAGCAGGACGATGTAAGAGTTGACTGGCAACATACTACAAGCAACTCCATACAATACAAAGTGTCTAGCCTGAAGAAGTAGTAAGAATGAATTCCAGGTTGAGTCAATAGGTGAGTGTGTTTAGAACTGGGGGATTACGTTAGAGTCTGGTCTGGAAGAGATAGTTTGAAAAGTTATAGAGTCCAGACAGCTTGTCTCCTGAATATTGAGCAAACCCTATGGCAATGAAAGTAAAGATTGAAAAATAGTAGAAAGGTATGCTTATTCAAGGGCAGGCCTTGACAATGGACTGAAGAAAGGTGTAGATATTCTCAAACATAATAGAATATTCAAAGCTTTAAAAAGGGAGAAGGGAGTAATTTTATAAAAAGTCTGTATAAAAGTTACTGTAAAGTCATGAAGGGCAAGGTATTTTATTAAGGATCCAGTGTCTTATTTCAAAACTGAGTGAGAACTGAGCAATACAAAATTTTAAAAGAAAACTGGATAGAAAGAATCAAGTAGAATTATAGTAAAACTATTATCAAATACTGCCTTCAAATGTTCCAGCAAAATAAAGTTTACTAAGTACATTTAAAAGTTTTAAAGACCATGCTACATAATTTGATTCAATCTACAAAATAGGATACAATATAATAATAACTTGGATATTTCTTATTTACATTTCAATTGTTATTCCCTTTCCCGGTTTCCAGGCCAACATCTCCTAACCCCTCCCCCTTCCCTTCTATATGGCTGTTCCCCTCCCCATCCTCCCTCCATTACCGCCCTTCCCCCAACAATCCCATTCACTGGGGGTTCAGTCTTGGCAGGACCAAGGGCTTTTTCTTCCACTGGTGTTCTTACTAGGCTATTCTTTTTTCTCCATCTTTATTAACTACAATATAATAATATAAACAATAATAATATTAATATGAATATGTCTGTTGTGATGGGCAATTTTATGTGGTTACTGAAATGGGCTGCATATTAAATACTATTTGAGTGGATTCATAAGTCTATTTTCAGAAGTCAGAGATGTTTTGAGTTGACAGACATGAAGAAGTTGAGGGGCCTTGCCCACATGGACAGCAGGTCCTAAGAGCCTGAGCGAAGTTGAGAAAGAAAAGAAGACTTTATTCAGTGTATCTCCTCGAGCTTGAACATCAATCTTCTGCTGCCTTTCTGTGTCTCTTGTCCTTAGTTCTCAGACCTGGATTGCAGTCCCTACCATCAGTTCACTTACCTTAAATATTTCAAACTATACCACAGGCTTTGGATGGCTCAACTCGCAAACAGCAAAGTATAGATCTTACAGCCTCAGTCATCTTATGAAAAATATGTTGTAACAAACCACATGATTTTTCATGTGTTTATATGTAAACATAAGTGTATTAGTAGTTATGTTTTCTAAACATCTCTAATATACTTCTGCATGTATATGCGCACACACACAAACACACACACACACACACACACATACACACACACACACACACACTACCCAGCATGCATTTAGGATGTTACAAATACAACATGTAAAAAAATAATCATTATTGTTCATCATTTAAAACAAGATAACTTCATGTTCAGAATTGATATTACCTAAATGGCTAGACATGTTATTAAATACATATTCATATGAGTACAGGTTTGGCATTACATATTAAAGTAATCTGAGTTTCTAAAAGTAACAGAACAACTATAAAACACCTAAATAGGATAAAAATATACGATGGTTTATAAAATACAGCAAACTTTAGTTTAATTCCTCCTTACCTCTTATTTCATGGAAACGTGGTATATAGCAGAATAGTTTGCTACAAAAGTGTTAAGTTCTTCATATATTCACAATTATCTCATATATCTATATACAATTATTTATAGAAAAGTATACATATATATGGAGAAAAACAAAAATTTCCAATAATAGCAACAATAATTGTCATTGTTCAGTTGGATTATGAGGTGTTTGCATTTTCATCTTTAAAGGTTTATGTATTTTTTCCAATTTTCTACAATTGACATGTTTTTATTATGAGAAGAAATTATTTTTAAAACATTTTATAAGCCTATTCAATTTTTATAAACCCATTTCAGCATAATATTGTATCTCATTGAAATGAGAATCAATACTTCTCAAAAAGAAACATTTCTAGAGCTATGAGTTATATTTTAAAATTGCATTAATAGTTTTGTTTCTTAGGATTTCTTTCACTTAGTAGCAATATAAACCCATTTGGTTCTGTATTAACTACCTCACTTGAGTTCACAGGGCTGGCGGTGCACAATTGCAACAGTGGAAGCTACACGCAGCATGCATGTTGTCATCTTACTACCTTTTTGTAGTAAGGGTTGCAAACTGGTGAATGTAATTCTTAGATCATGGTGTAGTATTCCACAATAAGAGATTACTTAAGGAGCTGATCCTGTGCCACAACTATCCCACCAGGAAAGAGCAGGTCTCCCAGGAGTGCTGACACACCTAAGATCATGGGTGAGACCACCACTGCTGCACAAATATCAGGCCCAAGTGGGACCTGCCCGAGGCCCATAGGACCCGTGAACTGCTGAGCAGCTGGGAAAACAATCTATCCAATTTCAATCTATGTCTTCGACCTGACCATGTGACATAGCTATCCAAACCCCAATCCTGCCCAGAGAGAGCAGGTCTCCCAGAAGTGCTGACACACTTAAGACCACAGCTATCCACACCCCAATCCCACCAGGAAAGAGCGTGAAGTCCAGGAGTGCTGACACACCTAAGACCACAGTCTCACAGGAGGGAAAAGCTCCAGACAGAGACAGCAAAACTAACACCAGTGATATCCAGATGGTGCAAGGCAAGTGTAAGAAGATAAGGAACAGAAATCAAGGCTACTTGACATCATCAGAACTCAATTCTTCAACCACAGCAAGCCCTGGATACCCCAACACATGGGAAAGGCAAGATTCAGATTTAAAATCACAACTCATGATGATGATAGAGGACTTGAAGAAGGACACACAAATAACTCCCTTAAAGAAATAAAGGAGAACACAGTTAAACAGGTAAAAGCCATTAAGAAGAAACACTTAAGTTCCTTAAAGAAATATAGGAAAATACAAGCAAATAGGAGAAGAAAATGAATAAAGCTATTCAGGATCTAAAAATTGAAATAGAAACAGAAAAGAAATCACACAGAGAGACAATCCTGGAGATAGAAAGCCTAGGAAAGAGACCAGGAGTCATAGATGCAAGCATCACCAACAGAATACAAGAAACGGAAGACAGAATCTCAGGGGCAGAAGATACCATAGAAAACACTGACACAACAGTTGAAGAACGGGCAAAATGGAAAAAGTTCCTAATGAAAAACATCCAGGAAACCCAAGACACAATGAAAAGAACAAACCTAAGGATAATAGGCATAGAAGAGAGAAGATTCCCAACTGAAAGGGACAGTTCAGAGTTAAGAAAAGAATTCTCAACTGAGGAATCTCAAATGACTGAGAAACACCTAAAGAAATGTTCAACATCTTTAGCCATCGGGGAAATAAATACAAATCAAAGCAACCCTGAGATTCCACCTCACACTAGTCAGAATGTTACGATCAAAAACTGAGGTGACAGCAGATGCTGGTGAGGATGTGGAGAAAGAGGAAAACTCTTTAATTGCTGGCGGAATTGCATGCTGGTACAGCAACCTTGGAAATCTGTCTGGTGGTTCCTCGGAAAATTATACATAGTTCTCTGAGCTATACCACTCCTGGGCATAGACCCAAAAGATGCTCCAACATATAACAAGAACACATGCTCCACTATGTTCATATCAGCCTTATTTATAATAGCCAGAAGCTGGAAACAACCCAGATATCCTTCAACAGAGGAATGGATACAGAAATGTGGTACATTTGCACAATGGAGTACTACTCACCAACTAAAATTGACTTCATGAAATTCATAGACGAATGAATGGAACTAGAAAATATCATCCTCAGTGTGGTAACATGGACACAAAATTACACACATGGTATGTACTCACTGATAAGTAGATTTTTGGGAAAAAGTCAGAATTAACCATGATACAGCTTACAGACCATATGAAACTCAAGAAGAAAGACAAAATTGTGGATTCTTCAGTCCTACTTACAAGGAGGGACAAAATAATCATGTGAGGTAGAAGGTAAAACGGACATGGGAGGAAGACTGGAAGGGGAAAGGAAAAAAAGAAGGCAGAATCAGGTGTGGGCGGAGACAGGGAGATGTACAGAGGGTCAGGAAATTGAACAGAGGTATGTAGCAATGTGGGGGGTAGCCAAAAAAAAAAGTCCCAGATTCCAGGAAAGGAAGAGTCTTCCAAGACCAATGGGGATGACATTAGATGAAATAGACAACTAAGAGTATGGAAAACCTGTAGAGACCATATCCAGAGGTTAGGCACGGCCCCTGGTTGAGGGATGGAGGCACCTACTCTCTCAAAATTTTAACTCAGAATTAGTCCTGTTTAAAGAAAGTACGGAGATGAAGAGTGAAGCAGAGTCTGAAGAAAAGGCCATCCAGAGGCTGCCCCATTTGGGATCCATCCCACATATAGCCACCAAACCCAGTCTCTATTGCTTATGCCAAGAAGTGCTTGCTGACAGGAGCCTGATATGGATGTTTCTGGAGAGGTTCTCACAGAGCCTTACTGAAGCTTGCAGCCAACTATTGGACTGAGCACAAGGACCCCAATGGAGAAGTTAGATAAAGGACTGAAGAGCTGAATGGGTTTGCAACCTCATAGGAAGAACAACAGTACCAACCAACCAGATCCCCCAGAGCTCCCAGGGATGAAAACCACCAACCAAAGGATACCCAAGGTTACAGCTGCATATGTAGCAGAGGATGTCCTTATGTGGTATCAATGGGAGGGAAGGCACTTGGTCCTGTGGAGGCTTGATGTCCCAGCACAGGGGAATGCTGGGGCAGCGAGTCAGTCGGGAGTGGGTGGGTATGTAGGGAGCACCCTCCTAGAAGCAGTGAGAGGGGGTGTTGGATAGAGGGTTTTCAGAAGGGAAATGAGGAAGTGGGATAACATTGAAATGTAAATAAATAAAATAACCATTTTTTGTGCAGAGATTACATAAACCAACCAGACAGAGTTATCTTGCTTAGTTTTTCTTTTCTTTTTTTAATTAATTAATTAATTTATTTTTACAATCCAGATTTTATTCCCCTCCCGGTCCAACCCCCGAGGATTCCACATCCCATACCTTCTTCCCCACCTCCGCACTCCCCTGTCCTGTCTCTATAAGGATGTCCCCACCCCACCAGACCCCTAAACTTCCTGGGGCCTCCAATCTCTTAAGGATTAGGTGCATCTTCTATGACTGAACCCAGACCCAGGAGTCCTCTGCTGTGTATGTGTTGGAGGCCTCATCTCAGCTGGTGTATGCTGCCTGGTTGGTGATCCGGAGTCTAAGAGATCTGACTCTTTCAGCTGCTTGTTGCGTCTTTTGGAGGACAGTCATGATAGGTCCCTTTTTATGAGTGCTCCGTATCCTCAGTAATAGTGTGAGGGCCTGGGGCCTCCCCTTGAGCTGGATCCCACTTTGAATCTGTTTCTGGACCTCCTTTTCCTCAGGCTGTTCCCCATTATTGTCCCTGTAGTTCTTTCACACAGGAAGAATTATGAATCAGAGATTTGTCTGTGGGATAGCAACCCCATCTTTCATGTGATGCCCTGTTTTTCGGCTGGAGGTGGATTCAATAAATTCCCTCTCCTCACTGTAGGACCTTTCATCTACCCCCAGCTCCAGTCCCCTTTGAATCCTGAGAGTCTCTCACTTCCCAGGTCTCTGGTACATTCTAGAGGGTCTTCCCAACCTCCTTCCTCCCGTCGCCTGTTTCCATTCTTTCTGCTTAGTTTTTCTTTTAATGTTTTATGGATTCTTTGTCCATAAAAATTTTTTATGGATTCTTCAATCTCACAACATACACCCCATTCCCACACCTTTCCTCTCCCCTCTACATCTGCTCTCTGCCCTTGATACCTTCCAGCAAAAGAAAACAAAAAGTAAACATAAAATGAATTAACAAACAATAAACATAAACAAACCAACAATGAAACAAAAATCACTTTGGAAATGGCCAGGTGTCATGGTGTATCACACAGTGTGAACCCAGAAAGAGCTTACAAATGAGACAAGGACAGAACAGAATGCAGGAATCTCACACGTGAGGAGTTTGGGATCCCTCTTCAACTTATAGACGAGAAAAGGGATAAGTCTCTTCCCCCAAAACCCAACAGTTGTATGTGGAAAATGAGGTATCTGTATAATAAGCTGGTCTGATGGCAATGGCAGATCCGCATTAAAACCTCAGTTCTAACAGTCTCTGTGACAACAAAATTGGCATCTAGAAGACAAGATATTTCCTTGGGGAATTTTCATGAAAGAAATTAAACAGCAGCAGATGGCATGATATGCACAAAGTTTTTCTTGGACATCTCTCAAAATAATTGTAAGGAAGCAAAATTTAAAAGTAGAACCCTACAGAGGAGCAGAGTGAATGGCACACACACACTTACCTACATTTAAATTATAGACAAGATGAAGAGTTATGTAACACTCCTGGAGCACTGTTCATGATACGTACAGATAGGGAATGACTGGGAAATAGCCCTGAAGTCCACTAAATCTGACCGACTAATGCTTCATTGTAGGTAAATGAGTTCACCATGTGCTTCGCTCTTAACTTGTCTGTCATTGTTATGGTCTTTGAATGCCAACCCGAACACTCTTTTCGATTTGTCTACTTAGAGACAAACCCAGTACCTTCCAAGCATATGTCAAAGAGGTGGCATGCTTGAGCTGTCTACATACCTTTTCTTGTCCACATTTTCCACAAAATAGGTAAAAGACTCCTCCAAAACATAAAATAGATTGTGCCACTGACTTTTTTTAAAAAATATTCAAGTGGCTTCCCAGGGCTCTTAAAGAGAAAATAAAAAAAAATAAAATAAAGCAAAGAGTCAATTCTGATGCCCTCGAATTCCCTTAAGTATTGGGCCTTGCAGAACTCTGAGTTCATCTTTTCTTCTTGCCCTGACACTTTATATAAACATGCTTTGGAAGGATCCATAGTCCAGAGATCTCACATTCTAGAGAAGGATCTTTCTTCTGGGAGTCGAGTTTCCTCTCTGTGATCTTTTCTAGCTCCCCTGCCTGAGCTTCAACATTAATTTGTAGGGAGGTCTTCCTCGAGAACCCACGAAAAAGTAGCTCTCTGTAACTACTTCATTTCACCTTACTCTATTCTTAGTGCTTACTCTCTGATATTACCAGGGTTATTAATACAGTTTCATTAGCATCAGAGAACCTCTCATTCTAGTTCAATATTTTTTCTCCATTCAATTCACTATATGACTTAAATCTACAACAAAGTTTCCTTTTTGAAAATAAATTTACTTTCCCTTCAAAGTAATCCTTCCTATTTTCCCTAGCCTCTCTCACATCTGGATCTACAGCTTTCTGTCAAAAACAAACAAATCTAAAAAATAACAATAAAAGGAGAAAAAACCAACCCAAGCAAATTGGAATAATACAAAAGAATATGAGCCAAAAATGTTCAAGAAACACAACAAATGTGAACACACACCACACATTTTCACACACAGGCATCCCATATAAATACAAAACAGGAAGCCATAATATATAAGTAAAGAACCTGTAAGGTTAAAAAAAATTCCCTGACCAAACATTGTCACATAAAGAATTTCCAAAGAAGCCCTAGATGCCATTGAGTTTCTTTTGTGTTGTCCATCTACTGCTGAGCATGGGGCCCAATCGAATTTGTTTCCCCAATGAGACTCCCTCGTAAAAATAAATTCTTTTGTTTGCAAATGGTTATCAGTTGGAGATAGCTTCAATAGGGATGGGGCCATGTGTCTACTCCTCTATTAAGCACTAGAACCCTATCAAGTTCGGTCCTGTGCAGGCCCTGTGCATACTACCACAGTCTCTTCGAGTTCACATGTACACCTGCCCTGTGGGGACGAGAAGGTTTGCATTCTTGGTGTCCTCCATCCCCTCTGCCCCTTACACTCTTTCCTCCTCCAATTGCACAGAGCTCCTTGAGTCCAGAAGGGAGGGATTAGATGAAAGCATGCTATTTACAGCTTAGTGGTGAAGTTTCAAACTCTCTACATAGTTGCTAGCTGTGAGTTTCTCTGCTTGTTTCTATTTGATACAGTATGAAGCTTCTCTTTTGATGGCTGAGCAAGTCACTGATTTGTAAATATAGCAGAATGTCATTAGGAGTAATTTTATTGCTATGCTCCTTTAGCAGAAGGGAAACATTTTGTTTTCTTCCAGGTTTCCATTTATTCTCAGAGACAAAAGGTTTTAGGGTGTGGTTCCATTCAAATCATATATTGTTTGGTTACTTTCATGGGCTCCGTGCCACTACTGCATGAGTGCATTTTTCAGAAAGGTCACCATTGCAGACAGGAGGGTTTGTCATTGAACTGGGGTTTACCTTTCTTCTTTGGATGCAGATAGAGTACTGTTCAATACCATTAACATCAATTTACAGGACTGAAAGCTCTAAGTAATACCAGCCTGACATCTCTGTGCAAAATGAGTTTTGTTAGCATTGTCCTTAGCAATAAGGTGTCACCCTCAATTTGTGAAGAGCCAGCCATAGCTTGGGAATAGCACTTGATTAGGTGTAACCTAAATCTGGCACTGAAAGCTTCATTTGGAGATGACAGATAACCAATTTGAGTTCTGTCTCCCTTATTATTTGGTGATTTCATTTAAATTGAATTCATATGTGACTATTTTAGAGAGCCTCTGGTGCAGTAAGTTTATTTACACAGAAACCCTCAAATGACCCTTGATTTTCATCTCGCTCCATGTATTCCCTCCTTTACCTCCCTATTGCTTCCCACTCCAACTTGATCTTTCCATTCCAACCACATTGTCTTGTCCATTCATAAGTCTGTATTTGATTTCCCCATTCTATGGATTCCCATTCCTCCCCATTAGCCCGTTACCTGTGAGCTATACAAATTGTAGTTTGCTTATCATTAATTTTAACTGACTTCACATTGAAGATAGAATCTGAGTCACCTCCCTCAGGATTTTTTTTCTAGTTCTATTTACTTACCTGTGAATATCCTCATTTCAGTATTTATGGGTGAGTAATATTCCATTATGTAAGTTTAACACATTCTGTTTATCCATTCATTGATTGAAGGACATTTATATTGCTTCCAATACTTGACTTTTATAAAAGCAACTGTGAACATGAAAAAGCGTCTCTTTAGCAGAAGGGGTATATGGGTATATGAGTCCTTTTGAGTATATGTCCAAGAGTGGTCTAGCTGGATCCTGAATTAGATAAATTCCCAGCTTCCTGAGAAACCACAGCACTGATTTCCATAGTGACTGTACAAATTTACACTCCCACCAGCAATGGATTAATGGTCCCCTTACACCACATTCTGGCCAGCATGGGCTGTCACTTGCTTTATTGATGTCGGCTATTCTGGCTGGTGTACGATGAAAACTTAAAGTTGTTTTGATATGTATTTCCCTGATGCCTATGAATGTTGAACAGTTCTTTAAGTATTTCTGAGCCAGTCGAATTTCCTCTTTTGAAAATATTCTGTTTAGATCTGTATTCTACTTTTAAATCGGGTTATTTGTTTTCTTGATGTCTGGTTTTTTTTTTTTAGTTCTTTATGTGGAGAATTTTATATATTTTAGATATAAGCCATCTTCAAATGTATAACTGGTAAAAATATTTTCCCATTCTGTAGCCTGTCACTTTATCTGAATCACTGTGTCCTTTGCCTTAAAGAAGCTTTCCAGTTTCATAAGATCCCATTTAATAACTTACAACAAATTCCTTTTGGAAGAATTAAAAAGTCATTTTTTTAAAAAAGATGTCTGAGTGTCTGACCATACAACAATTTTTAGAGGTTATAACACTGAGCCTAAGGAACCAAGAATATTAGAATCCTGAACTTCATTATCCTTATCGTTTAGGCAATACTGGTAATTGGTATATAAACAATATATATATATATATATATATATGTAAAACAGCATTAATTCTTTTCTTCTCTCCCTCTATATTGAAAATTGGAACCAAATGATTGAAGGGCGTTGAGTGCCTGACTCAGCGCACAGCATGTTCCTTTTAATATGCTTAATGACTACACTTGTTAGTTCATTTCGCATCATTGGACATACACATGTTATCCCAACAGATGATTGTTCTAATAAAAATTTTCAGTAGATGTTGCCATGCATCCCCTGTACTTTCTATCTTTGGCCCTTCCTGTGAATGCCAGCTCCTATAAGAGGCTGTTCTGACATTTGCCCCTATGGCTTCTTACAAGGGAATAACTTCAATTTGGTTCATTTCCCTTTAGCTTATCCATTGACAACTTGTGGTGTAATGCCCCTACTAGGATATTCTCCATTAAATATGAAAACCAACCAAGGCAAGACGACTAGGGATCACTGAGACAGAAGGACTCTCTCTAATATCTCTCCTGTCTGCAAAGCCTGACCATTAAAATTAAACTTGCTATCATACCCTTGTTTAGCCAGCTTTTCTTTCTAGACCAGCATTATCAGTTTCATTAGATTTTTCTCTAAGAATACACTGTAATAAATTACAATGGTCACCTCAGGTGTTATGAAATGAAGTATGAAATAGCATTGAAATGTTTATAGTTGTTGGATATGGCTTGAAAATAACACAGAACGGTGGAAACTCAGCAAATGAGAGGACTTCACAGAAAGATGCCAAATGGGAATGGGCGTGCCAATGATAAAAGGTGGAGGGAGGATGTAAGAACCCTACCATGAAGGAAGGAAAGGATGACGGAAGCTCAATGAGAACTTCCTAGTCAAGAAAAGATTTTGGTCCGATGACAGAGCCTGCCAAATGTTTTAATAAAAAGTAAAATGTCACCTAAAGTTTGAACATCAACATTGAACTTTAAAAACAATCACTTTGAATTCTTGAGGAGCAAATCATTCCGTATTACAATTTCATATTCAGGCAACTATGCATGTGACATAAAAAGGTATTCAGGCATGAAAATTTTCCAGATACATCTTATGTGTATCTTGTCTCATGGAGTGTACATGTTCTCCAATTAGACAGAAAGAATACAGAAAACAAAAGCAAGGAAAACAGCCTTCCAGAACCGAGCCCAAGTGGCAAAAGATAGAGAAAGGCTTCTTGCAGTGCTAAATGTGGATGCTGGCTCTGAATCAAACCTTCAAGGATCATCTACATCTGATTACAAAGCTGCCATCCAAGATCTCTGTGAAGCAGCAACTAGGACCTCACTTGCACTCCAGATAATCTTTGTGTTATTTTTTACTCACTCTTCTCTATTCGCTTCTCCCTTCTATTCTTCCTGCTGTTTTCCTTCTTCCTACTATTTGACTCCTCATCTTTTCATGTTTCACTCACTCATTTTCAGCCTCTCTGTTCTTAGATCTTACTTTCAAAAGAGGGCATTGAAACCAAGGCCCTGCACATGGCCTTGTTGGGCACCAATGGAAGAGACGTCCTTGGTCCTGCCAAGGCTGGACCCCTCAGTGCAGAGAAATGTCGGGGGTGAGCAGGAAAGGGGGGTGGAGGGGAGGGGAACACGCTTATAGAAGAAGGAGAGGGAGATGGGTTAGGGGGCTTATGTCATGGAAACTGGGAAAAGAAATAACATTTGAAATGCAAATAAAAAAATCCAATAAAAGAAAAACAAGTATGGGTAACAGGACTATAGATGGAGCCATGAATGATCTATGTTGGCTATGACCATAACCTCTGTAATGTTATTCTATTTGTAAAGATACAAAATAATTTTATGCTCTTTCTACCTGATCAAGTGTTTGGACATTTAACATTTATTTATATCACAAGAAGCCATTTTTTATTACAGGTGCCCAACTTATAGAAAAAACTTCAGACAACAAAAAGAGCTAATATTTGTCCATTGTTAATCTTTTACATTGTACATGCAACTTAATTCTCACAATACCTTGGAAGCATAAATTATAGTAGCACCCATTACAAAGAAGAAATGCAGATTTTGAATAGATCAAACTGCCACAATCAGAATGAGACAGCACCAACATTTTTCTTTCTTTGATGTCAAGACTTCACAAAAATCCAAATGTCTTCTCCACCTGCTATGATTCAAGTCGGTGCTGTTTCTTGGCAAAATTGAGATGAGTTAACCTCAAAACTGAGTCCCTGCTCACTAGCTATCATAGTACTGGAAGGTACTATATATACTACCAGAGGGGAAATGTAAGCTCCAATTACCTGTGGACTCTGTAGCATACACTAATGACCGACTGTCAGCACATAACATCCCCTAGTCCAATAGAGGGTCCATCATCATGGGAGTAAACAACCATTTTCAAATGGAATAAGGACTAAGAACCTATGGTTTAGCAGGTGATAGACCTAGGAGAAAACCTACTGCTATTTTGCTAAATTGATATACTACTGATACAACTCCCAATGGAATCCTTTTACCATTTATTAAGGTGCCTCTCAATCATAATGAAAGATTTTTCTGTTTGAAGTAGATGATGATTAATGCCAGGACCAATACATTGGCCAAGGCACAAATAATAAGAGACTACAGATAGTTCAGACTTAAAAGGAACATACAATATTGCATACACCCATATCCCCTTCAAGGGCTTTGGGGTCATTGACAGTAGAAGGAGGTTGGAACCAGTGTAAGAGCCAGAGATAGTAGATGACTACAAGGAAACAGTCTTGTTTGGACAAAGCAGGGTAGCTGCAGATATGAACTCACAGTGATTACAATATGGACAAGATTCATACAAGCCCAAGCCATACCAAATCCCAACATAGAGAAGGGAGTTGAACATGAAGTCCCACCCCTGTCTGAAGAATTCTTGGCAACTGTTAGCTATTGGAAAAGTAAGGATCAGTTCTAAGAGTATAGTCCCTATAATTCTATCTTTCTGTTGTTGAATCCCACATGTCCAAAAATATTCGGGCAGCACAAAGTAGATGTGATGGGAATAAATGGTAGGGACACGAATTCAGTGAGAAAAAGAGGGAATGGGTCAGGAAAGAGTTGTGTAATGTCAGGTGAATGTGACCAAAACTTATTGCAGGAAGCTCTCAGCCTAATAATTTTTAAAACTGCAAACAGTTTGGGCTTCTCTATCTTCCATTTATCTTGTGATAATTTCCCTACCTATTATTCATGGAAAGAAAGCAAATATCAATAATCAAAGTCAATTCTTAGTCTGCCTCGATGGCTATTCAATAGCAATGAGCTCTTCTCCAAAACAACCATAGAATTGGTGGTAGCATAAAGAACGAAGAAGTGCTGTCAGGCAGAGTGTAACGAGAATAGCACAGAGCCTGTCAGAATTCTTGGGGAAAAAAAGCAATGATGATGCACTCTTTGAGAATGAATATGAATCTAGCTAAGTTTCTTTAAAGTATCCCAATAAAGTAAGAGGCTCACAGGACCCAACAGAGATGATTTTATACAAAATACCTAACAAAGGAGAAACACAACCTGTAGAAAGCAGCTCCAGTAGATAGACATGGCCCCCAGTTGAGGGTTGGTGCTACCCACCCACCTCAAAAATTTTAAGCTAGAATTGTTCCTGTCTAAAGGAAAAACAGGGACAAAAAATGGAGCAGAGACTGACGGGAAGGCCAGCCAGAGACAACCCCTAGGGATCCAACCCATCTGCAAATAAAAATCCCCCCCACTGTTGCTGATGTTAAGAAGCACTTACTGACAGAAGTCTGGTATAGTTGTCCCCTGAGAGGTTAGGCCAGCAACTGACTAATACAGATTTAGATACTCACCATCAACCATCGGACTGAGTCCAGGGACCCCAGCTAGGGGGAGGACTGAAGAAGCTGAACGTGATTGCAACACCATAGGAAGAACACCACCCAGACCACCCAGAGCTCCCAGGGACTAAACCAACAACCAAAGAGTATACATGGAGGGACCCATGGCTCCAGCTACATACATAAGGATGACCTTATCTGACATCAGTGGGAGGGGAGGACCTTGGTCTTTGGAAGCTTGATGCCCCAACGTAGGGAGATAATAGAGAGGTGAGGCAGGAGTAGGTGAGTGGGTGAAAGAGCATCCTCCTAGAGGCAAAGGGGGAGGAATGTGATGGGGGGATAGTTGATGGGAAACCAGAAAAAGGAATATCATTTAAAATGTAAACAAATGAGATAGTTAGTTTTAAAAAATTTTAGGGGCTAGAGTGATGGCTCAGTGGTTAAGAGGAATGACTGCTCTTCCAGAGGTCCTGAGTTCCAATCCCAGCAACCACATGGTGGCTCGCAACCATCTGTAATGAGGTCTGTTGCCCTCTTCTGGTGTGTCTGAAGACAGTTACAGTGTACTTAAATGAAATAAATAAATAAATCTTAAAAAAAGATTTAGGGTGAAACAACTAAAATTATAATAATGTATTCATAATGTCTATTCTATGCATAAATATTTAATAAATGTTAATTTTAATTAACCTTTGATAGCACCCAGATGATTTGAAAAATTAATGAAAAGGTATCCCTACAGATGCAGATGCAGACAGAGTGCACATTTAACAGTGGTAGTGTTTGTGCTCTTACTATGCCTTCTACATATAAACTGCAATGAGGATGGACCTACAATTCGTGAGATAATGATTTAGCATTAAAGGCAATCCATATTTCTGTTAGCTTAGAATTCTGGGTAACCTGGTTAAAGGATGAAGATGAGAATAAGCATGTTTTTAATGAAATAAAATATAAAGTGGCAAATATACTAAACATATCCTAAATAGTGATGTGAGATACTTCTGAGTCTAATCTTCCCCAGGTTTTACAGCTGCAAGGAGATGATACACAATGGAATAACTTCGGAGGAAGTAGACCACTTTCCATCCTGAACAAACTGAACATATGCTGTTTAGAAGTCAATTAAAGTCGAGCACAGAGCAAGTGTGACCTACTTAATAGATACAATCTCACTGAAACAGTGAAAGAAATTTTCATTTCCCAATGAGTTCTTCTTCCTTGTTCTAGAAACTTACAACCTTGCTTTTCAACTTCCCTTCAAACAACTTCATTAGACTATTTAAATACTCTAGCTCTTCAGGATCATCTGTTCTTTGGATATTTGGGGACTTAAAGATGACCAAGGGAATAGACTGATTTGTTTGGAGAATGGCTATTCTTTTGATAAATCATTAGAGTTGATTGTGTTGCTCTCTTTCTGGAAGTCTAACCTTTTCCCCATTTCTTCTAAAACATTGACCATCTCAAAAGTACACACCATAAGCAGTAAACTATTTTATATTATCACACGTTTTAGCATTACTAAAAGTTTTGAGCACATGCAATAGTGATCACGTGCTAAAATATTTCTTTAGAAAATTTGGACGATTTTAATTAAGGAAACCAAGGGGTTGGCTTGGTGATCAGCTCTTCTCCTTTCAACTGCTCACTTATTATCTCAAAGTAAAGAGAGACACCAGCTAATAATTTGAAATTTTGATTAATCTCTGTCATATCCACCTGCCTATTCATAGTAATCAAACCAATAACCTTACTACAAAACTATGGATGCCTTTCTGAAAAATAATTCTACCAGGGACTGTATTTTACTCATAATTAGGAGACATAGATTAATTTTCATTTGGTCATCCAAAATTATATCACATATCTTATAATAATAGAAATGTAGGTACTAGCACTTTAATAACAAACCAGTCTGAAAAGATGCTCCTGCCAAATCTTTTATCTTCACGTGTTGTAAAAAATATAAAACCTCTCCTGTCAGTCAGTTACTCTCCTTTAAGTCTTTACTGAGAATCTGTTTAGTCACGGCAGGCCTTTAGCAATGATGGCAGGTTTGACACACATTCAGTGCCAACGAGGTGGTCTTGTAAAGACTGAAATTAGTCAATGATCCAACTGAAGTAACAGAAGGAAGATCAACTACTTAAAGATTCATTTTTCTTTTTTTATACACATTTTGTATAAATGCATATGTATATGTAGAAACAATTTACTACTGAATGTTGCTCCTAGATATGAGTTTAGGAATGGCTACTTGGTGTGGGATACCCTATCAGAGTCATTCCTAGAATGAATCTCTTTCTCTAGGGATCAAACCTTGTGAGATTTTCCTCACCTATAATGTAATGTAGTACTGTCATCGTGAAGGTCTTGTTTAGACAACCATATTAAGGTTTCCTAGCGCAGTTCCCTGACATATATACAAGATACTACCCAACAAGCAATATCTAAGTTTTCTACTCTTAGATTATTTGTAACATTTCTTCTGAGATGTTCCATGAGCCTAGAATGTCATTGTTGTATGGTTGTCGAATAGTCCACAGCTAGTTGTTCTAATTTCATTGAGACTGTGGGGCAGAAGTTCGGGCTTAGGGTGGAATGGGCCTAGAGAATGCTTCTGAGAAATTTGAGCTAAATTTTAGTAATGAAGTAGAAGTGAGAAGCATTCTATATTTCTGTAAAGTAGCACCATTTGAAATAATATAAAACAGCACAGAAACTACAGGAGTATTTTTGAGTCCCTATTTATATACCAACCATTCTACACTATGTATTTTATATAATAATGCTGAGAGTAACAATTGTTATTCTTATATTTTATGGACAAATTTTTGAAAAACATATACAATATTTGTAAATCAAGTGGAATTTAAAACGGATCTCAAACTATCTGATTTTTCATAAACAGCTTTTAACTAATCAACTATTACACAGGTTTTCTTATGTCTAGCAAAAGGAATGTGCTAAATGAGAAAGTGATACATGCCTGCAATAACATTGGCTACTCATGAGCCACTTACATCCACAGGGTAGAGACTAGCTAGCCACCATAGTGAGAATTGATTCCAAATGTTTTTATAAACACAATAAAAATTAAAATAAAAAAGTAAAGTGGACAAAGAAAATACATTAAACATATCTAACTCACAATGGCATACATTTCTGAGGAACATGACCTCTTCATAAAGACAGACATGACAAACTGGATGGGGAAAAGCTACTGAGTCATCAACAATAAACAAAGGCTTACAGGCAACAGAGGAAAGCTGGGAGATGCAGTCCTCCCCAGGAAAGAGAACACCAACTGGTGGTCTAGTGCCAAAGAGCCCCAAAATCATAAATTTGGAATATGTATGTATGTACAAATGCATAGGTGCACTGAATAATTGATGAAGGAGGAGGCCATGAATTTGATGGCAGATAGAGAGGGGTATATGGGAGAACCTGGAGGGAGGAAAGGGAAGGGAGAAACACTGTAATTCAATTACAGCTTGAAGAATAAACCAGTGAAAAACAAACAAGGGGAATTCTCACTACCCAAATTATTCATGATGAAAAGCACTTCAATGAATAAGTCCATGCCATAGAATTATTCTACAGACTCCAAGACCATGAACAGCCCTTTGGTCTATTTGATAGAGTAAGATAGAATAGTTTATTGAGCAAAAAAGAAGTTAAAATGCTTTTGGTACATTTTAAAGATTAAAATTTTAGAAATAGTCTTTTGGATGTTTTTCCCATGACTTACAAATATAAAAATTTTAACCAACCCTAACTCACTGTATTCATTTTGGTTTTCAAAATATTCATAAGCATCTTCCCTTACTTGGATTGCCCTGGTCACTGTTTCTATGACCATTAAAATCAATGATGATATAGAATCAATGACTTGGCATAATTTCTGGGAGATTATCTAATCAAAATATATAAAGCCATTTCAAATTCTGAAATTTCCACAAATACTGACAGTGTTAAATTTAAATAAGGCTGATAAATTATAGTGTTCATATATGAAATATTTAATTTTATACCAAATATATAAAAAAAGAGTACATTATATCTCAAATTTCAGAATCTGAATTATTAATAAAAATAAAAGTGTATTTGGACCAGCATGATGTTTAAGTGGGTAAAGGCACTGGCTGCTGACCCTGAGAACCTTGATTCAAATTCCTGACTCTGCATGGTGGACAGAAAGACTTGTTTTCTTTTTTTTTTTATTAACTTGAGTATTTCTTATATACATTTCGAGTGTTATTCCCTTTCCCGGTTTCCTAAAAATGATCCTTTTACCTCGATGCACGTGTGTGGCATATGTACTTACAGATGCATGCACACATATATACACATGCAAAATAAATAAAGAAAAAGAAGATATTTATAAACACAAAAGAATTAAATTAATAACTGCGGCATGTAGACATTTCCATATAGCTTAATAGACTGAAGAGGATATTGCTTAGTAAAATACACACTACATTAAAGTTGCATTTTCTTCAACACATCCCCAAAATGAACTGAAATTAAAAAATGTTTTATACAGACATGATATCAGATGTAGCTTTTTATTAACTTTTAATGACTTTCTGAGATTTTTTTCAGTACTTATTGCTATGAAAAATTAAGAATTCAAGATAAAATGAATTTCCACGCAGCTGATTTAATAAATGATAAAGTGCTCATTTTCTACATTAATTTCTCAACAGCAAATATTGTTCACATCAAAAAATGCTATTATGCTTATTGCCAACTTGTCGAGATTTTAAAGAATAGTTTTCTTTTCCTGTTTAAAAATGTATATGAGACAATACATTTGGCAATTGCTTTTTAAAAATCAAAGTAAATTGTGTAAGTATTTTGGAGATTGGGTGCCAATAAAAATGCAGTGAAGCAGAGACAATTAGCTAGGATATTGCTGTGTAAAATTTTAATGATGAAATGTCAGTACTAATTGTTCTTTATAACCCATTGACTTCTAAAAGGCCAGCTGAGATTCCATGAGCCCACTTCTACTTCCAAACACAAATAGATGTATTCTCTGTTTTCAAATGTTCACTATATCCTAATTTTTATTTGTGCTACATTCTTAAAACTTTCTTGCATTCAATCTTGTTTTTGTTTCTGAGGGTTTGAATTTCCTGTCATCTTGGTCCAGAATTTTCTTTTCCTAGTTACCCACATGGTTCTGCTCCTCTCCTTTGCACATGGCTAAATGGCACTTGGCATGAATTGCAAGCTTTGACTGCTCTGAATGCCATTGGACTTCCTTGCCTTCAGGTTTCTCAACATGTTATAAATTAGTTCATGGCATCTTTCTGGGTAAGGATGCTATTTCTATAAAAGAAGTGACTTAGTTTTTGTCACTAGCCATAACTCCCACATTTGAAGTATAATAGTAAAAAGAAAGACAATCTATTGAGTTAATATTTAAAATCTATAAATGAAAACATGGTTTATTTACTTTAGCAACAAAGTTGGGAAAACTGAATTTCACTTAGTGAATTATCCACATAGTATTGACTGTTTATTTGCAGTGTAATAGTCCAACCCATTGATTTTCAAAGGTTTAAAGAATCCACATACAGTTAAAAAAATCCTTTTATAATTGTTCAACCAATAGGACCAATAAATATCATACAACATAAAGGAAACGATGGTCTACCTTAGAGAAGTTACTGACTTAAAGGATTACACGTTCTCTAGTATTTTGTTGTTTAAAGTCAAAAACATCTAACAAACAAATAATAGCATACAAAACAAAACAAAAAACAGAGGCACATAAGATGAAGACAAACTCCTATTTCTTCACTAACATATATTTATGACAATATTATAAATAGACATTTAACTCGGTTTTTGTTAGGAAAAGAAAGACAAAAAGTAGGCCCTGGCAAATGAATCACATTAGCATAAGGTCGTCAATAGAGAAAGGAGACCAAATGTGGCAGTTAGGCAGAAATGGTCCTCATTAGCACACACCTGGCATTGGTGCTGGAGTAGTCTGTGGCATAGACCCAGGGGTACCAAGTCCAGGCAAATATCAGCTTCTGTCCCATGACATCTTAAAATCCAACTATCTGATTTTCTAAGGCAAGTGGAAAGTTCTCAGACATTTTTATAAAAATAAAGCGATACACATTGATAGTTTGCTTGAAAGTAACAAAATGAATGGATGAGTAGTGAATTAGTAAAACTGAGTCCAAAATAAGTTACTGTTACACTGTTCTCTGGGTAACTGCTAACGGACTTTACATTCACCAAGATACAATTCAGATATAAAAGAAACACCTCTCCCATTTCATTTAGTCTCCATGTATTGCTTGGTTATTAGAAACAAGGTCTTACTATGTATCTCAGGCTGAGCGGAAAATGACTTCTTAGTCTAGGCTGGCTGTGAGCTCACAATGCTCTTGTCCCTGCATTTGTAATGCTGGGACTTGTGGCTGACCTCATCCAATTCATGTTACCCAATGTTATCTCACGCATCCCACACCAGAAATATTCCAAACACAGTGTTCCTTCCCTAAGCCTCACAATCCTGATCTTATATGGATCTCTGGTGTTTCCTACAGAGATGAGTCAAATATATAGACACACATGTGTAAAGATCTGCTCTGAATACTATGTACTCACAACTCCAGAATCCCACAGTAGTAGCAAGAAAAGGTAGATACGCTTTGTGAAGGCGTTGCCCAATAAATCAATTAGACACTGACCACCTGCTGTGCGCTACAGTAGATGCACCGAGAAACGCACTGTCGAGTGTTTCTGTGTTTGTCTGATGAAGAATTTATCCTATAATATAAGGGGGATATACCAGACATGTCATCAAATAGTTCCGACTAGAAAAAGAAAAGACAAATGCTGTCATTAAAAATGGTGAAGGGATCAAAGGTTTGGGATGTGAGAAGAATATACTATGATGTAACAATGCAACATGGGAAACCAATAGACTGCCAGAGTGGGAATTATACACAGAAAGAACCACATGAGTAAAGCAGAGGAAGGATGGGAGGGCCCATAGGAATCAATCAATTCTCTTTCATAAATCATAGAATATAAAGAGCAGGATGTTAGAAAATAGACTGGTATGTCATACTGTCACAAAGACACATGGATATAAAAGATATTATAATAATTGACTCAACAGATAAAAACAAACACTAGAAGAATTAGGACCAAGGCCATGGTGCTGCTGCACGTTACCCTTTAGGATGTTGACAAAGAAGAAAGAGGAAAACATTAGAATGTTTCAGAAATAAGGTGTTGATGATCAAAATACATAATGCCAATACATTTTAGGGTAGAAAACTGGATTCTTAAAGAATTGTCTGCGGATGACAGTGAAGGGGTGTCAGTGAAATCTCGGAGATACTGAACGTCAGTGGTATGGGCCTTGTTAGTAGGTCACATGGCAAGCTTGTTTGTGTTTTATTCCATGCTATCCGCATGCTTTTAGAATTTTAAGAATTTAGACTTTTTAGAATTTAATGAAAATGAAAGCAAAATGTACCTAAACTTTTGGGACACAGTGAAAGCAGCGCTAAGAGGAAAACTCACAGCTCTGAGTGGCTCCACAAAGAAACTGGAGAGACCAGCATGCACTAGCAGCTTGACACCTAAAAGCTCTAGAACAAAAAGAAGCAAACACACCCAGGAAGAGTAGACAGCAAGAAATAATTCAACTCAGGGCTGAAATTAGCCAAGGAGAAACATAAAGAAGTACATAAACCATCATTTTAAAAAACAAAAAGTGTTAACTGACAAGGATATAGTCATCGCACACCAGATATCAAAAACATTAAAGGGCAATTAAATAAGAGGAAAATGTAATAAATATAAAATAAATATTCCATCCCTTATCTGATTTATAAAGTGCAGAACAAATCAGAGGAAAGAAATAGGTTAATCTCCATCTCACATTCTAGAAAGGTTCCTATGCATAAGGACATTCGAGTGAATTATTTGCATGTTTACTGGAAGAATTAGAGGGACAGCTTCTGAATATTAGTTACATCGGTATAGAATCTGAAAACTCAGCCTGGTTTCCATTTTGTAGTTTCTATCTTGAACTGATGAGCCTACCCTTAAAACTTCCTAATCTCTTCTACCAGCATGCCTCTGTAGTTGTAAACTACTGGAACACATAACATGGTCCATCATAAATTCTTTCCTGAACACATGAATAAAACATTTTACATTATTGACCTTTATAGGCTGAATTAATTTTGGACACACATACAATATAATATCAGAGCCTGAACAGATATTTATAAAGCTGTGCTCCTGACCTCTAAGAAATGCTATTAAAATGAAACAGAATCTCTCTTATTTGTTTCTGGCTTCAGTTTACATTTGCTTTGCTTCTTGGGGTTATGATTTATTCAAAGTATTTATTAAAAGTAGATAGAAGACTTACAGGCTTTGCAGGTAATTGTGAACTGAGTATGGGTAGGAAAAATCATCATCTGTCTGAACTAATTTAACAGCCACAGGAGGAAACAGGGTACTGGAAGAAAATTGACCTGGGAGCCTGTAATCTAGATCCTGGACCTATCCACTAAACCTCCATTCTGTGCACCAAATACCTCTGGAAGTGCCCAGCTGACCATGCCAGGCATCAGCAGTGGTGCACTGCAGGCACCCTGAAAAAAGTAGCTGTTGTTTGTAAAAGTCATCTGAAAAGACTGATCCTAGCTGGCCTGAATTAGAAACATTTAAAGGAATGAAAATGATGGGAGGAAAGCAAGTAAGGGAGAAGAGCAGACGAAAGAGATAACTTTTAATGTACAGAAACTTAGGGAAGTTTGCTAGATATTAATTTGGACCACACAAATTAAGACAGATTTTAAGATAGAAAAAGAACTGTGTCAGGTGGATAGAGAGGTGGGATGGATCTGAAAAGAATTGAGATCGGGAGGAAGAAAATGAACAGAACAAACTGAATGTAATTCTCAATGATTTAATAATTGTTTCCTAAAAAGTAATTTGAAAGTTTAATGTAATGATTCAGTTGGTTTTCAGTCAAACCTATAACCCCACCCTCACTTTTATTTTTTCTGGAGGGTGTCTGGTTTTGGTTCTTTTATTTTCATGAAAAACTTGCAGGAGGAAGACTTTATTTAGATATGTTTTTATCAGTATGACTTCTTCTTTAGCTCATTTCATGAGCATGGAAATACTTTGGTATATTCTGACATTCATGGGATGAAATGCAATCTTGTGATCGTCTTGTACTCATATGTTTATTAAGAGATATAGGTAAAATATTACTTTGGTTAATACTTCTAAAACAATGAATCCATCATTCATAGCATCTTAGACCCTGAAAATCATTCACATCAGCATACCTCTGTCCAGCCCACATCTTAACACCCATTACTTTCCAGAACTTGTTTATTGATCTCAACTTCATAAGCCTAAGTCTTCACAAATGGCCCAACAGCACTTTAATTGTGCCCCACAGTTCAGATTTAAAGTTCTTTAGCTTGATTTTTTTTTAGTTCTTTAATCCCCTTCTCAGTCCACCCTCTGACTGTTGCACATCCCATATCTCTTCCCTGTGTCTCCAAGAGAATGTCACCCTCCCTAACCCTCACCCCACCAGACATCCCTACTCCCTGGTGCCCCAAGTCTCTTGAGTGTTAGGTGCATCTTCTCTCACTAGTCAAGACCTGACATCCAGCTCAAGGGAAGGCTCCAAGATCTGACACTATTACTGACACTATGGTGTAGTTACAACAGGGGCCTAACATGACTGTTATCTGAAAGGCCCAGCAAGCAGCTGAAAGAGTCAGATGCAGATATTTACACCCAACCAATGGACAGTAGCCTTTATTCTTCTTGAACAATCTCTGACAACAGAAGGAGAATTCTTGGGAAAGATTCAAGTGCATTTTACTTAAAATCAAAAAGCAAAAAGCAAATAATCAAATAAACAAACAAAATAACACAAAATAAAAAAAACGAGACAAAACAAAAGAAACAAATCTTACCCTGAATTGCTCTGTAATCCTGTTTTCCTGCCTCATGATATAAAAATCATCACTCCTTATATATCCTTGCCTGTAGTTACTTGTTCTGTAAAACAGGTTTGAATTTTAAAAGAGATTGGCAGGAAAATAGTTGATCACAATAGTATATGGAAATACATTTTAATTCCTTCCTTCTCAGGAAACATCAGTTTGCTTCCTCAGTTTCATGTCTCCTGACACACTCTCCAGAATGAACTGGACATTCATACTCGCTGTCCAAGGTATCAGAAAAGGATGCCATATCCTTGCTTACTAGGTGAGCCTTGCCAGGGTCTGTGTCATTCTCACTCTGCAATACACAAGTCCTGACATAGGGAGATCTGGCTACATCTGAGAGAAGTTAAGTAAAAGAAAACACAAGCATGATCTTACTATCACCTATGGTAGGTAAGAAATACACCCGAAGGCTCTGTGCTTTCATACCTGAGGTCTTTTCTCCTAAGACATTTGTTAATTAGATAGATTTTTAGAATCTCCAGAAAAAGCTAGACTGTTGATGACATATGCATTTTGTCCTGGTTACACTAAACATCTGAACATTCAAAATGTTTTCTCGAAGAAAAAGGCACTATAAGGTCTTATGTGATAAGACGACGAGCCTCTGGTAAATATTAAATTTTCTCCATTTAGTCTTCTGAAAACTTGAAACAATTTGAAATATCATTACTAAGTAAACATAATCTTTAACAACAACAACAACACACAGTTTTAAACTTATGAATCACTAGAAGGGTTTTCTGCTTCTTGCATTCTGTAATTGCAACTCTCTGTGCTTTGGAGTCACTATGGACTGACAAGCAGGTGATACATACCAAAAAGTCCCTAAATCCACTGTCCAAAAATTATCACTTGTGCTAACCAGGAATTCTATCAGTCATGGGCTCATTTTGTGTGGCCGTATT
This sequence comes from Rattus norvegicus, assembly GCF_021556685.1. NCBI lineage: Eukaryota > Metazoa > Chordata > Mammalia > Rodentia > Muridae > Rattus > Rattus norvegicus. The sequence continues at coordinate 25,930,338 of NC_141534.1, read as the reverse complement.
TGTTGGCATAGATTTCTCATTTTAGAGACCCACTGAACTCCAGTGACTTCTCACATTCTAGACAGCTTATGCAACTGTGTTAGGCCTTTTCCTGACCTGAGAGTACAGTTCTCCTAAATAACTAATATAATCTATTATGAACCTCCAACAAATATAAAGATCAAGAACATTACCTTTCACCCAAAGGGAATAAAAATATTACAAATACAGCAGTGAATCAATATGGGATAATTTAAGTGAACTTTAGTGGTTATTGTTTTGCTTGCTTGCTTGACATTATTATGTGAAGTTTTCCCCATTGCCTATGTGAAAAACCTTACCATAACTAAAAAAAAAAAAATGACCCTGAAGGACATTAGCTCTATCACTTCTGGATTGACAACAGGGAGACCCTCCACCACTCACTAAGCTTCTACAGGGTTGTCATGAGGCCAGGAATCTTTTTTTTCTTGTTTTTTTTATTAAATTTTTTAAAGATTTATTTATTTATTATATATGAGTACACTGTAGCTGTCTTCTGACACACCAGAAGAGGGCATCAGATCCCATTACAGATGGTTGTGAGCCACCATGTGGTTGCTGGGATTTGAACTCAGGACCTCTGGAAGAGCAGTCAGTGCTCTTAACCACTGAGCCATTTCTCCAGTCCAAACATTTCAAATGTAACTTTCCCAGTTTCCTGTCCATAAACTTCCTATCCTATCCCTTGAACTGCTTCTATGAGGGTGTTCCCCCACCCATTCACCCACCCTTTCCCGCCTTCCCACCCTGACAGTCCCCTATACTGGGGGGTCCAGCTTTGGGAGGCCAAGGGCTTCTCCTCCCATTGGTGCCCAACAGGGCCATCCTTTGCTACATAGGCAGCTGGAGCCATGAGTCTGACATGTGTACTCTTTGGACGGTGGTTTAGTCCCTGGAAGGCCTGGGTGGTTGGTATTGTTGTTCATATGGGGTTGCAAACCCCTTCAGCTCCTTCAATCCTTTCTTTAACTCCTCCAATGGAGACCCCATTCTCAGTCCAATGGTTGGCTGCGAGCCTCTGCCACTGTATTTGTCAGACTCTGGCAGAGCCTCTCAGGAGACAGCTATATCAGGCTCCTGTCAGCATGCACTTCTTGGCATCAGCAATATTTTCTGGGTTTGGTAGATTATGTAAATGGGCTGGTTCCCTAGGTGGGGCAAGCTCTGAATGGCCATTCCTTCAGTCTCTGCTCCAAACTTTGCCTTCATATAGCATCCTATGAATATTTTTGTTCCCCTTCTAAAAAGGACTGAAGCATCTGCACTTTGCTTGTCCTTCTTCTTGAGCTTCATGTGGTCTGTGAATTGTATCTTGGGTGATTCATGCTTTTGGGCTAATATCCACTTCTCAGTGAGTGCATATCATGTGTGGTTTGTTTGTTTTTGTTTTGTTTTGCTTTTGTGGTTGGGTTACCTCACTCAGGATGAAATTTTCTAGTTCCACCCATTTACCTATGAATTTCATGAAGTCATTGTTTTCAATAGCTGAATAGCACTCTATTATATAAATGTACCACATTTCTTTTCTTCTTTCTTTTCTCCTTTCTTCCTTTCTTTCTTCTTTTCTGTGTGTGTCTGCCTATCTGTCTGTGTATGTGTCTGTCTGTATGGATATGCCTGTGTGTGTGTGTGTGTGTGCGTGTGTGCGTGTTTGCGTGCGCATGCATGTGTGTGTGTGTGTGTGTGTGTGTGTGTGTGTGTGTGTGTGTGTGTGATTCCCGGTGAGAAATTTAGCCTCCATTTTTAATTTACCGGATTTTATTGCATGAGTGAATGTTAAACTTTGTCAGATATTCCTTCATTATTGACATAGTTATGCAATCTAGTTATTAGCTTGTGGAAATCATGGATTTCAAACAGGAGTATTTGAATGGTGAATCAGACTTTTGTATCTGATAAATCTCGTTGCTCTCACTTCTTGGCATCACCAATATTGTCTGGGTTTAGTGGCTGTATGTATATGGACTGGATCCTCAGGGAGGCCAGGAATCTTCATGCTGAAGGATACGTAGAGGATATTGAAGATACAGGTACTTGGCAAACACCTGGAAATCCTGCAATCCTTCCACTTCATCCAGTTTCTGCTCAAATCGTTGATGCAGTAATGTAATTTGCAAGCAAGGCTTCCCTATTCAAGATTCTATTTATTGATTATATTTCCTAAAAACCAACTGAAGTGCTTTTTGACTCTAATACAGAGTAAATCTATGAAAACCAGAGCCTGGCTTGCCACCCGCTACTTTGATATATTTTAAATAACTTACTTGTTTGTATTTTATGTGCATTGGTGTTTGAGGGTGTCAGATTCCATGGAAATGCTATTGAAAACAGTTGCGGGCTCCCATGTGGTTGCGGGGTATTGAACCAGGTGCCCTAGATGAGCAGCTAGTGCTCTGAACCACTGAGCCATCTCTCCAACCCTCTACACTTTATAAATTTAAGGATGTTAAATTACTGCCTCAAAAGGTCATCTCATTAATTGTACTAGGACAGAAATAAACATAATGTTTTTAATTCTCACAGGGAATAAAAGACTGAATGTCAACCATGAATGAAGTTATCATTATATAACCACGCTTTGATAGCAATAATATTTTTAACATCTGTGTTATGAGGATTATAGATAACAGTTTTGGGAAAAGATCTTTAATTCATAAATACTCATTATCCCTCTAATTCTGGGAGTAAATAGAAAAGGATTATATAGAGAATAAAAGAAACAAGTCATATATATTTTACAACTCATTGTGACAAATAAAAAAATCAAGGATATAATCATTACTTTAACAATCATTCATAACCCAGTAAGTCTAGCAGGTCATAGGAGAGTGAAAAATCTTGAAATATATTATGGAAGTTTACAATACCCTCCATTAAAAAAACTTCAAAATGATGTAACCCTGAAAATTGCTAAAAAATGAATTTACACCCTGCAGGGTAGAAGTAATAAGGCCAAACTATAATTCCGCAAAACACAGCCATCATGTTAATAGCTCCACCATAAGTCTAAATGATGCAATTAATTCTCTGGCATTTACGCAAGTTTTCTACGGTGAATCCATGTGAACTCAGACATCATCAGGAAATATTTATGTGCCGGGTACAGAAATAGCCTTGTCACTCACAAACTGCCTCCTTAATGCATAAACACCAGCGTATCTGTCTCATTTCCATCATCCTTAGACATGGCACGTGCTGAACATAAGGGCTGTTGACAGGAGTTTGCATTGATGGTGGCTGCCCGGAAACAGTCTGGCAACAGGATTGGTGGCAAATGTGGTATTCTGACAAGTATAGAGACACCAAACCAGAAGGAAGCAGTGCTACATAATTCTGCTTTCACACATCATTTCTGGGTCAATTCGCAATAGTCAAAGCGCTCTAAAATTGGCATGCATATGAAAACACAAGCTTAAGTGTTTGCTATTATTTTCATCGTCATCAGGAAATGTGATACCACCTTGGAAGCCATCATGTCTCCAAATGTCAGACTTAAAACATCCAAGAATATTTCATAATGTTTCCCTTAGCCATATGTATTGTGATAGGATAATATTTGTTCACACTATTTTAATATGTAAGGATTAGACATGCAACCACATTGAGATAATTCATAAATACAGAAAATTAAAACCCCATGCTCTGACTTAATAAATGAGGATATTGGACTTAAAAGAAAATAGCCACAATATAGCACATTTTCTTGTAGAAATAAATGTACAGATGCTACTACTTTGCATAATATCTTATGACCTGTGAAACTCAAAAGCCTAACTCACTTTAATAAGAGACTATACAGAAACATTCTCATGGCTGTTTTAGGCCAACAGTGGTGGTAAAGCTGGAGGTGGGCGTGTTTACCACATCCTTTGAGAGAAAGAAATTCCACATTCACACAGGATTCATTGGCATCCATTGTTAGATTTGTTATTATCTTCTTAGTATTTCTGATGCATATATTAAGCTTTATCACATGCTTCTGTACACAGGAAAATATCACATGAGGACAGTGTTCTGGGCTACCTGCAAATTTCAGACATCAACTGCAGCTTGAAACATATATTCCAAGGGTACACGAAGACTAACATAGGAACAATCTGGATCAACTTGAGGTCTGAGTGCTGCCGGGAAGAAAGTACAAAGAATAGGTCTGGGACAACATAAAACCAAGAATAATCACTAGGGTTCTTCTGGAGCCTAGTAAAGGATCTAAATAATGAATTTACTATTGTACTCTAGAAAATCTTAAATCATGCTTCCCACAGAGTTTTGTCTAGACACAGTCTTTAGTTGGGCTTATGAAGAACAGGACTGTCTCCCTCACATGTATAGTGTGCCTCCTAATGAATTTCCATGGCAATACAAAGTACTTAGGTATGCTAATTTTTATTAACTACCAATACAACTATTAATAATTTTATCTCCATAAGAACATTTCCACAGAAAAACCTCTATTTCTAATGAAAAGGATTTCTGTGATGACATTTTCCTCCACAGAAAAGATAAAGCCAGACAATTTGGCATGCAACATATGTTCTAAAACTGTACAAGCTACTGAAGGCGATAGAAAAGCAGACGAGAGCATTTTTAAAAATTAAACTGGCTTTTGATTGCTCTGCGTTGGCCCTGTGTTGCAGAGGGGTGCTGTCATCCTGCGTATCTTTATAAATCATAGATTCTGCACAGCCTAAAATGCCGTGAAAAATATATTTCATATATTCTTTTGAACGCATTGATTCCCATACATCTTTGAAATTAAATTCCCCTCATGATTCAACTTTAAACCTTTTAACCTTACTCTAAGAGGAAAACAGGAGAAGGGAAATTTCTCCTTTATAGTCTAGCCAAAAATAAACTACAGAGAGGCAGCAAAAATCTCATGGATAATTATTTTATGAGTCTGATTTTTCTCTATTCAATATATTTATTTACTCCTCTGTCCAAGTGCCCACGTGTCTCTGCATTCCTTTATTTTGCTTATGTTTGGGAAAAAACAATGAAAAGGCTATTGTTTCTAGTTATCTGATAATTCTCTAGCCAAAATTTCATTACAGCATAATAAATTTTCATAGAATGAATGAGTAAAATGTCAGCATCTAATGCTCTGATCACCTTTTTATTAATATTAATTTTCCCATGGGTTTTCTCTTTTTTGGGACCACTTGAGAAATACCTAACGATTCTTATTCGGATTATTTTATTATGTACATCTATCATAAGACCATTGAGTCTTTCCATCATGGAATTTTAAATTATGTATAAAACCAGCACTGAATCATATTGAATGTTGGTATTTATCCATTTATACTTAGGAAGTCAAAAATGAAGAAAGATATTTCTTTACAATGCTAATTACTAAACTCCCACTGTCAGAGAAGTCATTTTCCCCAAAGAAAAAACAGCCAGTTAAAAGAAATCAATCAAGAGAAAGTGCCTGCCCTTCACACTAAGGCACATAACTTATTACACTGTGGTGTAAAGACTGTGGATTATGAATTAATCACGGTACTTTTTTAGGATATATCAGTCATGACACTCAAAGTGATAGCACTATCAGACATTAGAATGTCTAGAGTTATGATTGAAATCTAAGAGATATATGGCTTGCTTAAATGTTTATTTACTACTATATAACAGAAGATATCTAGTATACTGCTTGCTTGATTCCAAACAGTTGCATGACGTGCCATCTCTGTTCTACATACCACAGCCCTGCAAGAATTTTCAGTGACCCTGTAGAGCAACAATGGAGCCTTGAAAGGAGCTATAAATGAAATGACAAAATGTTTGTTCTCCTGATCCTTGCTGCAGCAAGGCTAAATGTTATCCTAATCTGTATATGTTAAGACATTCTTAATTGACATTGTGGATAAGCATGTAAGGTTGAGTCCACATCTTGGCATTGTATCAATTGTGCTGCTATGATTGGGAAACAAGAGAGATTTCTTTGACTCGGAGGTTGTATTTCCTTTGGACATATTCCCAGAAGTAGGATTGCTGGTTCATATAATGTCTTAAAGTACTTAAGAAATCCCCACATGGTTTTCACAATGGTTCTATGAATTTACATTTTGATTGGCAGCACAAGAAACTTACTCTTTTCCTATGTCCTCTCTAACATTCATTTTCTTTATCGTTTTTATAAAACTCACTCTAATGTCCATGATGGCACATTGAGCATGTTTTAAATGCTTGCTGGCTTCTTGCATGTTTTAATATAAGAAATATCTATTCAAGTTCCTTACTAATTTTTAAATCAAAAGTGTGTGTGTGTGTGTGTGTGCATCTATGTGTGTAGTGTGTGTGTGTGTGTGTGTGTGTGTGTGTGTGTGTGTGTGTATCTGTTAAGGATGACCAAAGTGCAGATGCTTCACTTGTTCTTAAAAGGGAGAACAAAAATATTCATAGAAAGGGATATGGAGGCAGAGTTTGGAGCAGAGTCTGAAGGAATGGCCATTCAGAGCCTGCCTCACATGTGCCCCATATATACACAGTCAACAAGATTAGATAATATTGATGAAGCTAAGAAGGGCATGCTGATAGGAATTGGATATAGATGTCTCCTGAGAGACACAGCCAGAGCATATCAACTACAGAGGCAAACCATGAAACTGAGAACAGGGTCCCCGTTGGAGGAATTAGAGAAAGGATTGAAAGAGCTGAAGAGGTTTGCAACCCAATAAGAATAACAATATCAACCAACCAGAGCTCCCAGGGACTAAACCATGGACTGACTCCAACTACATATGTAGTAGAGGGTGGCCTTGTTACGCACCAATGCAAGGAGTAGCCCTTGGTCTTGCCAAGGTTGGACCCCCAGTGTAGGGAATGGGGGTGGATGGGGAGGGAAACATCCTTATAGAAGAAGGGAAGGGGGATGGGATAGGGAGCTTATGTGTGGTAAACTGGGAAAGGAAATAACATTTAAAATGTAAATATATATTAAAAACTCCAATAAAAAGCTTGACTGGAAAAAAGAGAATTTATTCAGTGCTTAATTATTAATGTACAATAAGATATATGCCAAGGAAATATTTTCTCCAATTGTGATTTGTTTCTTTATTCTGCTTTTTCTTTATTTCATATATAGAAGTTTTGAGTGTTTTGTTTTTGTTTTTGTTTTATGTAATCCAATTGGCCTAATTTTTTTTCTTGTTGCCTGTGCTTTGAGGTAAGATTTATAGGTCATAACTGATCCTAGTGACATGGAGTTATTCCTCTGTGCTTTCTTCTAATCAGTCTACAATATCAGGTTGTACATTTGAGTTTTTAACACATTTTTATTTTATTTCTAATATGCTATGATAAAAGAGTTAACTTTTAGCTTCTGCATGTGTGGGTCATGCTGTACTAGCATCAGTGATTAAAGAAACAGCACATGCTATGAAAAGAACGTACATGCAGCATGTCTAAATTAAATCAACACACACATTTAAGACAGCTTTTTATGTAATGGCAAACTTAGTCAAATTTTTCATCAATCAAAAATACTTCATGACATTACTGTATGTTTTTAAAAGGTGAATCCATACAAGATGAACCCATACAAGAGTACTTCTGTGAGTTTGGGCTATGCAAGTTGTTGGTCAAAGTTATTAAAGTTTTCAGTTTGGTAGGAGGAATGAGCTCCAAATGGTTCTAGAGCAATCCATTGTAGTGGATAACAGTGCACTGTAGTTCTTAGAAGCTTCCCTAAGAGATCTTAAATAATCATAAGAAAAAGATAAATATGTGACATAATTATATAGTAACCAGCTCAACTTAACTATTTTCCAAGGTGTATATGCTTCAGTATAATACATTGTAAATATCATATGCATCTGTGTTTCATTTCAATTTAAAATAAATTACTAAAAGTATATATATAGACATTATTTATAATATTCAATTTGAGAATTTGAGAATTTGAGAGTTTAAAAATTAAATATAATTTTAGAATATAAACATATTAGAAGTGAACTCTTAGTAAAGTAAGTACTACTTAAACACAGTAGGGTTGTTATCTACAAAGAAAAGTTAGGGTAACCAAGCACTAAGGGATTGTTCCTACCATCAACACGAATGTAGTGTCCCTTGGCTATTCACTGTACTGATTTAAAATACCTCTAACTCTTGGAATCATAAATTTTTAAACCACAACATTCATCTCAAGCCTGTAAAATAAAGTATATCCTGTTGGGAACTCCAAGAACTATTACCAGGTATTATCTTGCGTCCTCTTCAAGATGAATAATGAGATTTAGTCTTTTCTGTGTTATCTGAAGTCAGACCCCATGTAATAATTTCTGGTCCCCAACTGCCACCGGCTGGGCCCCTGAGGATGCTCTGTGTGACGTACAGGAGGGGACTGGGATCACAGCCACACACTGTATTGCCAGGACACACGCTCTGCCACATGATGTTCAGTCCCTTCGCACATATGGAGTATATTTTTTTAAAGAAAGAAAATGTAGAATTTAAAAATAAAATATTGACTCATCTCTCCAATCACTGTATAAATATTTATGAAGGCACTACTTTTATGATATCGGATTAAGGTGTTATAAAAGCTAGGAATAGAAAATGAAACAACATACTTGCTTTCAAGAAGCCTTCAACACAAGAAGTAATTCAACAAAGCAGCTAAAAGAATATTGCGTCTCTGCCCACCTCCACTTGGATCTCCCTTCCAGCCTCCTGCCTGTCAGGTTCATGTACACTCACTCCTGACATTCAAGCGTCAGCAATTTCTTACTCTCAGGTTGCCCAGATACTGACAGAATGCCTGGGTAGGTGGTCGCAGAGAACTTCTATCACCTTCCAACCCAGTCTTCACTCAGTGCTTATGAGAGGAGGAATATAAAATCAATTTCAGACTCCTAGCCACCCTCCTGCGACAAGTTCAGGGATGGGCCTGGCTACTTTCACAATTACACTGCGTAGCTAAGTCATGTTAGGTCCCCCTCTTACTCCCAAAGGGACACTTTCACTATTGCTTTCACATGAATTCTGTGGCAGACTCAGCATCTAAAGACAGTACGCTACAATTAGAGCATCTTTCCTAAAGAAACTAAACTGGTTAAAAGTAATATTATAAATGAGATACATTCCTAAACATTATACAAAAGGAGAAGACAAGAGAGCCTGAAGTTTGGGGCTCAGTATAAGGTCAATGAAGAAAAGTTGAGGAGCAAAGTTAAGGGATATACTTGGATTTATAAAACCTTGAGTTAAAGAGAGGACTGAAGGAGCTTAAGGAGTTTGCAAGCCCGTAGGAAGAATAACAATATCAACCAACCAGAACTCCCAGAGTTCCCAAAAACTAAACCTCCAACCAAAGAGTACACATGGAGGGACCCATGGCTCCAGCTGCATATATAGCAGAGAATGGCCTTATCTGGCATCAATGGGAGGAGAGGCCCCTGGTCCTCAATGCCCCAGTGTAGGGGAAAGTCAGGGCAGTGATATGGGAGTGGGTGGGTGGGTGGGGGAACAAACTCATAGAAGCAGTGGGAGGGAGAATAGGCTAAGGTCTTTGCAGAGGGATAACCGGGAAGGGGGATAACATTTCAAATGTAAATAAATAAAATATCCAATAAAAACTATTTAAAATGGACCATTGAGATTTAGTCTGTTGCTATTTGCTATGATGCTAAGTATAGACCTAGTTGCCCCAGAGACCAGTCTGCACATAGACCCAAGTGATGCTATGTGACCTTCCCTCAAGTTATTCTGGTTGGTAAATAAACTTGCTAACAGCTAATAGCTGGGCAGAAGAAACATAGGCGGGGTTTGGGGTTCCTGGACTTGGGGTCAGAGGAGAACTCTGAGAGGGAAAAGAAGGTGAAGAGAGGAGAGAGCAGCCATGTGTTAGGTGAGTCATGAAACAATTGCCATGTGGGTTGTCTAACTGGAGGCATTAGAGTTAAGAGCAGCCCAGACAAAACGTGGCAAATTATATAATGAGATGATTGACTGGGAAACAGACATAATAGCATAGATATCTGCCCATCTCTTGTCCTAAGGCTAATAGTAAATACAAAGCTTAGGTGTGTTTTATCTGGGAACTAAATGGTTAAAGACAGGGTTTAAAAAAGAAACCTAGATTGGAAATAAACTTTCTACCATATGTTATATTATAGAAAATATAGAAAAGCTTCAAGTAGAGACACAAAGTGAAATTTGCGATTGGAAAAATGACTCAAAACATGGCCTGTGCTCAGCACACAGGAGCCACATAGCAAAAAGAGAGAAAAGGCACCCACAGTTGACTTCTGACCCCCACCCATGCACTGTGCACACAAAAGCATATGCGCACAGAAATATGTGCATTTTTAAATTAAAGGTTAATATTTCACAATAAATATCACTAAATTCCTGAGGAGCCCCTCTCCTTACAAACACAGAGAAAGGACAGCATTAAACATGAGAGACGCACTAGAATGTTTTGTCCTTTCTCCCTGAGTAGGAAGTATATCAAATAAGAGCCAACACCTATCAATATTTATGTCAGTTGTAAAATGCAGGTGCACTTTAAAAGGGAGTTCACGATTTGGTTTTCCATCCCATCATTTCCAACCATTTAAATCAGTGCTTCTCAGCCTCCCTAAGGTGGTGATAATTTAATACAGTTCATGTTGTCGTGACCCCACCCATAAAATTATTTTCATTGCTGTAATTTTGCTACTGTTTTGAACAGCATTGTAAATATTTTTGGAGAGAAATGTTTGCCAAAGGACAGTTTAAATGAATGGAAGCTGTATCAAATATTCATTTCAGCATTATAAAACTTATTGTCCCTACTATTCCACTTCTGGATGTGGTTCATTAGGAGTCTGAGATAGATATTATCCAGAACACATTTATACATCAGTTTCCATTGTTAACCACAAAATGACAGCAGTCGTTTTTGAGCACTCATGCACATAGCTTCATAACCACACACCACATTCCCCAGGGCAGCATATTCCCCTTCATCTACTGATGCTCAACATTGGGATGGTTGTCTAATAAAGAATATTTACTATTTCTTGTATCCAGTTGGTGTTGCTGCTCTAGGAGATAAAATGTTGTCTGACCACTTAAGGGTCCTTAGTTTTGAAAGACTTGACATTCAAACTAGCCATTCTCACTGTAAATGCCCAGTGGCTCGCAAGAGGAGCTTGAACAAAATAAGACGCTTATGGAATTATATTCCAATTACCAAGGCAATGGTATTTTAAAGCTTATTAGATAATTATTGATTAAAATGCAAAGACTTCAGATTGATAGAACTGAGTCTAAAATTCATTACAATTGAGAGTTGAAGTTTTATTGTTGCAACAGAAATGATATGATTGACCTTTGTTAGTTGATTACTTACTCTTGCAGATTTGATCATTAAATGTAAACGTTGGAAGGTATTTTACTAACTTTAGACAAAAAGAAATATTCTTCAAGGTCTATGACATATTCAGTGCCTGATGGATTTGAAATTTCATTCTGGAAGACTGGTCCTCAATCCAGCAGGATTCATGGGCAGAAATATTAGAAAGCAATTGGATTGTGCAGGCTATGACATTATTTATCTATTGATTAGCATATTGACAAATTTATAATTTGCTGAGTGAGGTATTCATATGTGATGAAATCATACGATATATGATTTTGTTAAGGGCAGAAAGACCCTCAAAGCTGTATCCTGTCTACGGTACTGCTCTTCTTTAGGACTTCTCTGTTTCTTCATATCCAAAGACAAGCTGCATTGTCCCACCCTGTACATGGCCCTACTACACAAACCTCTGAAACCATGGAGCCAAGTGATCGTGTAGCAAAATCGCTAAGCCATAAAAAAATGAAGCTTAACTTCTGTAAGTCTGCTTTCTCTTATATTTTATTTAGTCATTGCTTAAAGTAATATTCCTCTTCATAATGTGAGACTATCATGCTATAATTTTTAGTCATATTCATTCTGCTCAATCAAATACTCCCAAATTCTCACTTCCCTAAGCACCCAAATTTTCTCGAACACACTCCTTTTAAAAAACCTATTGCATCTAATTTTATAATAATGATAGAACAGACATAGTCATGCTGTAATAAAAAGAAGAACCAGGACACTGACATAATTTTAGCCATAACCATCTGTCAATATAAACCTATGCAGATTAATACCTTAATATAAATCTTTCTGTTAACTTTATTGAGTAATACAACAACTGTGCACATTATTTTTTTCTGCCCTTCTGCAAGGCTTTATTATGGGGTAATTAAATGAGGTCATTATTGCTCTAAAATCCCATAGCTTTTCACCAAATTTAATCTAATTGAAAATCCAGTTATTGAGAATTTCCTCAAATCAGCTTATTATATAATCTCTTTAAAGGATATAGAATATCTTTCCCTTTGCATAAATTCATTAGCATGATGTATGATTGGTAGGCATGTATCAATATTAAAAAGGATTGATATACGAAGTAATGCAAGCACATTATTTTCTTTACTAATCGCTCTATTCATTTGCATCTCAAATGATATTTCACTTCTCCATTACCCCTACACAATACTCCGTCCCACAACCTCCCTCCACTTTGCCTCTGTGAGGGTGCTCCCACACCCTCTCCCACTCCACTCTTCCAGGCCCCTACTATTTTTAAACTCAGCTTGAAACAAAAGTTTATAAAAAATAAAGCATAAAATTCTGAATTAAACATATGCCTTATCAACAATTTATTTTTATTTTCAAATATAACAATCCTGCAGTATAATGAGTTTTATTCACCATAAGTCATTATCATTCTTGTACATTTATTTCCAGTTCAATGCTTAGAACAGAGTAGTCACTGCCCAGATTACAAATGAGAGAATAACAGAAGTGTGTGTGTGTGTGTGTGTGTGTGTGTGTGTGCGCGCGCATATGTCTGTGTATCTCTCTAAGTATACATGTTTGTGTTTGTGCATTCAAAAATGTGTCAGGAAGGTATTTCTAGAAGTATCATTTGTCTGTGTTCTATTAGCAAGTTGTATGAAGGTTATCAAAATGACAAAATGTCCATCTGTAAATATAGCTGGCAACATTTTCCTTCAAAACATTTTATGTTTTACAACCTGCATCAACTTAATTTTTCTTGATGTAATGTTGCTATAAAATTACTTTTATTCCTATTAACACACCACTTAGTTTATAACAATTGGAATAATATCACCTCTAACGTGCAAAACAGAATTCATAAAGAATCAGATTATGTGCAACAAATGTGTACAAATTAGAAAAGACAATTTTAACCAAAGATCATGAATTAGAGAGTTCAAATAAAAATAAGCCACAATGAATAATGAACAATTATATAAAAGATAGATAGATAGAGATAGATAGATAGATAGACAGACAGACAGACAGATAGATGGAGATAGATAGATAGATAGACAGACAGACAGACAGATAGACAGATAGATAGAAATTAGAAATACAAATAGATACTAGTTATTTGGCTTCATACTCTGTAAAGAATTAAGGGAATCACTACACTAACCTTTTCATCAAAGAGACAAAATCACTACTCTTTACAGTATCAGGAGATGGAGGACATCCTTAACCAATGATCAATTAACCAAATCCAGGATGACTAGCCTTTGACCCAGGCTGCGCCATCTCTCTAGTGATGACAGTTTTAAAAGTTTGACTCCATCTCGGCATATAGACAATGAGTGACACTCCAAGTAGAAAATCTTACTGGAACAAAAAGATGGTTCTTATATGATTAAGAAAAATGGACACCTATAAAATACCAATGTGAAAAGTGAGTTTTCAAAACACTTATAAAAGTGGAGCGGGCAGAATTCAAGTACAGTGATGTGGATGAATCAGACTTGGTAAAGCTTTCATAAAAGAGAAATGGAGTTTGTCTGAAAAGTCTAAAGCTAGGAGGTCTAAGGAAATAATGTAAGTTGGATATTAGCCAGAAATTTCATAGGACTTCAGCCTATTAATATGGAAATGGTTGCCTTTACTAATAATGATGTGTTCAACAATCAGAAGTATAAAATACAAAGAAAAATCAAAGGAAAACAGATTTTTTAATTAAAAATATCATCATATTTTTAATATAAAAGGGATATTTGTAAAAAGGAAATGCATAACATAGAGTAAACTCCTTGCAACTCCACTCTGTCATGCTGCAATTCCACTCCTTCAATCCTGAAAGTAATTTTATTTGAAGTCAATATTTTTTAAGCTACTCCAGATGGCCCCCAGGTTCCTAATCCATAGAGAAGAAGAGATAAAGAAGTGAATTTTTTTAAATTCAATTTGTCCTACCACAGCAATTGACCAACATGAGAACAAGTGTCATATTATAAAATGCAAAAATAAAAGAGGTTATAATCTAGTTATGGAATAAAAGTTTGGACAGGTAAAGAAGGTGAAAATGGAAATTCATGGAGAATCAACTGTACACAAATATTAACCAAATAGAAAAGCCTATACATGACACTGGATTCAGGACAAGGAAGATGCCCTAAAATGGGAAGAATATATCCCAGAATAATGTGGGGAGAATAATCGCCCAACGTGGGCAGAGCTAATGTGAGCAGGATATAAAGTTACCCTCATAAGATAACTAAAGAGAGAATCAGATGTCATCATGGCCACAGTATTCTAGAGCCTGAGGCTTCCAAGGTATTCAAAAGAATATATTAATCTCATGAAGTGGACACTTTTGATTTCTTGTCAGTTGTGTTTGATCATGTTTGGGTGGGGCAAACATGTGAATGAGTGATTTCCTGAAATGTACACAGGTACGATGATGTTCTGTTAAAGCAAGAACTGAAAGGACACATGATAAAGGATTCTTTGCTAATGACAGGCATGTATTGGTTCACTTTATATTGCATAGCTTTTCAGTTTTCTATAACTCCATGGAGGGAAATGCAAAAAGAAAAATTCTGGTGGTGTTCTTGTGGCTTCTTGCCACTTCTGTGGATTGGGCCCTACTGGCAGCGTGATGTCAGCTGACACAGACTAACATGGAGTTTTGCTATGACAGACTCACCTGCTGAGCTAAGTGATGTGGCATGAGTGAAGGACAGGTGATGTTTGGAGGGAATATAAATAGGACTCGATGGACAGTGATGGGCACTTGCATAGCTAACTTTGCAAAACTTCATTGGTCTCACCTCTTTGCTGATCTCTACCTTATTGAGAGAGGCATGGCAAAGAATTTCTCCTGGTGTCACTGTTGGCCCTGGTCACTGTGCTGGCTGTGTCTGCTAGGTCATGCCCCTGTGGCTGATTCATGTTTGCTATCCAACACTACTGAAATGGGCTGCTGGTATATCCATGACATAAGTGGGCTGCTGGTATATCCATGACATATTTGTGATTAGATTGGGCTGCAGAATCCTGTGAACTGAACTGCTGATTTCCTGACAAAATAGATTGGTTATAGGCTCCAAAGCACAATATCTAAACACTTCCCTTATATCCTAATAGCCTTTCTTTTCCACTATCTCTGGTGAGCGGTGGGCTAGAATGGAGAGGCATGTAAGACCCCATATTAAAAGTAGGTTGAGAAAAATTTAAGCCTATAGTCTCATTATTTAGATTTCATTTATACTGAGCATCTCATGCCCCCAAATACATGCTTTGAACTCTTAACACCCAGTATAACAAAATTTGGAGATCGGACTTATTATGAAGGTTGATGAAGGTTAATTTAAGGTATGTTGTTATCCTTAATGTGATGGAGCAACTGACATTGTGTGCAGGGGAAGAGGTACTATGGAACAATCTCACTGTCCATGGAAAGACATATGGAAAAAGTAGCCATCATTCATACTAAATCAGAGTCTACATTAAACACTGCATCAGCCATTTCCTTGATTCATTTTACCCACTACAACTGTGAGAAATAAATGTGTCCTTTACTCTAGCCAGTCTGTCACAATTCAAGTTGAATAAAGCTACCTGTCTCACCAGATTTTGACCTCTTGCTGCTAAGGGAAATGAATTGAATTGAGGAGCTACTTATATTTGTAGCCAGATTCTACAAAAAAAAGTACTAATTAAGACACAGACTTCATCCACTATGGAATTTCCCATGACTTATTAACAACACCTGACAGTTTAGAAGCCTCACACTGGAGCTCCCAATGCTGTTCTATGAACTCATCCTGAATCTGTCATTCCTCAACTCAACTTGTAGCTACTTTTAAAAATTCACAAAAGACAAGATTATATAACTGCCGCAGGAACACTCAAGCCAAGGTCTTAATGATGAAAATGGGTCTTTGCTTGTCGATAGTGTGAGCATCTTTACTCGCTCTTTCTAGGGAAATGACTGAAATATTCTAATAATACTCCACATCCTAGATATTTCGACGGTCTCATCAACTTTTGAGCTGAAGTAGTCCTTATATTATTGCTGTCTTCAGAAGATGAAAATCCCAACCTAGGATGTTATACCTGCAAAACCTCCTCAGACTGTACACAGCCCTCTTATTGATGGATGGATGGCATAAAAGTAGGTCACTCAGTTAAGCATTACTAATGCACTGATATTTTTCCCTTCAATCCTAAAGGCAAGAGATCTGCTAAATTTTAAAGAATCTGCATGAAACACAGTTTTGAACAAGAACTATCTTGAGCTTTATATGACAATATTTAATTATGCCTATATAGGGATCTGATAGCTCACTGTAGCAACACTCATTATAATGTAGAGTTTGTTATTGTTTCCATTTAAGTTGAACCAAATCCACAAACAATTAATCAAGATTTGTTTTGGATTTATCTTAAATATTAATTCATTTCAATGAATGTACTATATGAAAGGTCCAAGAGATAGATTTTTCTCACCTGCCAAAAGAAAACTGTGACTGCTACCTCCTTACAACCACCTCCTCAAAGTTGCCAAGTGCCTCACTTTAGGAAACAAAAAGCAGTTGTACAGTGTTTCCAGAGTGTCTTGGATTGATGATTTTTATACAATTTACCACAGGACTCAAAACATAGAAAGAAATAGCATCCCCATGGTCTGTAATACAAAATAGCTGTAAGCCCTCTGTATCCAGATCCCATGGGGGAGAGAGTTTTACTCTCAGAAATGCGGACAATCATGAGAGCACAGGTGAAGCCACCACTTCTGCTTGCATTCCTGGACCAAGTGGAACCCACCTGGAGCCTTGGGGACACAGAACCCAAGCAGGAGTCTGGGACAGGATCCTTCCAGTTTCTGCCTGCACACAGAGCTGACCCTATGACATTGCAACCTACACCCAGATCCCTCTGGGAGAAAGCCAGTCTCTGGGAGTGATGAGACACGGGCTTACAGAAGGATCAAGCCACTGTCGAGACAGAAAGACAACTGACACCAGAGAGATAACCTGATGGTAATAGGCAAGCACAGGAACATAAGCAACAGAAACCGAGACTACTGGGCATCATCAGAGCACAGTTCTCCTAACAAAGTAAATACTGGCTATCCCAACACACCAGAAAAGCAAGATTTGGATTTAAAATTACATCTCTGGTGGGATTGCAAGCTGGTATAACAACTCTGGAAATCAATCTGGACGTTCCTCAGAAAATTGGACATAATACTACCTGAGGATTCAGGTATACCACTCCTGGCATATACCAAAATGATGCTCAAATATATAACAAGGACACATGCTCCACTATGTTCATAGCAGCCTTATTTATAATAGCCAAAAGCTGAAAAGAACACAGATGCCCTTCAACAAAGAAATGCATACAGAAAAGGTGGTACATTTACACAGTGGCTTACTATTCAGCTATTAAAAACAATGACTTAATGAAATTCATAGGCAAATGGATGGAACTAGAAAATATCAAGCTGAGTGAGGTAACCCTATCACAAAAAAAAAAAAAAAAAAAAAACACAGGGTATGCACTCATTGATAAGTGGATATTAGCACAAAACCTCAAATTACCCAAGATACAATCTACAGATCACATGAAGCTCAAGAAGAACAACTAAAGTGCAGATGCTTCAGTCCTTCTTAGATAGGGAACAAAAATATCCATAGGAGGAGATATGGAGACAATGTTTGGAGCAGAGACTGAAGGAATGGCTATTCCGCGCCTGCCCTACCTGGGGATCTATCCTATAGATAGATAGATAGATAGATAGATAGATAGATAGATAGATAGATAGACAGACAGACAGAGATAGAGATATAGATACAGCTGCCAAACATAGACAATATTACTGATGCCAAGAAGTGCATGCTGACAGGAGCCTGATATAGCTGTCTCCTGAAAGGCTCTGCCAGAACATGACAAATACCGAGGAAAATGCTAGCAGCCAACCATTGAACTGAGAATGGTGCTCCCATTGAAGGAGTTAGAGAAAGGATTGAAGGAGCTGAAGGGTCTTGTAACCCAATAAGTACAACAATACCAACCAACGAGAGCTTCCAGGGACTAAACCACCATCCAAAGAGTACACATGGACAGACCCATGGCTCCAGCTGCATATGCTGCAGAGGATGGCCTTGTTGGGCACGAATGAAAGGAGAAGCCCTTGTTCCTTCCAGTGCTGATCCCCTCCCCAGAGTAAGGGAATGTCAGGGTGGGGAGGCGGGGAGGGATGGGTTGAAGGGGAATACTCTCTTAGAAGTATGAAGAGGGGGGTTCAATAGGAGGTTTGTTTTCGGGAAACCAGGAAAGGGGATAACATTAGAAATATAAACTTAAAAATCCAACAAAAATACTTAAAATAACTATGAAAATAGCTATAAAATGCAAAAAAATTAATAATAAAGTGATCTCAAAGAAATAACCTGTGTCCCTTCTGCATAAACATCAATATACCATTTACTTGTATACTATGTACTTTCTACTGAAAGTACTTAAACTAGTAGTACAGAAAGCATCAAATTCAGTTAGTGAAGGAAATTAAAAAATATCAGAATAACAGGATGTTTTATTGCACACATTTTTTTTTCTCTTTTGGTTGTCAAAAGCCATAGTGAATTTTGTTTATTCAATTAAAAACTCTATTTAAGACAAGTATACTTTTTAAGTGCTATCAAGTACAAAATTTGTTTTTTTTTCTTTCTTTCTTTCTTTTTTTTTTTATTAACTTGAGTATTTCTTATATACATTTCAAGTGTTATTCCCTTTCCCGGTTTCCGGGCAAACATCCCCCTCCCCCCTTCCCTTCCTTATGGGTGTTCCCCTCCCAACCCTCCCCCCATTGCCGCCCTCCCCCCATAGTCTAGTTCACTGGGGGTTCAGTCTTAGCAAGACCCAGGGCTTCCCCTTCCACTGGTGCTCTTACTAGGATATTCATTGCTACCTATGGGGTCAGAGTCCAGGGTCAGTCCATGTATAGTCTTTAGGTAGTGGCTTAGTCCCTGGAAGCTCTGGTTGCTTGGCATTGTTGTACTTTTGGGGTCTCGAGCCCCTTCAAGCTCTTCCAGTTCTTTCTCTGATTCCTTCAACGGGGGACCTATTCTCAGTTCAGTGGTTTGCTGCTGGCATTCGCCTCTGTATTTGCTGTATTCTGGCTGTGTCTCTCAGGAGCGATCTACATCCGGCTCCTGTCGGTCTGCACTTCTTTGCTTCATCCATCTTGTCTAATTGGGTGGCTCTATATGTATGGGCCACATGTGGGGCAGGCTCTGAATGGGTGTTCCTTCAGTCTCTGTTTTAATCTTTGCCTCTCCCTTCCCTGCCAAGGGTATTCTTTTTCCTCATTTAAAGAAGGAGTGAAGCATTCACATTTTGATCATCCGTCTTGAGTTTCGTTTGTTCTAGGGATCTAGGGTAATTCAAGCATTTGGGCTAATAGCCACTTATCAATGAGTGCATACCATGTATGTCTTTCTGTGATTGGGTTAGCTCACTCAGGATGATATTTTCCAGTTCCAACCATTTGCCTACGAATTTCATAAACTCGTTGTTTTTGATAGCTGAGTAATATTCCATTGTGTAGATGTACCACATTTTCTGTATCCATTCCTCTGTTGAAGGGCATCTGGGTTCTTTCCAGTTTCTGGCTATTATAAATAAGGCTGCGATGAACATAGTGGAGCACGTGTCTCTTTTATATGTTGATGCATCTTTTGGGTATATGCCCAAGAGAGGTATAGCTGGATCCTCAGGCAGTTCAATGTTCAATTTTCTGAGGATTCTCCAGACTGATTTCCAGAATGGTTTTACCAGTCTGCAATCCCACCAACAATGGAGGAGTGTTCCTCTTTCTCCACATCCTCGCCAGCATCTGCTGTCACCTGAGTTTTTGATCTTAGCCATTCTCACTGGTGTAAGGTGAAATCTCAGGGTTGTTTTGATTTGCATTTCCCTTATGACTAAAGATGTTGAACATTTCTTTAGGTGTTTCTCAGCCATTCGGCATTCCTCAGCTGTGAATTCTTTGTTTAGCTCTGAACCCCATTTTTTAATAGGGTTATTTGTTTCCCTGCGGTCTAACTTTTGAGTTCTTTGTATATTTTGGATATAAGGCCTCTATCTGTTGTAGGATTGGTAAAGATCTTTTCCCAATCTGTTGGTTGCCGTTTTGTCCTAACCACAGTGTCCTTTGCCTTACAGAAGCTTTGCAGTTTTATGAGATCCCATTTGTCGATTCTTGATCTTAGAGCATAAGCCATTGGTGTTTTGTTCAGGAAATTTTTTCCAGTGCCCATGAGTTCCAGATGCTTCCCTAGTTTTTCTTCTATTAGTTTGAGTGTGTCTGGTTTGATGTGGAGGTCCTTGATCCACTTGGACTTAAGCACAAAATTTGTTTTTATGAACAGAAAGGTACCCAGACTTTACATGCTTGATGATCACATATGATCAATTTGTTCCTTAACACCATCAGCCCATTAGTGACAGTCAAACAAACGAAAGCAACTTAAAGTTATAAGTTTGCCTTTCACTCATCATTCCTTGTAATTGGAATTCCTTGTAATTGCACTTTCTAGTTTATAGTTTGTTGACCTCAAAAATATATCTGTTACTGAAGAGGAAAACCGAGTTTCACTTTTCTCCTACATGTATAATAATTGGCCCAGAAATATAATTTAAATTAATTAATGTAAACTTCTACATAAAACTTCATCACTTAAAAAGTAAATATTTCTAGAATAACATAGAATCATATACAAAGAATGTAAGGTTTGCCTATATATTCTTTGCATATTACCCACACAAACTCTTGTGCTTAAACATTCACATACAAAACATTTCTTCCTGCCATATTTACTTAATTATGTGTGCAGATATCAAAAAAACTATAAAGAAAAGACCTTAAGAAATGATGGCTGACAGTTCAGGCATGGGCTCCCTCTGATGGTGTGTACCAGAACTTGGGCCAGCCATTGGTTGGCCACGTCACAAGTTCTGTGCCATGATTTCCCCAGCAAATCTTACAGTCAGGACCAATTGTAGGTGAAAGGTTCTGTGGCTGGGTTGGTGTCCCAGTCCCACCATGGGAAGCCTTGCCTAGTTAGCAGAGCATGGCTAGTTCAGGCTCTTTTTTACCCAGTGCTAGGAATCTTGGCTACTACCATCAACCTCATAGATCCCAGGGAGTTTCCATCTCATTAGATTTTCACATCCTCCCTAGAGGTGTCTCTCCCAGTACCCAGATAGTGGAGCCAAAGATCTGGGATAAAACCAACCGTGACTGGCAAAAAAAGTCCAAAAATGATTCCTAATGATACTATGTTATTCTCATAAATTGGTGCGCTAGCCCTATCACCATAAGGGAGGTTTCATCCAGCAACTGATCGGAACAAATATGGAGACCCACAGTCAAACATCAGGTAGAGCTCTAGTAATCCTGTAGAGGGGAGAAGAAGGATAGGAGGAGCCATTCATAAAAAAAAAAAACAACTGTCATTTTACCCCTAAAATTTTATAGTAAGTATTCTACATTTTTTTCTGGACACCTAATAAGGGTGGATTTTCCTGTTGTGACCCATAGCATCAAAGATTTGTTTTTTGTCAAGCTCTTAATGGTAGGATAATTTCAAAACTCCCTTATATATTTTTTCTTCTGAAGTAAATAAAAAAATATACAGTATTCCTCCTCACTACATCCTTTTATATCTACCTATATATGTCTCCACATATGTGTTTATTTATTTTAGACCACTGACTGCAGTTAGTCTTGCACATATATGCATGCGCATAAGATTATTTACTGAAGTATAGAGATCTATCAGGAGCAAGATTTATCAGGAAAATGAACTCTTCTTCCCAAAAACACATTTTTAAATCTTCTGTTATATTTTTTTATTTGATGGTGTTAATATCAGTCAAGGAGTGTGCATGTGAGTCTTTGCATATTTATCCAATGAGCCTACTAAATTGAAAAAAATTAGAAAGACTTATTTTAACACAATAAGGACTTTGATTTTAATAAAAGAAACCAATGACGTACTTGGGTTGATGCTATGTAATCATGGCACATTTGTCAAGACATGAAAGTAACACTAATTCAACACTAAGTTATGAATTCAGCTCTGATCCCAGCAGACTTTGCGAATGGGACTCCATCCAACGATCACACACCAGGCCTCCGTAGTCTCACTGCAAGTTGTGACTGTTCTCACCTGACCTCATTTGTCATGACATCAGCATATTTGCAGTCTATTCTGTAGTTCTGTTTTGTGGATTTGTCTGGTATGTTTTTGTTTGAGAATAAGGTCATAGACTGTGGATCAGATGTCACAGTTATGCAGTACCCCTCAAACGTTGTATATGAATTACAAGATGTCAATGTGACTTTTCATGGTTACCACTGGCTGGCTATGGTGTATTATTGCTGTACGTCTCTCAAATTTAACGATTCTTTTCTTTTCATGCTTTAAAATGAATCACCATTAACCTCAATGATGTGGAACTAAGGTTCTGTTTCCACATCGAAGAGTAACTTAGTCTGTCCATATCCATCTATCATATATCAATCTATGAATATATATGTATATATATTCATGATATATATCATCTATGTTCCATCTACCCACCTATCTATAAACCTATGGTTCATTTATCTATGAAAATAATTATATTTTAAATTATTTTAATATGTAAACATCATTTATCACTTCTATCATTCTCCCATCCAACTTCATATTCTCTTTTGCTCTCTCTTGTTAAATACCCAGGAAGTCCATTTAGTCTAGCCTTTAAGTGTATGATTGTAAGATATCTGCCTGAACAGGAGTGTCCTCTCAGGGCCCAAACTCCTGAAGAAATGACTTATTCCTTCTCCCAGCAACCATTAATGTCCAGAAAATCTTCAGGTAATTCTGTGATCCCCTCTCTCATCCATGCTAAGATTTTCAGCTGGCTTGATCTTGTACATGTCTGTGCATGTGGAACCCCCAAAGAAGAATTGTGATGCCTCCCCATTTATTTATGTATATATTGCTACTGTGAATTCATTCACATCTATGTCATTCTTTGTATTATATTTATACATCTATGTTATGGTTATTCCTTTGTTTTATTCTTCTAGCAAAATTGCAAAGTAAAAAGGACATGCATTTTATAACATTACACAGATGGATATGATTATATGCTATAGTACTTTATAGTTCACGACAAATTCAAAAGAAGATTAAGTAGGTGTACTATCCAATTATAAACGTCATAGACAATGTGTCTGAGTTATTTTGCTCTGCTTTGAAGACCACACCACGAGGCAACTTATAGAAGACAGAGTTTATTGTGGTTTACAGCTTCAGATGATGAGTGCATGATCACTATGGTAGAAAACATAAAAGCAGGAAGGTTACATGAAGTGGAGATGGAGCTGAGAGTGGGCACCCTGATCAATAGGCATCAGGCAGACAGAAAGATATCTTGAAATGGTGTAAACTTTTTAAGCCTCAAAGCACATGCCCGTGATACATCTCCTTCAACAAGGCCACACCTCCTAATCACTCCCAAACAGTTCCATCAATAGGATTTCAGCAGAAGTCACCTAAATACTAACAGAAAATAGGTACAACTATCAAGTTTAATTAAAGATTTCATGAATATATAGATGAGCACACTGTGTATAAGGCAACATCATTTTCTTTTTGAATTTATTTATTTTTACACTGCAGATTTTATTCCTCTCTTGGTCCAACCCCTGACAGTTCCATATCCCACGCCTCCTCCCCAGTCCTCCTCCCATGTCTCCACAAGGATGTCTGCACCCCACCCACCCCACCAGACCTCTAAACTCTCTGGAGTCTCCAGTCTCTTGAGGCTTAGGTGCATCTTCTCTCACTGAACTCAAGACCTGGGAGTCCTCTGCTGTATATGTGTTAGAAGCCTCATCTCAGCTGGTGTATACTGCCTGGTTGGTGATTCAGTGTCTGAGAGATCTTGGGGATCCTGGTTAATTGAGACTGCTGGTTTTCCTACACCATTGCCTTCCTCCTCAGCTTCTTCCAGCTTTTCCCTAATTCAGTTCAACCAGAGGAGTTAGCAGCTTCTGTTCACTGGTTGGGTGCACATATCTGCATCAGACTCTTTCAGCTACTTGCTGGGTCTTTTGGAGAGCAGTCATGATAGGCCCCTTTTCGTGAACACCCCATAGACTCGGTAATGGTGTCAGGTCTTGGAGCCTCCCCTTGAGCTGGAACCCACTTTGGGCTTGTTGCTGGACCTTCTTTTCCTCAGGATCTTCTCCATTTCCATTCCTGCATTTCTTTCAGACAGGAAGAATTATGGGTCAGAGCTTTGACTGTAGGATAGCAACCCCATCCCTCACTTGATGCCCTGTCTTTCTGCTGGAGGTGGACTCAACAAGTTCCTCCCCGCATCGTCAGGCCTTTCATCTAGGGTCCACCCCCCTTTGAATTCTGACAGTCTCTCACTTCCCCGGTCTTGGGTACATTCTAGAGAGTCCTCCCAACCTCTTTCTTCCCAAGGTCACCTGTTTCTATTCTTTCTCCTGGCCCTCAGGGCTTCAGTCCTTTTCTCCTACCTAATACCAGATCATGTTCCCCTCTCCACCTACCCCCATACACTTCCCCTCCCCTTACCCTCCCTCCCTCTCCCACTTGTGGTTGCTTTCTTCTCTCTCCCAAGTGAAACTGAGGCATCCTCACTTGGGTCTTTTAGCTTATTGACCTTTTACAGTTCTGTTGACTATATCTTGGGTATACTGTACTTTTTTGGCTAATATCCACTTATTAGTGAGAACATACCATACATGTCCTTTTGAGTCTGAGGTACCTCACCCAGGTTGATATTTGTTTTGGGTATATTCCCAAGAGTGATCTTTATGTAGGTCTATTTCCAATTTTCTGAGGAACTTCCAAATTGATTTCCAGAGTGGTTGTACCAGTTTTCAATCCCATCACCAATGGAGGAGTGTTCTTCTTTCTCCACATCGTTGCCAACATGTGTTGTCACCTGAGGTTTTGATCTTAGCCACTCTGACTGGTGTAAGGTGGAGTCTCAGGGTTCTTTTGATTTATACTTCCCTGATCACTAAGGACTTTGAACATTCCTTTAGGTGCTTCTCAGCCTTTCGAGATCCCCTCTGTTATGAATCCTCTATTTAGTTCTGTACCCCATTTTTTGATTAGGTTGTTTGGTTTTTTGGTGGTTAGCTTCTTGAGTTCCTTATATATTTGAATATTAGCCCTCTATCGGATGTGGGGTTAGTGAAGATGTTTTCCAAATCTGTAGGATACCAATCTGTCTTATTGATTATGTCCATCGCCAGGAAAGGCTTTCCAGTTTCATGAGCTCCCATTTAGAAATTCTTGATCTTAGAGTGGGAGTCATTGGAGTTCTGTTTAGGAAATCTCACCCTGTACCAATGAGTTCAAGGCTCTTTCCTACTTTCTCTTCTCTTAGATTCAGTGTATCTGATTTTATGTTGAGGTCCTTGATCCACTTGGACTTGAGCTTTGTGCATTTTCTATTTTCATTCTTCTACACAGAGACAGCCAGTATACCAGCACCATTTATTGAAGATGCTTTCTTTTTTCCATTGTATAGTTTTGGTTTCTTTGCCAAAAATCAAGTATGCATAAGTATGTCATTTTATTTCTGGGTCAGTTCTATTCCATTGATCAACCTGTCTGTCTCTATGCCACGACCATGCAGTTTTTATCACTATTGCTCTATAGTATAGCTTGAGGTCAGGGATGGTGATTCCCCCAGCCCTTTTTTTTGCCTTTCCAGATGAATTTGAGAATTGCTCTTTTGATGTCTTTAAAGAATTCTATTGGAACTTTGATGGAGAGTGCATTGAATCTGTAAATTGACTTTGGTAAAATGACCATTTTTATTCTGTTAATTCTCCTAATCCATGAGCATGGGAGATCTCTACATTTTCTGAGATCTTCTTTGATTTCTTTCTTGAGAGACTTGAAGTTCTTATCATACAGATCTTTCACTTGTTTGGTTAGAGTTACCCCAAGATATTTTTTATTATCTTTGGCTATTGTGAAGGGAGTTGTTTCCCTAATTTCTTTCTCAGACCGACAACTTTTTATCACCATGCCTTCAAATCTATGTTCAAAACATAGGCCCAGTGAAGGACTTTCTGAAATAGTATAAGTTAAAATACAAATAAATAGAAATTAATGAGCACAACATCTGAGTCTTTAAAAAGACAAAAGTCAGAATCCATAGTCAAGGTGAATAAGAAAAGATAGGATATAAATCACTTTCAAATGTGCAAGAGGAGACATTAAGAATCCTATAGACACTAAAGAATTAGGGGAAGACTACTAAGAATAATTCTTCGTCAAGTGAACTGAAATAGACAATTGTCTCAAAGGCATACATTACCAAATTTACATAGAAGATATATGTGTGTGTGTGTGTGTGTGTGTAATCTTCTGAAATAGAAAACATATGATCCATATTTGTTCACTAGTAAGTTTAAATAATCATTTAAATTAAAACTAATTTTTTACAATCTCTTTCAAGAAAATGAAAACAGAGTAATATGCACTGTGCTCCTTCTAAAATCCTAGCACAATTCCAATACCAAAATCACATAATTATTTGACAAGAAAGCAAAACTGAAAGCTAACAATTCTAATGCATAAAGATCACATAAGAATTGAGAGAGACCATGGCATATACACAGGGTTCTCAGTGCTGAGAGGAAGAGAAGATACAAGCCCTCATCCCTCAGAATAATATTTTCAAATTCTATATGTATTTCAATTAAATACTATTACAGGTAGACAAATAGTTGTAACCCAACATGAAGAACACAAACTAACATTGTGATGAGACTTCATAGATGTATCTCTTCTTGTGTTCCAAAGGGGAAAATAATCTCCTAGCAGTGTTCCAGTTCTACTGACTCGTACCACCTTTCCACATCCATCCACTCTGCTCTCTGAGCCATAGCTGAAGAGACTTGTGCTGCACTTCAGTACCTTGCTCAGCAGTTGTCAGAGAAACTTCCTCCTGATACAAATGGGAAGAAATGCAGAAACACTGCAAGAAACTAAGAAGAGAGTGAGAGGCCTTAGAACACTCCACCCTAACCTGGAAGTCTCCATCAAATCCCGCCTCCCCTTGTGGGATCAGAAAACCCAGTGGAAGAGGGAGCAGTAAGAGTGTAAGGGGTTCAAGGGAGAGATAGATAGAAGACATCCGGTACCAAGGCCTTCTAAATCAGCATTATCAAACCTCACTGAACTCAGACACACTGAAGCAGCATGTATGGGGCATACATGGGTCTGCATCAGGTCCTTTATATATAATATGGCTTCCAGTTTAGTGATTTTTATGGGATTCCTGAATGTGGGACCAAGTTTCTTGGGTTTTTCTTGGCCTCTTTTCCTTCTCTTTGTTTTTTTCTGTCCAATTCAGGTGTGGTAGTTGTTTGGTTTTTTTTAATTATTGTATTTTGTCATAGTATCATCCCTTTGAAGCCACTTGTTTTCTAATGAGAAAGAGAAGGAGTTGATCTGTATGGCGGGGAGATGGTGAGGAACAGGGAGCATAAGACAGGAAATCATAGTCAGGATATATTTTGTATGGAGAAAATATATTTTTCAATAAAAAATACCAAAGAAGGCAATAAAAAATAAAGCAAACAACTTATTTTTATGAATGAACTGAAGCTATTTTACATGGGTCAGCATGGACTGCATACAAATTGAAATTTAGCATATGAAATTATGCTTTACATAATATGTCATCAGGAAATGTAAATTAAAATACCAGTTAAGACATTAGTCCCCACTTGCTAGGACTGTCACAATCCAGAGAACACTCAAATGCCAACTGTTATAGGAATGGGATAGGATAGAAACCCATTCAGTGTGGGTAGAACACTAAACTGGGACAATGGTAAAGAAGTTTGGCATTTCCTGACCAGATTAAACACATTTATACTACACATTCCCACAGTCATGCTCTTGATAATTTTCTAAGGAAAATAAAAGTTCATTAAGGCAAACATGATTAGAAATATTCAATGAAGCTTTATTCACATTTATAAAAATATGGGGCTGGAGAGATGGTCTCCAGAAATGGAGAGTTAAGGGTACTTGCTACTCCTGCAGATAGCCCAAGTTCAATTCCCAGCATCTAGGTGGCCAGAAACAAATATGTTGCTGCTAAATGAGTTTTGGGAATCATAGCTATATGAAAATTAAAAACTGTACAATACAAATATATAATACTGTGTTTCAGCAAACATCATACATATGCACATATATCTGAAAAAATGAAAACTGCAAGGATATTATTTCAAAAGAGATTTTAAAGCAGTATTCCGGCAAGATACTATCTGTATAATAACCTCCAATAATTGTAACATATGTTGCTAAGAAACCCAGTGAGAAGAAAAGAGAGAGAGAGAGAGAGAGAGAGAGAGAGAGAGAAATGTTCTAGCCATGTAAAGATTCAATATATAACTCCAAGCAGAACAAATTCATTTCTTTTCTTTATGCTCTGACCTTTGCAAGACTTGCATTGTTCCATAAAGCAACCTTAAATATGCAACTCAGAAAAGCCTGTAGCTCCCAATCAGGGACGGTTTGCTTTTCAAATGAGTTATCTCCACATGCTTGCAGAGACATAAGCTATTCAATCCCAAGATGGTGAAGTCTTTTGTTCATTTGTCGTTTCTGATTCATCCCCTTAAAAATGCATATTAACACTGATCGTTTGGCAGGAACTGTGATATATCACCAAGAGACAAATACTAAAGAAAACATAGCCATCGCCTATTGCAAAAATAAAACCTAGTAGGAGACACAAATGTCTAATCAACATTCACACAGGAAACATGGTAATTTAATTATCATCAGTTCTACAGGGGAGAAATGCAAGTTATTTTAATTCCCTAATGGGTTGGGATGTCCTGATTGGAGGGATGGGGAAGAGTTCTCTGGAGAAAGAAACAGTTGCAGTGACCACAGGAGAGTGCAAATGCCAACCAGGTGGTGGAAGGAGCAAGAGGTTTTTAAGGAGAGGTCCTACTCAAACGGTAGAAAATTTTAGGTTCACATGGGTAAAAAATCGTAGGGAATAGGATGAGTAAACGTAGGGTCCATATAAATGAGATGGTTTTGCCTGCCTGCCAACAGCTACTAGATGGCTCTGAAGTGTTGACAGCTGGGACATTGTGATTCCATCTCCAATTTATTGCTCACTTCTGGGCTGTGTAAAGAAGACAAGGCAATGGGGGAAGAGAATATAAGCTAATGTCTGAGGAAGGAAGCGGACTGTGTCCCTTTGATGAAAAAGAGATGAGTCACGTCTTTGGGAACAAAAACAACAGAAAAAGTCAGGACTGAAGAAGCATAAGGAAATGGTCAGAGATACCTGGGGATTTGATGGTCACTCACCTAAACGTTAAAGTCCTTTGTTTTACATGATTTATTTACCAAAGCATCAGGTACATTATAGCCTTTTGGAGAAAGGTCTCAGGTGTTGAGGGGCAAGGTATCATGAATTCTATCATATTATCATAGACTATATCAATGTCCTAGTTTATCTAGAAAATGTGACATTATCTGAAATAAACACTGAAAGAGATCAGGGACCTGCGTAGTTAATAAAGAAGGATTTTAGAGCAACTATATTAGGCAGCTAGTTAGATATCAGCAACTTTGAGAATCATTCTGCGTAGAATCCCACCCATTATTAGCAGCATAATTAGCAGCTTGCAAAATCAAACCCGAAAAAAATCATAATTTTGATTACTGGTCAATAAAATGGAATTTGGGTCATAGCTTTGGCCCTAGGTAGAAACAGGGCTTTGTAAACTTCCAAAAAAAATCGTAAGTTTACTAACTATACAGAAGTTCCTGAAATAGATCAAGTACTTTTTCTTATCCCTTCCCTTTGTTGGGGATTAGATCTAATGTTTTGTCTTAATTCAGCTCCAAAAGGCTGCTCTTCCAGATACTGAAGGTCCCTGCCCCCAGCTGGCTTTGATTGGTAATAAAAAATTGCCATAGAGCCAATGGTTGGGCAGGGAGATGGAGATAGGACTTTTAGATTGTGAGTCACGGGACCAAGGGAGAAGAGCAGGGGTTCTGCCATGAGAGGGGCATGAGACAGGGAAGCAAAGAGATCAGAACTAAGACCCAGCAACATGTAAAAGTCAGGGACTCCAGAGGTCACTCCCACACTTGGGTCTGGGGCAGCAAAGATAAAAATAGGTTTAGAAAATGTTAACTAAAGAATACTGGAGGGGAGTGTGCTAGCCGTGGGGATGTTCAGGAAGTGCCCAGCCATTAAACGAGTAAGTCATATTTTTAAAACTCTGGCTTATGTTTGCCTTTCATTCGCCTGTACTGGCCTACAGCTCAAAACAGATTAACAGATCTCAACCTGTGGGTCACAAACCTTTAGGGGTCAAATGACACGTTCACATGATCTAAGACATTAGAAATCACAGATATTTACAGGACAATTCATAACAGTAGCGATATTACAGTTATGAAGTAGCAACAAAAATAAACTTATAGTTGAGGGTCACTACAACATGAGGACTGCATTAAGAAGGTTGAGAACCACCATCTTAAGGCTTATTCTAAACGCACCTGTCAATCATCTACATAGGTAAATGCTATTCATAAAGCTGTCTATTCCGGTGAAGTTAAGAGTGTAAAGTCTACATTAAGGTGTTATGCCACTAGAATTGAGGGTTGCTTACGGTCAAATAGGTGGCAAGGTCCTAAGTGAATAACAGAGTTTAGAGTCCTTGAGACATCTGTGAGAACCCTTCATTCAGCTAGATGGTGAAAAATCCGTCTAGAGCTCCAGAAGAACTCTGGAAGAACAATCTGGGGAGCCATCTGGATAGTGGTGGTAACGCACACTATACATACGAGAAAGGGAGAAAATACAGAAGGAGCAGAGCTGTAACAGTTCACACTATACCCATGCATGTTGCATCAGTTACTTTTCTTATCACTCTGTCAACACACCTGCCAAAACCCAACTTCCGGGATGAGGAGGTGTCTGCTTGTTTCTTTGTTTGTTTGTTTGTTTGTTTGTTTTAAGATTTGATGATATAGTCCATAGTGTCCAGAAAAGCATGACAATAGGAACACGGAGCACCTTGTCACATGCACAATACTGTGTCTACTGAGTCAGGAAGGACAGACAGATGAATGCTGGGACTTAACTTCCCTTCCCATGCTTTCGTTCCAACACAGAATCCTAGTTCTTGAACTGATGCTATCCACGTTAGTGTGGGTCTTCCAATGTCAGGTAAACCTATAGAAAAACGTCCTCATAGACATGACCAGAGATCTGTCTCCAAGGTGACTGTAAATTCTATCTGGTTACTAATCAAGATTAATCACCTCAGGACATGCAGGGCAGCTCACCTTGTTAAGGCATCTGTGGCCAAACTTGGTGATTGAAGTTCAATACTCAAC
This sequence comes from Rattus norvegicus, assembly GCF_021556685.1. Classification (NCBI taxonomy): domain Eukaryota; kingdom Metazoa; phylum Chordata; class Mammalia; order Rodentia; family Muridae; genus Rattus; species Rattus norvegicus. The sequence continues at coordinate 25,898,502 of NC_141534.1, read as the reverse complement.
CCACATGTCAAGAGGGAAAACTGTCACCTGCAAGTTGTCCTATAACCTCCATCAACAAGCATGTCATGGTACATGCACTTGGATTCACAAAATTAATTAACAACAGATTAAATAACATCTCTTAAACAGTGGCAATCTAACTTGCTATATTGGTAAGAAACCACATCATATCTTATAGCCCATAGAGACAATTACTTCATCCTGTTTTTTCTGACACTATTAAGAACATTGGTTACATTATGTTTCCCAGTAACTTTCTAATCCTATATGTCACTACAGGTTTTTTTTATTCTTCTTTCTTTTTTTCTTTCTTTCTTTCTTTCTTTTTGTTTCCTTTTTTTGTATAGATTTAGAAAAAGATACCTGTGCTTGAACACAAATATATGTATGAAATTCTTCTAGAGTTGAATTAAAAGTACACAGAAGCCAATGTTCATTTTTTTCCACTTACACAGAGAATGGTAAAACTTTCACTTTCTCAGTGAAAGGGAAGTGGGTTGTCAATAACAATAAAGTTTTAAATGGAGAAAATATAATTTGGCCTCTTTCCATGGGAGTTCATTGGGACAGCAAGGATTAACTGTGAAAAAAATAGAAATACAGAATAAAATATCAAGATAGCTCATTATGAAGAAGTCAAAAGTCTTAAAGGATTTATCTAAGTTTTACAAGCACACATCTACTAAATACAGAAAGGACCAGGATGGCCAAAATATATAGTAGTAAAGAATTGTTGGGAGGACTACTGGAAGCACTTGGCTTAGCTTCCACAGCTGACTTCAGATGGCAGATATTTTTTTTTCCAAAACAAAGGACATTTTGTTTCCCACATTCGCAGCTTGAGGGCAACTGTTTCCAGGATTCTAACTCTCTGAACTTCAAAAGCAGGGAAAACAGGCTATTTATTGGCCATTAGTTACATTAGTGATTAGATTCGCCTCAGCCTTACAGGTGCAAGAAAAATTTCCCAATGGATACTCATGAGAGCAGGGGCCAGCTCTGGGCTTTACCCAAACAGCAGGTTTTTCTTCCAAAAATAATCAGAGCAGCCCAGGGAACTGATTGGTTGCCCAGTGCCAAAGAGTATCAGCCCTCAGAACATGCATACAAGTAACATTACATGCACTGAACAGGTTATTTCTGGGAAAACATATGTAAATACAAATATCTACAGGTACATTCAATAACAGCTAAAAACTGATGTACAAATAAGATGTGGATTTGAAGGGGTACAGGGAGACATATTTGTGGAGGTTTTGGGGGGGATGAAAATAAGAGAAAAGTGTAATTAAAATACAACTTCAAAAATAAACAAAAATTTTAAAAAGTAGGTAATAAACAATTATATTCAAGTTTTCTTAATTTTCTTGGCTTGTACATTTTTTAAGATCCCTAGACCAGCAGACAGAAGACAGCAGAGATCTCATAGCACCATGACTTGGGGAGCTCAGGTCTCTGCAAATACAGTCTGGTTTAAAAATGTTTGCCGATGAATCCTCATTCATAACCATGGATCTCACCAAACAGCATTTTTCATAAAAGTCACGTCTAAAGGGTAAGCTGAAACTCCACATTTGTTGGCCAATTAGCTGACATGTAACACATTTCCTTCTGTTCAACACATGGATCTGCAGTGGCTAAAGTGCAGTATGGGTGTCCCATCTCTTAAGCTGACCAAGACAATTCCCAATGTGTGGAAGTAAAACTAGTGTGCTGAACTTAACGTCTTCCTTCAGCACTTGGAAATATTGTGGTTAAAAAAACAAAAAACAAAACAACCAAAACATCTAGGTTAGTCCCTAGATGAAACCCAAAGCCACTTTGAACGTTTTTAAAAGATTCGCTTCATTTGCATGATTCAATCATCACACTCCAATACCATTCCAGTTAGCTTCTCCTTGACGACCGTGGCACTTCAGTGGGAAGTTGTGCATACCCCCAGTCTATCCTTCCTTCTCTCCTTTCCTCCTCCTTCTCTCTCTAATCCCTCTCTTCTTCTTCTTCTTCTTCTTCTTCTTCTTCTTCTTCTTCTTCTTCTTCTTCTTCTTCTTCTTCTTCTTCTTCTCTCTCTCTCTCTCTCTCTCTCTCTCTCTCTCTCTCTCTCTCTCTCTCTCTCTCTCTCGTCTCTCACAGGAACATCATATTGCAATTCTCAAAGGCAGAATATTTTGTAGACAATGAAAATATTCCTGCTTTAATTAGCATTTATTAACAGTTTAATATAACAATTTACTCTAAAGAACATTCAAGGTATAAAACAAAAGAATCAGAGCTTGGTATTCTAAATTGAAAAATAAAATAACGTTACATGGAAAGCATCAATGGTGTTGTTCGATTATAAATCTTGACAGCAAAAGTCAAGTACTAACCTGTCCTCTGGTGCCTGTCCTAAGCAGTCACTTTCTGATCAATATATTTTGTTCAAGGTATTGAAAAGGCTCTGGTTGTGAGTGTGTGTGTGTGTGTGTGTGTGTGTGTGTGTGTGTGTGTGTGTTTATTTTCATTAATGCTAACCTTCTTTAAGCAATTTTGAAATCATGGGAGGACAGGGCTGATAACATGGCTTGGCAACATTCCTCCATAATCCTGACAACCTGAGTTGTATCCCAAGACTCCACCTAAAGAAAGAATTGACTGGAAAATGGTGTTCTTGTACACACACCATACTGGAATGCCTGTGTAAGTGCACTGGGCACATGTAATAATAATGTTAATAATAAATATTTAAAGGAAAAGTTGTGAGAAAAAGCACTTAGACCACCCGGAAAGCAATTTAGTCTGACAGTTTTCAAGTCAAATTTTCATATGGTTTTCATACATTTTTAGAAAAATAATATCATGAATTACCTTTCTGTAACAAAAGAAAGCACATGCCCCACCTGGTGTCTATTTTTCTACTGTCATTTTATTACTTAACAGATCTGAATGCAATTATTTTTATCTAAAACCATTTCAAGGGAGAATATTAGTAAAATTCCTTTAAAGTAGTTCGAACTTCATAGTTCTTAAAACTGTAACTCATTAAAGAAAAACCCATTATTATAATGACACTTTAAAGGATTTTTGCAAATTGTTCAAAGAATAAAATCACAAGAGTCTGCATTTCAGTGAGATTTATAACATTAAGTAGAGAGCACATATTAATTTTGTCTAGAGTCCAACTTTAGTGTTATAAATAGGACCCCTGACTGGCTAACGTAGAATGGAAGGAGTGGCTCTCTGCCTGTCTGTCTCCCTACTAGGAGCAACCCACCCTAATAATCTCGGTTTATTAACGGTTAACTATTGGGCAAGATGCTTCATAGATGACTGCGGGAAGTACTTTCCTACATATTTATTTATTTTTATAGGTTTGGAATATTTTTATACTACTCCAGAATAAAAGAAATGAATAAGAGAAATGAAGCTAGTGATCAGCTTTCTGTTTTCTATGAGATTTATAGAGCCTCATCCCACAGTATGATGCCAGGAATTAATCTACAATTCTGTTCCGTTCGCCTTTGGTACTGTACATTCAGCTTGGTTCTCTTCTAGTCCTTTTAGATCTCACATTAAAATGTTTATATAGAGTTAGACCTTCTTTGATTTTCCTATATGTAGATATCTTGTTTCCCTGGTACCATTCCTCTGCATAGCAATTTCCTCCAATACAAAACAGTACATTTTGGAGGGACTCTCATTAACACTCAGGATGTTCTAAAGGGAGGAAAGGAATTCCACCTCTCAAGGAATCACATGAATGCTCCAGAACCTCTAAATGGAAGATTCTTAAGACTCTGAAAGTAAACAATTCAAAACTTCAAGAAGTTCCTCAAATGTCCAGATGCACTAAGTCCCTCTTCTCGAAACCTTCAAACTTACTATAAGAAGGACTGGTGAGAGGCACTAACAGAAAAGTGCCTATAAGAGGGTCAGATCAACAAGCTGCCTAAAAAAAGACCCACTAGAAATTGTATAGCTCCCAGAAAATTGTGTGGAGCACTCCACGTCCCCAGCTTGTGTGAGGAATGATAGGACAGGCTTTTGGTGAGGCAGCTGTCTTTGAGTCCTTCTGCTCCTGTAAGTCCCCTCACCCATATTCTAGTGACAAACCTAAACGAAACACATTGATTTGACACATTGGTTTTTAGTAGTGTTCTTATTTTAGTATGCTGTTGACACCCAACCTAGAGTGAGTAGACATTTGTTCCCAATCACATTTGTTCAGGGGCCAATCTTTCCTCCAACTCACGGTTTTTGGCACTTTTATTTAAAAGTCGGTGCCTATTGCTCTGCAGATTTACTTTGGGGCCTTCCATTCCATCATCTTGAGCTATACTCTGCCTCCCTGCCTGTATCCTGTGTTTGTTACCACGGTTCTGTCGTATACTTTGAAATTAGGGATTGTGATCCCCAAGCTCAGGGTCACTGGATCTATCCTGGATTACTTAGTATATGCTTCTGTATGAAATTTCAGATCACCTTTGTTTCTATTTATATGAACAATATTATTGAAATGTTATTGGAATTACATTGAATCTGCAGAGATGAAAGCACAAAGGTTGGTTGCTAATGCTGTGGAGAGATGGGAAGATGAGGTTTGATAGATATAAGGTTTCTATTTGACTGGAAAGACACATTAAAGAGAATCGTGATGGTTGAACAACAGTGTTAGACTAGTAGTGTGCTTGCCACTATAAACAGTGGACTTTAAAAGAGTTAAAATAGTAAATCCCATTGAGAACATTTAAACATAATTTCAAAGAAATAATGAATCATTAGACCTTGTCCTATTAGAGTAAAATTTAAGGCACATAATTAAGGGATGTTGCAACCATTTTTTTACTTTTGCACATTTCTCTCTGGAGGCTAGAAACTTCTCCTTTTCCTATTGTCTTAGACCTGCATCTGATAATGGTGCTGACCAAGTGGCCTGACTGAGACATCTATCAGCAATATTTGCATACTTTATAGGCCAAAGAATACTGCATACTCGAATCATTCCACTATATCCTTGCCTTTTTATGGATGCTAAATGTCCTCTTGAAGCACTAAAAGCAGTCATGTAATTTTAAATGCAGAAATTAATATAATTCAAAATAGTATCTATTGGCAAACCACAGCAGTTCTTAATCATGTTTAATCTATGTCTTCCAGAAAAGTGCCTTGACTGATTTGAGCTACCCACGTTAATGATACTTATCCCATCTCTCCAAATGAGATGGGCAACTGTTTGAAAACACACACGATCCCCATCTCCAATACTGCCTAAGGGCTTTTATCATTGTTTTCAGAGCACACACAGCTCTTTAAACACACAGCTCTGGTCTTCCCGAATGGCAGTGAGCTGTTCACCATAGTGGATTCCTGCAGCTGAGTCAGTCTCACTGAGTCTTAAGGGAAAGCTCCAGTTGAAACCATGCATTAGGACAAGAGACTCTTCCCATTTCACCCTGTGCTGTGTACTCTTAATGATCTCTTTTAGGGAATCTGGAGGCAAATGAAACTGCCCATTTTGAACATTAAGAAAATGTACCATAGTTGGCAGATGTGGGCTTTGGTGAATATTTTCAGAATTAAGATATTTCATTTTGTTACTTTTTGTTCAAAATAAGTGGTTATTATAGTCTATATGAAAAGAGACCATTAAATACACCTTCTAAGTTAACCATATCAATAATCTAGTCTAGGCCAGAAGTACCTTTTGAACACAATCACTATTCTATGATGGAAAATTATTTCTTTGGAATTAAATTTTGTTTACTATTGGTGATTGTGCTATCATCTGAAAACCCTCCACCCACCCTGGAAAATATTTAAACATTAGAAATATAACTTTGACTCATTAGGAGATAGGGACTTAGGGTTAGGAAGGAAGAATCCTCATGAATGGTATAGTTTACTTATAGAAACTATCCAAGGAAGGCCACTCTCCATTCTACTATGCAAACACTTAGTCAGTGCCATCTATAAACTCAAAAACAGGTTTTCGTGGACATAGAATCACTTTTATATTTGACTTCTACTTTCCGAACCATAAGAAACACATTTCTGGAATCTGTAAGTGTCTGAGTTGCTTTCTTTGTTCTTGCAACAACACTTGACAAAAGCATCTTAAGGGAGAAAGCGTTTCTTTGGATTGACGTTTGATGTACAGTTAACTATGTTAGTATGGTCATGGCAGTAAGAATTTAAAGTGGCTGGCCATATCACACCCCCAGTCAGAAGGCAGAAAGAGACGAAGCTAACTCTCGGCTGCCTTTCTCCTTTCTGTGCAGTTTATGGAACCTCATCCCACAAAAGAGAATAACATCGTGAAAATGTGGGGTGGTTTTGCCCACCTCATTCTCTCACAAACATGGGCAGTGAATGGTTTGTTGTTCGTGGTTATTCCAGATCCCATGAGGTTGAAAATCAAGATTGCCCATCGTAATTTACCCCCATTGTCAAACTGACACCTAAACATTCAACTATGAAGCCATAATTACAACCTCTTTTAATTGCTTACAGCATTCAGAATGGCTTTAAGGAAAACTTTAAAAAGAAGAGGGATACAATGTGTATCTTACTTTAAGCAACAGTATATAACAAAACCAATAAAAACAGGGATGTGCCAGATATCCTAGCTGATATCCTGAATATTAAGCCCTTTCCCTTGATGACTTAGTTAGGAAACAATTACTTCCAAATTATAAATTAGGGTCAGGACATATTGCATGTTCTTGATCTATCCCATATACATATATATACATATATATGTATATATATGATGTAGAGATAGAAATAAAGATAGAGATCCCTCTTCCCCTTCCCCTGTCTCTCTCTTTCTCTGTTACACACACACTACATTAAGTAATTCATTAAAAGTAAATTCACGGGGTTAGGGGGATGTTGGCCCGTAAACCGGGAAAGGGAATAACACTCGAAATGTAAGTAAGAAATACTCAAGTTAATAAAAAAATAGTAAATTCACTGAGTATTTTAAGTTCCCACAATAATAGTCTCAAGAGAAAGATAGTATGATGAGAGCTAAGGATAACACGCCACTCCAGCTCAAATATGCTAAAAATACTATAATTCTTATTACTTTTTGCTTGACATTTTCTATCCTTTGATTTCTACTGATTATTTTAATGTTTACTGCCATCAGTATAGCTGCCAAAAAGATCTTGCTTTGCCTTGTCTCTGCAAATGGTCTCCATTATGGGGCATTCTTTAATCCCAGCAGACGCAAGCAGATATCTGTGAAGTCAAGGCCAGCCTGACTTATGTAGTGAGTTCCTGGAGAGCAACGAAATTCTGTTTAAAAAACAAACAAACAAACAAACAACTACAAAAACAAACAACAACAACAACAAAAAAAAACCCAAAGCAGACTACATTGCTTTACTACAGACACAAGCTCACAGATAATTAGTTTCCACCTAGGTGTAAGAGAGTTCTAGTGACCAACGCTGACTCACTCTTATTCGTTAGATATACGAGTTTATTCGTTTGCATTTGAACCTTGTAAAATCTAAATACTTAGACGCCCAGAGGGCTTTTCCAGCTGTTTTCAGGATCCTGAGCATGTGTAGTATTTCTATATATATTAAAATTGTCCAAAGGTCAAAATATCTCTTAAATTAAAAAACAAGTACCTTTATGTGCAGACATTCTGTGAAGTACAGACACCTCATCAAAGATCACATAGTAAACAGCAAATCTAAAGCCAAACCCCACAAAGAGCATCCCTGTTCCTCAATATATTTTTTACTTTTTAAAAACAGTCTATTTATCATGGCTCCTTTCTGAAATATTAATTTCTTCCAAAGTCCCATATCACATTGCTTTTTACCATTTTTTTAAAAAGAAAATTTATTTACATTCTGAAACACTGCCCCCTTCTCAAATCCCCCTCTCACAGAGACATTCTTCATCCACTTCTCTGAGAGGGAGGCCGACCCATCTTACATTCCCCAACCCTGACATATCCAGTCTTTGCAGTGCTAGGTAAATCCTCTCCTACTGAGGCTAAGCTACAGCCTTAGGAAGAGCCTCTGCTTTAGTTGTTAGGAGCCCCCATGAATACTGAACTGCTTATCTGCTACACATGTGCCACGGGCCTCTTTTCAGTCCCTGTGCGTGCGTGCGTGCGTGCGTGTGTGCGTGCGTGCGTGCGTGCGTGTGTGTGTTCTTTGGTTGGTGGTTGAGTTTTTGAGAGCTTCTAGATTTCCAGGTTAGTTGACTCCGTTGGTCCTCCTGTGGGGTCCCCATTCCTTCCAGACCCTTCACTCCTTCCCACAACTCATCCATAAGTGATGAAAAGTGCTTTCGTTTCACTAGAGCTCCCTGAGCTTCGAATCCAGAGCTCCTCACTCCTCTCCCATTGATAGCCACTTGTATGCTTTACCCTTCAGCTCAATCCTTTCTCCTGCTCTTGCCTGCCGTCTTGATTACATACTCTCTTCTTCTCCCGACACTGCACATACATTTTCCCTCAACAATTGCTCTTTCATTCCAAATTTTATGAGAGGTATTTTTGAAAATGTTCCCCTCAAAGACTGTTCTTGTCTCCCATTAGTGCAATCAGAATGAAGTCAGAAATGTTAACTTTGACCTCCATACAAATTCTGCAGATATCTGGGGACATGTCCATCACCATTAAGACTGATGCTATTCCTTACATTTGCATTGCCTTCCCATTACTGCTGCCACTTCAAGTGCAAAAGAATTCAAAACAATCTCCTCCCTAACTAAGTGTTCTCTACCCACTTGGAAGCATGCAACAATGAAATCACTCTTCTTTCTTTCTTGGAGAGCCAGGGCCTGCCACCCTTCCCTCTCTCATATCAAACCGCCTCACTGTCACCATGCGTCAGCAGGTTTTTCTCTTTTTGCACCCTTAGAACTGATGGAAGCCAAGACCAAGTGATCCCTTTCCTCACTCCTGAGTTGGGGTGTACATTGTGTCTGTGTTAACTGTGATGTGTAAAGAAAGTTCTAAAAGTACAGGCTTTACTATGCCCACCCTTGGTTTGAATAATGATATTGAGACCTTTGTATTTATTGAAAAGCTTCAGGCACTGTAGTTGGGCAGATTCTGAGCTATTCTAGCTCAACAATTCATTCCTGGCCTACTCCCAAGCTATGTGGCCTGTTACCTGCCATTTTAGCCTCTCCTAGCACCCTCCTTCTACTTTTGTGTCCTGATGCCAACCCCTGAGGTCCCCTTGAGACTCTCTCCCTCTCCTGGGCTCAGAAGTTGTGTCTTTTCCTTTCCTGCTGAGCTATAGGCTGTTCGGCCCTTTATTTTAACCAATCAGAAGGTGATGGAATACAGTGTTTTATAAAATACTCTCAGGAGATGCTTCATACTAATGACAATACCAATGTCCACACTACAGCCAGATCTTTGGGTATAGAAACAGATACTTTCCCAACAGAATGTATTGTTTGCTTCTATTAATTGTCATTTTGTTTTAGCTATTATGTTGGGTTCTCATTAACATGGTACTTTACATGTTAGCGTACTGTGTGATCTCCTTGACTTTACTCCCCTCCGTTTGAATTGTTCCTATGTTTTATGAATACTTTCCCTCAAACTTTTCTGTGAGCTTGTCAGTACAGAATAAAAATGTATCCTAATTACATATCACTTATAAAATTTTGAAATGCTTTTCAGATTTCAAAACTCTCCATGAGGCAAGGTTAGCAAGTTTGATGCATTAATTATTTTCTCTTCTCTAACAGTTCTACCAGGTTTAAAGAGAAAAGTATTATCAACCTAGTTTAACCCAATAACTTGTACCATGTGACATATACTGTTAAGCCAGGGTTTGAAAATGTGACTCCAGTCAGAAGGCTTTTAAAAACAGCACCCAGAAGTCCTAAAATCCCTAACTTTACTATCTCTTCATAATTCTCACTAATCTTCACAGATAGTTCCATCAAAACACAGAAAACATCTATTCGATTAAACCATGGCCTTTTTAATATCAAAATGCAAGGAGGAGATCTTAAAAAGAAACAGTATTTCTGATAGCTCCCTCAATCTTCCTAAAGCCTGGCCCCTTGTTCCAGCTGTCTATCTTCTGTCTGCCACGCCCAAACACCCACAGCAGAGAGAAAGGATAGAGCACTCTTACAGGGCAAGGAAAAATAACTACCTTCTGTTACATAACAGAAGCTTCCATTCACAAAGACAGCTACTGGTGCTGGGTGGGTTTGGTCACATTCCAAGTCTGTCTACAGAGTCTGCAGTCTGCAGCTGCGGAGCTCTACAATTCCTACTTCTCTAAGTGTGACAAAAAGTCAAGTCCTAGATAAAAAGGAAATAAATTTCAGACGCAGCATGATCAAGTTAGGGAACAATGATTCCCTCTAACCTCTCCATTTCATCGGCACCTTACACAGACATTAGTCCTGTCAGCAAGTGGCCTTACACATCTGCTTTCATCCTACAAACTGAAAAAAGATGCTTGACCTAAACTAGTGAAGGCCAATATGAAGGACTCATGACTCATCAAGGAGTTATTCTCAATGATAGTAAGGAAATAAATGAAACCCATATGCAAACATCAATGAGCTGTGCAAACATATGTGTAACACATTCTGCTGTCAGGTGAGCAGTCTTTGTATTACTTTATATATTGCTCTATATTCCTTTCACTGTCAATTTGTTCAAAGACTTAACATGTGGTTGGCTGACATACAATAATATTCATTAAACACAATATCAGTACCCCCCAAGAAACCTTGAGCATTGTTGCTGGGGCAAAAGATCACCTGCTTTGTTTTTAAATCCAAATCCTCAGGAAACATTCTGTTTTCTCTCCTATAGTTCCTGTTCTACTCATTCAAATGGGTTTGCAAATGAGGCTTAGTCTGCACTTCCTTTGTTTTTATGTCTGGCTGTAGACCTGTTCTAGGCAGAAATGATTATAAAGATGCAGATGCCAACTGAACTCCAGGCTATTTAGAACTTAAGCAACACATTTTAAACCCAGAACCTTACCCTGAAAAATTCTCAACATACTCTGCATTGCTTTTTCCTAAGATATTTTCAAGTGTTGGGTGCTCATTTAAGACTTCTTAAACTCTTCCTCCTCTAAGTACCATTTGAGATGAAAACCAGGGAATAGATCTGAGGCAATAAATAAGCTATGTATTTAAGCAGCCACCACTGATGTGTGGTCCAGCACTCCATTTCAGTCCAACAAGTACTGTGGGGACCAGCACTGACTTCTACATACACATCAAAGATAACTAACTGGTGTCCCTGTAACGTCTCCTTACTGGAACTACATCCTAAATAATTACCCAGCTGGTATGGGGTGACACTGAAGGCATGTCTAGGATTTAGCTTTCCATTTGGTAGCTTTAATTGGGTGCTGTTTTTTCTTTTTTCCACTTTCATTAAATTACCAAGTAAGACTGGGAGCCCTCCAGACTCTGTTTAGACTCTATTTTCTAATTAGATGATGGGAAAACTTTAATTAATAAGATGACCCCAGCATAAAAATCGGGTCATATTGTTAAGCACTTGTAACTTACAAATTTTAGCAAGCACTGACTTTTGCAAGTCAGCCAACTTTGTTAGTTCTCAACAATTCTTTAATTAGGCTACTCAGAGAGGAGCACACACTAATGGGAGTCCTGGCTACATTCCAACAGGGGATAATTGCAATCTGGCCTACCTAAACTTCCATTTGTTTCAAGTGAATACAGTAGGTTCCTCCATTCCCAGTCTCAATTTCACTCTGCACTGCTGTCTTAGGGAAGAAAGCAGATGGAAGACTCCTGGTTTTCCTTCTGAACCTTCCAGATTATTTGTTAACAATTTCCCTTGAAAACCTACCATATTTAGAACAATATATGAAGAAATGAAGAGAGTTTTGTGAGGAAAACCAGGACTTTCTATTCACATACGTTCTTAATGCTTCATTGACTTGTCTCCCCTAAAAACATCATTTCTATTCTCTTTTCCTTTGTATATTACTATAGTTCCCCAACCCACGTACATACATAAACACACACACACACACACACACACACACACACAAACACAGAAAGAGAGACAGAGACAGAGAGAGAGAGACAGAGAGACAGAGAGAGACAGAGAGAGACAGAGACAGAGAGACAGAGAGACAGAGAGAGACAGAGACAGAGAGACAGAGAGAGATTTTTACACCGTTCCATTCAGTTAGACATCCAGAAGGTCCCAAGTATACCTCCAAAGGATTTTATTTAACTGCTGTGAAGACAGGTTCTAGCCTCTAGGATTTATTTGTTTTGTTCTTCTTCTTTTTTTTCTTTTCCCCCTTCTATAGTATCTGCTTACACTGCTCTGATTTGTTTCAGAGGAAAATGGACCAGATGATACATTAATTCTCTTTAATCACCATGAACTAGAAAAGCACCTTTAGTCTTGTCCTTCTAGAGAAGGGTAATTTTAAAATGCAAGCTTTAATCATAAAACCACCAAGCTAAAGGGACATTCAAAAAGTCATGTAATTTACTCCTCTTCCTCCAGGCATGCAAATTAGAGTTTACAAAAAGACTCCTACCCAAAGAAATCAAGTTGGATCATGAGAAATTATGCAACAGATAGTAACATTCTAAAAGATAAATATCTGCTGTTTACTGTGGTACTGCAAGCTATGAAAGGTACCCTGATTCTTGGTCAAGACAGGTCGAATCTCCGGAAACCCTAATAGAGAGGGCAGGTGCATTCCCAGCCTCCCAAATCAAGGCCTCACTAGCTGCAGCCCCCGACAAACCCCTGTAGATAGGTTTGAGACAGACCAGTCACATAGTGCAATGCCTCAAGCCCCTCTTCTACAGGTGAGGACGTGACTACAGGTTACATAGGCTCAAGACAGATCAGTCACAGAGGGCAACAGCCCAAACCCCTTCTCCACAAGTGAGGATGTGACCACAAGTCAAGTAGGCTCAAGACAGATCAGTCATAGAAACAGGACCACGCCCCCGAATATGTAGATGAGGTCTTCTCAAGCTCTTAGGCCAAACCAATAGGAAGTACCTGCTGTCAGACACTGACCCATCCAAAAAACTGTATTTAAGAGTCATGCACAAAATTGAAAGTTCATAGGATTTATACCTTCATCTGAGAGCCTCTGTCATAAGAGCTTTAAGACTACCGCTTGGGGAAGAGATCTGCTCTCCCTAAAGAGCCACCAGAAGCGCCCCTGTACCCCTTGCCAGCTAGTCAGTCTCCTGCTAGCTCAGCCGGACCCAAGCAACTGGAGAGGCAGCGGCAGAAAGGAGAAGGATGGGCAGCTGGGGGTGGGGGTTGGCAAAAGCTGTTCCCCCTCCCTGCCTGAAATCTCTCCCATTCACCTGAACCCACACACCTAGCCAGGCGAGAGATGCTATAGAAAGTTCCCAGAGCAAGAGCCTGACAGTTTATCACACTTCTTTGGCAATGACTCGGCTTTCCTGTGAATCAGGATATCAAATATTGAAATGATCCTTGAATATTCCTGAGTTCTAGGATCATGTAAGGAAATATAATTAAGCAC